>NW_027397164.1:7201-51235 GCF_003265705.2 Callorhinus ursinus
AAGGAAGGAAGGAAGGAAGGAAGGAAAGAAAGAAAGAAAGAAAGAAAGAAAGAAAGAAAGAAAGAAAGAAAGAAAGAAAGAAAGAAAGAAAGAAAGAAAGAAAGAAAAAGAAAGAAAGAAAGATAGATGGGTCTTTGTGATTCCCAAGCTGCTTGCTGCTTCTTTGGCTTCCCTCCCTCACTGCTCATTCCTGCAGACTCCTTTCCTCCCTTCATTTGTGCACTGAGACAGGTATTTGTTTAGGGTACTGTGGAGACAAGGATGTTCTCAGCCACTTCCTTGGTGAGCTCCTTCATCTTCTGTCCTCGGCTATTCCTCAGTATGGACTGTTGGTGGGGATGGGACCTGGAATCGCCTAAGCCCTGGGCGGGGGGGTGTGTGAAGTGAGTTTTCCAAGCCAGTCTACTGGTGAGAGACAGGACTCACCCTGACTCTCGGACCAGGGTTTCAGCACGCCAGGCCTCGACGGGGGCCTCTTTCTCCAGTTTCATCCTCACCCCTGGCCTCTGTTTTTCCTCCTCTAAGAAGTTCCTCATCCTCAATAAAGACACAAGAGTTCAATACTGCCTAGACCTTGCCCAGAAATGCAGGGTTTTATAGGCATTCCTGGCTAACCCAGTAGTATCAACAGAACCCTCAAGGGCTGAGGAACCCCAGACCAGGAATCTCCCAGGCTGAGAGTAGATGTTTGGTTCTCATACTCAGGGACACCCCTCAGTACATTTAATCATTTTGTCATGCATCCATGAATTTATGTGAGATTTCCTGACTGTGTGTTGTGTGCCAGGCACAGCACTGGGCACCTTGGAGCTGTAGATGACAGGAACCAGCTCCTGGGCTCAGGGCTTCGTCTGGTGGGGAGACAGCTCTGAGGATGAATGATGACATAGCAGCTGGAATCTCATCCACGTGGGGGAGCCCATAGAAGGAAGCAGGTAGGTCCCAGCTAGTCATTCTGTTTTGAATGCTGACCTGACCCCTGTCACTTAAACCTTGGGTCTAATGTCACCTATTGGAGAAATCTTCCTGAGCAGCCAGCTTCCTGTAGTCTGAAGTAGTTCCTTTCCCGAGTTTCTCTCTGACACATCTCCCTGTTTTATTTCTGTTGATGGCAAGTATCACCATCAGAAACCATCTTCTTTATTCATTGCCTGTCTCTCCCCTCTAGAATGTACACTCCAAGAGGGCAGGTCCTTATCCATCTCACTCAGGGCTGTATGCTCAGAACCTAGCAGGCATTGCATATATGATTGTTCAATGTACGAATGTTCAAATGTTCTCTGCAGTGAATCCCCCAATACAGGAGGTCCTGGGCTGTGATCTTGTGGAGAGAAAGGGCTGCAGAGGTGAGGCTGCCAGGAAGGAAAATGGTCATTAATGGAGGAGGGCTCCCTGGGGACAGGGTGTGTGTGTGTGGGGGGGGGGACTGGAGTTTCCATTTAAAGGGGACAAACTGCGGTAAGCCCACAGCCTAGTGCTGCCCTGACAAGCTGGGCTCCTTCCCTCACCTCTCCCTGCCCCACCTCCTCCTCCCCATTTGTTCATCAACACCTCTGACAAACGAGAAGGATGAAGGGTGGGGTGGGATTGCCAGTTTTATCGCTTTTATCAGATAATCAAGTGACAATTTCCCTCTCGGTTGTGAGGCCCAGGAAGTTTCAAAAGGTTGCAGAAGAAACACGAGACAATCTGTGTTTCTCATTACTGTGTGTTTGTGTGTTTTCAGTTTCACAGCCATTGTAACATTTGCTCAATGCCAAGTTTGGCCAATTTCTAGCCCAGACTGACATTGGACAAATTACCTAACTTTTCAGTGCTTCTTTCTTTTTGGAATAACCATACTTACTTCTTGTAAGTAAGTATGCCTGGCTGGCTCGGTGGGTGGGCACGTGGCTCTTGACCTTGGGGTCGTGAGTTCAGGCCCCACATTGGGTGTAGAGCTTACTTTAAAAAAATTAAAATTAAAAAAAAAATCAAAAAGGAAAAGTGTGCAGAGTTCTTAGACCAGAACCTGGCATACAGTGGCCACTCAACACTGTAGTAGTTTCCAACTTTGTGGCCTGCTGTCTTCCCCTCTCCTAACACAGGCCACCTCTGTGTCTTAGCTCCTGTGGCAATCTGCCACCCTCCCCCCCAATATGGAGTGTAACACTAATTTCCTAAGGTCTTGATGTCTTTGGGGATTCAAGGAGGCTCCCTGCATTGGCTGGGGAAACCAGGTGGCTGGTTTTAGAGGACGGAGGGGAAGAAGGAGGTGGCAAGGCAGGCTGGTGCTAAACGGATGGGAGGCCAGTGGGCAGGAAAGGGCTAGGCCCTCCTGTCTAGCAGTGACTTCCCCTACTCTTTTTCCGATCCCCCTCAAATATAACCTTTAAAAAGGGTTAGTACTGAATTACACAGTAAATGTAAGAATCCAGCCTCCTTGTAAAAAAGGAAACAATAGGATTATGATCTTATTCTCCTTTGATCCTCCTCCCCTCCTTCAATTTTACTTACCTCCCCCTGCAGGTAATCACTGATATCCGTTTGGTCACACTGTCCTTTTGTGACATCTCCTCCTCAGGGCTGCCCAGACCGTATCAGGCTGCAATGGCTGGGGAAATGCCACTCAGTCCTCTCCCCCTCCTAACCAATCCTACACAGGACTCATTAACTTACAGAAAATTTTCCAGAAGCTTCCGGTTCACACCTTCTCTCCCGCCTCTGAAGTCCTATGAGGACTTATCTCAGGTTTACAAAGTCCCAGTGTTTCCTGTCAGTGGCCAGTCTTGTTTTTTTTCACTAGAGTTTAAGCCCTTTGAGGCCAGGCCCTGTGGCCTGCGCATCCTCCATATCTGCAGAGTCTCTCTGGCAGAGCACACAGTATGAATGAGGTCAATCAAAGTCCTGAGGAGTGAAGAATTCTCCCTTTACCTATTTGAACAAGGGAGGCCCTTGGAGTGTCTGCTTCTGGTCAGCACTCTAACCAGCAATTGAGGGATTTCTGCTGAGGATGCCTAACCCTATGGCCTTCCCGATGAGAGGAGGGATAGCTATGCCGTCAGGCGCCCAGACACCGGATTCAGACAGATCCTTGCTCAGCCACTTCCTGGCTAGGTGACCTTAGACAAGTCACTGAACCCTTCGGAGCTTTCCTCCCCTGTAGAATGCAGACAGCACCAGTCCCTACCTTACAGGCTGCTGTGAGGATCAGTGGGGTAATGGGCTTAGGCTTAGGCTGTTTCATGAGGTTCCAGGGTTACACAGGTTTGAACGCTGCCTTAGGAAAGATAAAGGTGTAAGATTTGTGAGCATCTCTCCAGCAGACCCTGGCGGAGGCAGTGTATGCGTGGGGTGGCTATCTCGGGGTGGGTAGGGGGAGGAGGATGCCGCCGTGTAGAGTACGAAGCTCTTCACCTCTCCAAGTCAAACGCTGCCACGTCTGTCCCTCTCACTTTCCATCCCGAGTTTACCTCCAAATATTAGACTACGGGAGAAAAGATCAGATAAAACGTTCACCGATTGAGCTCACGTCCATCACTGGGTTGTCGCGGGTCGCAGGGCACGTATCTCCAGGCCCCGCCCCTCCCCGCCCCTCCCCGCCGGCGCGGGACTGCTCATTGGCCCGCGCTGCGTGACGTTACGCGCGAGTTTTTAAGGCGGAGTCCCGGGGACCGCTCCGCAGTGGCAGCAGCGCCGGCGGTGGTGGCGGCTGTGGCGCGCGCTGGGGGCGGGCGTGGAGTTTCGCGTGGAGGCTCGGGTGCTGGCCTGGGGAGAGCGCGGCTGCCGGAAGGTAAAGGGGCTGTTCAGGCGGAGCTGTGGTGGCTCCGGTGCGGGGACCTGGGGAGCGGGAGTCGGAGATCCGGGCAAGGCGAAGTGTCACGGGCCGGTGGGAAGGGGGTCGCGGTGTTAAGGAGGGGCGTGTCAACCGCTTGGGGATGTGGAGGGCAGGCGGGAGCGGGCCTTACTCTCCCGTCTGAGCGCCCGGACCCTAACTTAATTGGGGGCCGCTGCCCGACCTGCTCCTTCCTGTGAGGATTCTCGCGTGGGGAATGAGGGTCTCTGCGTCTGCGACCGCGCCACGAGCTCGGAGAAGAGTCGCGGGAAGCCGACCATCTCCAGATCAAGGCCTCACCCCCCAACCTGTGTCCAGGCCCCGGGGGTCTCTCTAGATCTCGTCTCCCCTGAAAGCGGGGAGAGCCTCTGTTACACTTGGAGCTGTTGAAAAAACAAAACAAAAACTGGAATTTTAAAAAGGAAGGATGGGCGACTGATTTAGGACAGGATCTAGAAGTTGCACATTGCATGTTTATTTTTAAACGTCTCCTTTTTTCTCCCATGACTTTTTCCCGTTCAGATAACCCAGCAGCGGTCCCCAAAGCCTGCAGTTCAAGGCCACCTTCCTGCCTCTCCTGTGTGCCTCCTGACCTGCACCTTAGCTGGAGCTCACCATGGGGAACCACTTGACTGAGATGGCTCCCACTGCCTCCTCTTTCTTGCCCCACTTCCAGGCCCTGCATGTCGTGGTCGTTGGGCTGGACTCTGCTGGAAAGACCTCGCTCCTTTACCGGCTCAAGTTCAAGGAGTTTGTCCAGAGCGTACCCACCAAAGGCTTCAACACAGAGAAGATCCGGGTGCCCCTGGGAGGGTCCCGTGGCATCACCTTCCAAGTGTGGGATGTCGGGGGGCAAGAGAAGCTGCGACCACTGTGGCGCTCCTACACGCGTCGGACAGATGGGCTGGTGTTTGTGGTGGATGCTGCCGAGGCTGAGCGCCTGGAGGAGGCCAAGGTAGAGCTACACCGAATCAGTCGGGCTTCGGACAACCAGGGCGTGCCTGTGCTGGTGCTGGCCAACAAGCAGGATCAGCCTGGAGCACTGAGCGCGGCAGAGGTTGAGAAGAGGCTCTCGGTCCGAGAGCTTGCAGCGGCCACGCTCACCCACGTGCAGGGCTGCAGTGCTGTGGATGGGCTGGGCCTGCAGCCGGGCCTGGAGCGCCTGTATGAGATGATCCTCAAGAGGAAGAAGGCAGCCCGGGTAGGCAAGAAGAGACGGTGACCCGAGGCTGTCCCCTCCTCACCAGTAGGGGTCTATACACCGGGACAGCTAGGCGGAGCCTGTGGCCCCTCCCTCAGCTCTGGGGTGCAGGACCTGTCCGCCTCAATGAAGGACCAAGGAGCACACTGGGGGTCCTGTTCTGGTGCAGCATTGGGGAGGGGAGGGGAGATGGGATGTCTTCTCCTCTCCCTCCCTCATCCTCACCTCTGGAGAAAAGGGGGCTGCAGGACTGGGGAGGCTTAAATGTAAGCCCTGACTCTACCTCAACCCTGTTTCTTCTTTTCTTCTCTGGCTTGTTGATGAGATGTGTTTGGAGCAAAAGAAGGTTGTTTGGAGAATGCATTTGGGAATGAACGAGGACTGTCTCCCCACCTCCACTCCCCCCCGAGCTGGGGTGTCCCCCAGGCTGCTTTTCTAAGGATGCTAGTCACAATAGTCTTTATTTTTGTGTCTGTGTGAAAGTGCCAGGAACCCTTCCCCACATTTGTAGATCCACAACTGTTTTTATAAGCCATGTGTGTCCTCTGTAGTATTATTAAATATTTTTTAGCATTTGCCTATAAGTTATTAAAGACTGATGATACTGTAGCTCTGACCTTGGTCTGGCATTTTCTTACCCAGCCCCAGGAGTAGTCCCAGACTTCTGTATGGGTGGCAGGAATGGGGCGGGGGGAGTTTTATCTTGAAGCTGAACTTGCAAAGGAAACACGGGATGGCTGGTGGAAATTACAGACGGAGTCGAAATTGCCCTCTCCCAAGCTATTACCTGATTTCTGCCGGTTTTTTGGGGGGGGTGTCCCTTCTTTCTCCTGCTTCCTCCCCCCTCCCCTCATCCCCTGGCTCTTACGTGCCCCTCATACCAGCTGGTCCTTGGGGACACTTTCCTAGGTTTATATAGGTAAGTCCTCAAGGAGTCATTCTGTCCTCATCCCCCCCCACTCCTTGGCACTCAGGCTGATCTGTTTGTTTTTTTCCACCTTGGGGGATCCTGTGAGTATGGAAAGTAATTCCTTCCTGGCTTTCAGCCATCTCCCTGTGCTCAATCCTGCTGACTGCAGCTCACCGGCAGCAGCGGCAGGGGCTGGTGCTGGGGAGGTCTGGGCTGGATTGAGCCAGCCCGGCCCTGGTGACTAAGCTGTGAGTTGTCCAGCTCTGGGACCGGTGGCTGTTCCCACAAGAGGGGCTGTAATAGTAGTCGCGGTTTGTGCCTGGTGGCAGTGTGGACTACTAGACATCCACTACCCCCTCCAGGGGAGGATGGGGAAGGTGTAGGCCACCAATAGTGGTAATAAGAATAAAATGCTGGGCGCCTGGGTGGCTCAGATGGCTAAGCGTCTGCCTTCGGCTCAGGTCATGATCCCAGGGTCCTGGGATCGAGTCCCGCATCGGGCTCCCTGCTCCTTGGGAGCCTGCTTCTCCCTCTGCTTCTCTCTCTGTCTCTCTCTCTCTCTCTCCTCACCTCTGTCGCTCATGAATAAATAAATAAAATCATTTAAAAAAAAAAGAATAAAATGCTAGGGGCGCCTGGGTGGCTCAGTTGGTTAAGCATCTGCCTTTAGCTCAGGTCATGATCTCAGGGTCTGGTATCCAGCCCTGTCATGGGCTCCCCGCTTAGCAGGGAGTCTGCTTCTCCCTCTCCCTTTGCTCCTCCCCCTGCTCATGCTCTCTCGCTGAAAGAAATAAAATCTTTAAAAAAAAAAAAAGAATAAAATGCTAATGTTGTGAGGTCCAGAGGGCCTCTGCCCAGACTTTCAAGTCTGCTCCCTCCACCGACACCCAGGGCCAGCTGAGTCTGAGATGATGAAAGATCAGATCCTCCTAATCTGGGTGGGAGTAGTGGGTAAAAACCAAGCACAATTCTTTCCATCCCTCAGCCCCCCAGGCCCACCCCTACCCTTTGTGCAAACATGGGATCCAGAGCAGGTTCAGAGTCCCCACTCCAGAATCGAATAAAGGACCTGGGGAGGGAGAGAAGGTGCCGGCAATCCTGCCCTGGGGGACTTCCTAAGGAACTTGCTTCTTCCTAGCTAGAGTCAGCAGAAGCTGAGTTTTGCTGTGGAGTCTGGGCTGGTTCATATTTGTCTCCCTTCATGGCTGGCAGGATGCGGGTAGGTATGCATCGATCCGGAAGGGTGACCAAGTGTGCGTCAGTGCGGGGCCTGCTTGACAGAGCTGCTGGGCTGGTTCTGCTGGGGACATGTGCTACCTGGCCCCCCTCTGCAAACACCTGTGACTCATCTCACTCAGTCCTCAGGGCAGAGTCCTCTTCTGCCCAGGAACAGGCTGGGGAGGACTTGGCTAGAAGGGCCTCTGTCCTGCTGGGAGATCTTTCCTCCTCACTCCACCCCAATAATGCCCTTTTGTCTCAGAATCTCCAAGGACATGTTTTCTCCATTTCTGGTCACCTGGGGGACTGAGATCTCCAGACTGGAAAAAGAGCACACCCCCTCCCCCTGCAGAGGGGCCTCCATGGGGCCAGCTCCTGGTTCTGGCTCTGCCAACTACCTGACCTCCCTCCTGTTAGAATCGTCTTCTCCCCCAGACTCCAACCCTGGGCAGGAACCATGGTCCACAGGAGACTGCCAATGTCCCAGCTCTTCCCCACATTCCTCTGGCCTGACCAGCTGGTGGGGGTGGAGGAAGGGGTGTTGGCAGCCAGAGAGTGAGATGGAGAAGCCAACTGCTTTGAAGGGGTTGTAGGGAGAGGGGAGCCCTGAAAGATTCTGGTAAGAAAGCTACATTCTGGCTGGGTGGGGATCAGGAGCTTTGGAATAATCCTCCTGCCTTGGTTCATCCTGCCACAGGGATTCTTCTTCTCCTTCTTCCTCTTCCTCTTCTTCTTCTTCTTCCTCTTCTTCTTTTAAGATTTATTTATTTATTTAAGAGGGGGAGGGGCAGAGGGAGAGAATCTTTCAAGCCAACTTCCCCTGAGCACGGAGCCCCAGGTGGGGCTGAGATCATGACCTGAGCCAAAACCAAGCTTCAGACGCTTTTTTTTTTTAAAAGATTTTATTTATTTATTTGAGAGAGAGAATGAGAGAGAGAGAAAGAGAGCACATGAGATGAGGGAGGGTCAGAGGGAAAAGCAGACTCCCTGCTGAGCAGGGAGCCCAATGCGGGACTCATCCCATCCCAGAACTCCAGGATCATGACTTGAGCTGAAGGCAGTTGCTTAACCAACTGAGCCACCCAGGTGCCCCCAAGATTCAGACACTTAACCAACAGAGTCACCTGGGCGCCCCTGCCCCAGGGATTCTGCATGCTGAGCTCTGGCCACAGGCTTGGAATGGGGGTGGGATCAGGGTTGGAGGTAGGCTGTATTTTCCTTGTCCTGGCTTCTTTACCAAGCAGAATTTCTTTGAGGCCCTGAGATGGATGTTGAGGAGATGCTGAGGGCAGAGGGTCTCAGGGGGCCAGGAGTGGTTGTTAGGGGCTGGTGGTGGGGGGCTGTGGGTAGGGTGGAAGGCTCCCTCTGAGCTGCCCTTCTCCCACCAGCCACCTCCTCTCCTTGCACAAGCTGGATGGTAACATCCAGGTGGACCGCATTTGCCCCGGGGGCCTTGCCCATCCCCCAGCAAAGATGGCAGTGGTCCCTCACCTCCTCTGCCCTCTCCAGTTGTCCTGTGCTGAGAGTGCTCCAGGCAGAGAGAAAACAAAGAGGAAGGGAAGAAGTCTCTAAGGCCCAGAGGAGGCAGCAACTTGCCCAAGAACACGTAGCTACTTAGTGGCACATCCAGATCCTTCCTCCCAGGTTGGCTTTTTGTACTCCCAGGGCCAGACAGATAGGAGATGGACCACAAGTCTAGCAGCTCAGAGCTCCCACCGCCCCTTCCCTCCCTCCTTTCCTCCCTGTATCCCCTCCCTGATTAGTTCAAAGGCCAGCTTTCCGCTCCCCTGCTCCCCTTCCTGAGGAGTTGGAGCTTTATCTTTGAAGTCCAGAACTCTGGCCTCAAATCTGGCCAGAAGTCCCCACCCTCCTTTCCTACTGACCACATGTCATCCCAAGTCTTGCTTGAGATGGACTCCTCCACAGGGGTCTGGGAAGCACAGACTTCCACTGAGGCACCGGGGCGTGCATGGGACAGTGTGTTCTCCAAAACAGGCCTTTTGTGAATGGAGGCCAGTGGGAGCAGAGGGAGTGAAGACAGTAAGGGAGGCCCAGGCCAGCACTGGGCTGTAAAGGCTGGGGCCACACATCACTTCCAAGGCCATCAGCTGGGGAGTTTGTGGGTGGGTGTCACGGGACCTCCTCCCCTGGCTAAACCAGAGGAGGGGATTTGTTCTTCCTTTACAAAAAAAAAGTGTTTTCCTTTTTCTGTCCACCCACCCCCCCGCCTGATTACAAAAGTAACAGATGTTTTTGTAAAGAAACTTAGAAAATGGAGAACCCCATAATCTAAATTTCCGAGCTAGCTAAATGTCGGGGACAGGTTTTTATATATAATCTTTCAGATATTTTTTTTCTCTGCATATACAAAAGAGGTATGTATTAATATCCAACACACAGGGAATTATAGGAGGCATATGGTGGTAGAGTTTTGCTTTTCTCATTTATATCTTGGGCATTATTCAATGATGGGACATATGGGTTTTTCTTGTTCTTTTTGATGACCACATGAGATTCCACTGTCTGAATATGCCATCATTTCTTAATTAAATCCTCTGTTAAATCCACAGCGTGTCCACAGCGATGACCTCCTTGCACATATTTCTCAGGCATGTAATCATTGTGTCAAAGGGTATATGTATTTCACATTTTCATAGATGCTGCCAAAATGTGTGTGTAGAGAGGGTTTGGGGTGAAGGAACTTTAATCCAGCCTTCTCATCCTCCATCCCCGGATTTAAGGGGCGTCTTCAAGCCAAGGTATGTCTGTGGCGGGGTGGGGGGGTAGACATTATAGTGCCCTTGCGTTCGGGGAGGTTAAGAGAATCTCCAGCCACTTGGCAGAAGATTTGCAGGCGTGGGAGGGAGCTTGGGCTGATTTTCCTGGTCTGGGAATTGAACCGCTTGGGGGCTGCCTGGCTGATGGTGGAGGTGGGCAGATGGTGAGGACTCCCTAAGCACCCAGCTTCTCACAGACGTCAGGCAGAGTGGGCGAAACATCTCCGGAAATAAATCCCAGCAGCTCAGGGAGGGAGCCTGGCTGAGACACAGAGTGCATGCTCCGAAGGGAACATGGAGAGGAGCTCTTCAGTCTGAAGAAGGGCAGCTGAGACCCCGGACTTTCCCAGGGTGACCCCCACTCTTCTAGCAAGGTCCCCCCACCAGCTGCTCTCGAGCATGGGCTCCTGGAACGGGAAGCAGAAGCCCAAAGTATTAGATACCTCGGCCACTCTGGGCTGTGTGGGGTACCACTTCTCTGTTCATTCTGGCCCCTGGGCTAATCTTGGGTCCGTGCCCCTGCAGAATGGGGTGGGGAAGGCAGGAGGGCTTATCTCTTGAGCACCTCCCACCCCCTCCTATGAAATCTGGTGAGCAGTTTGGTGGAGTTGTACAGGGATGACAGCTGGGTTTTAAAGATGGCTGAGAGTGAGGTTTTGTGCTTTTGATTGTGTTTGTTTTTGCAAGATTATCCATTCCTTTCCATTCCAGAGGCTGACTCTTATCCTTAGGGAGTGAGACGGCAGAACTGCTTACTCACTCTCTGGAACTCTCCCAGGCTGATGTGGGGAGGGACAGAGCCACCCGTCTGACCAGGCAGCACCTCAGAAAGGACCCCACAATTGGCCTCAGTTTACACATCTGTAAAGTGAGGGGGTTGAGTAGATAATATTGGATCTTTTCTGGTTCACTTTCTATGGTTCTCAGTACAAGGTGGGCGTGGGGAACTCCTTCATGATCTTTCTGCCTTCATTTTATTGCCCTCTGAAATTACCTTGTTTGTTTTGTTTTTAAGTTTGTTTGCTGTCTGCCTTCATCTCTAGGCTACCCATTCTAGGAGGACAGCCCTCATTCGTTTTGTTCACCATGTATCCCTAGGACAGTAGTGGGCACACAGTAGGAGCTCATCTGTACCTGTGGAATGTGGGGTGTCCACTCAAGGGTTGGAGGGCTGGGGTATCACCTCAGTGAAGAAGTGGTTTCAGTCTGTAAATAGTGACAGCAACCGGGAAAGAAGCTATCAAGCAAGGTTGGAGAGTTTATCTGGGAAGGCCTGTTGGAGGAAGTGAAGCGGATTTGGAACCCAAGTTAAATATTCTGATTAACAAGGGACTTGGAGGATCATGGGCTTCAGAACATTTTCTTGGCTCTACCTACTGCTCAGGAGAAAAGATATGAGTCTGAGGTTTAATAAACATAGTTTCGTTCCTCCCTTCCCAGTAATTAATTACCTGACCTAGGACGCTCCCTAGAGTCTGTTTACCACTCCCCTACCCCTGCTCCTCCCAAGGTCACCCCAGGATAGTCAAGTTAGATTGCCATTCTTCCACCCCAGAGGAACTGAGTGTAGGCTGGTGTCAAGGAAGGGACCCCCAGGGAACACTAGACCCGTGCTGTCCAATATGGCAGCCACAAGCCACATGTGGCAACCAAGCATAGGAAATGTGGGTGAACTGAACTCAGATATGCCCTGAGTGTGAAATACAACAGATTTCGAAGACTTAGTAAGAGAAAAGAATGTAAAATATCTCATCAATACTTTTTAAAATTATTTTTTAATTTTTAATTTTATTTTTAAAAACGTATTTGAGAGAGCCAGCGAGCACGAACAAGGGGAGGAGCAGAGGGAGAGGGAGAAGCAGGCTCCCCGCTGAGCACAGAGCCCAAACTACATGGGGCTCAATCCCAGGACCCTGGGATCATGACCTGAGCTGAAGGCAGACACTTAACAGACTGAGTCACGCAGGCGCCCTCACATTCTATTTCAATTGACAAGGCAGGTCCAGCTATTTGGGGGAAGGAGCATCTTGGGGAAAAGAATGGGAGATCCATAGTTCTTCCTTTCTTCTGAAATTGGAAGGGAAACAGACCAAACTGCAGCAGTCTGGCAGGAGGGTAGATTCTAGGAAGGCCTTCTTGATGGGGAGAACTGAAAAACCTGAAAAATCTGTATACTCTCCTTCCTGGAAAGCTTTCAGGATAGGTAAAGACTTTGTGTATCTTGAATTATCTTAAAATATCTTATCAAATTATATGATTCTCAATGATCCCAACCTGATTGTTTAGCAGGCGATGTTCCTAGCTTCATTCAGGGTATTTTCACTCCTCTATAAGACAGCTCTTTAAATGTCTCTTTCATGTGGAGCCCAGATACCTGGAATCCACACAAAAATCCTAAGGTGATTTTATCCAGTGGTTTCTGATCTTTCACCGGATGGCTGTGGTAGTAACAGCAGCGTTGACTGACTGAGTTTGCATCATCATCTTGCCCTCCCCTGCTGCCTTCCTCTGCCCAAACCTACCAGCTCCCTCAACCTCCCCTCCCCCCAGCGCAAAGGTCCTGGAACAGGCAGGTGATGGGAAGATGACAGCCAGCTGGGGGTCTGGATAATCCACAAACTGGATTATCTGCCCCTGAGTTTGCACATATATAAGCAGGTGGCCTAGATGCAGACAGGATGTACTGGGATGAGCCAAGGGGATAAGGTTAACACCTTATGTGTGACTGTGTGTGTGTGTGTGTGTGTGTGTGTATGTGTGTAAGTGGGGGAGGGGGCAGTCCTACAATAAAAACCCCACCCACTTATCTCCCATCCTGAACATTAAGCCAATCAATCACTCCTCTCAATCAACCACATATAATATTTAGCATTATTGTGCATGGCCATATTGTCCTAGGCACTGGAACTAAGGTACGATTTGTACACAGAGAAGGTGTCCTGGTTTCCTGGATGCAGAGCCTGAGACAGGGATTCAGGGGGCACATGGTTTATTGAGGGCACATTTTCAGGAGAAAGGGAGGGAGGGGGCAGGGCGGGGGCTAACCAAGGATGTGCTCTCACAGTTGGAGTCTAATGTTGGCTTGGTCCCATGGGGAAGCTCTGGTTGGAGAATTGCACCTCAGAAAAGATCCCCCAGAGGCAGAGAGCCTGGTCTTTTATACCGTTCAGTCAGCGAATTGGCCGCTGTTTGCTCAAGTCTCCAGGGAATGAACAGCCAGGAGCCATTGGAGTCAACATTCACAGCCAGCGGAGGGCATCTGGGTGCTGTGTCAGGGGCATCCCATCAGGGTGGAGCCCCAGAAGAGAAGAGCAAGCGGCCCTGGGCAGGCCCCGAGTCCTGACAGCTGTCCTTGTTTGGCAATCCAGTCCTCTTTCTACTCTCACTCTCACTCTCGGCCTCAGCCTCAGCCTTTATCTGCCTTGTCCCCAGCTCCCGACACCCGCCCTTGGTTCCTGCCTCGGATGCTGCCCTCTCTCTTCTGGAGATTTATCTGAAACTCAAGATGGAATGCTGAGTTTCCTCAAGAACCTACAGGAAGGGTGCCTGGGTGGCTCGGTTGGTTAAGCGACTGCCTTCGGCTCAGGTCACGATCCTGGAGTCCCGGGATCGAGTCCCGCATCGGGCTCCCTGCTCAGCAGGGAGTCTGCTTCTCCCTCTGACCCTCCCCCCTCTCATGCTCTCTCTCTCTCATTCTCTCTTTCAAATAAATAAATAAATAAATAAAATCTACAGGAAGCTGGGGCTACTGAGTCATCCCTGTGGACCTCTTCCCTTGCCAATGGGTCAGTGGAGCCCCACTGCTTCCCTAGGCAGAAAGCTTTGGTGTGCCAGGGGAGATTGAAACACACCCATTCTCCTGGGCCCTCCTTTCCTGGGTGTGCCCATCTTCACCTCTCCTACAGAAAGGACAGTTCAGGAGAATTCATTCTCCAGGCTTGACTCCTACTTAAACATCACAGGATACGTTCTCTGGAAGGGAAGGGTGGGATCTGGGTTGGCTTCCTTAGAAACTTCAGAACAGAAAAGAAGTCTCTTTTCTCTGCCCCCTCCCAAAGTCAAACAGGGGCTGTCAGAGAGGAAGAGATGATTGTGTCTGCCCAAATGCTGGGAGATTGATGGTCTGATCTCTGAAACTTCTTTTTTCTCCGGCACAATCTGGTTTGTAGAGGTGCCAGAATTCTGAGGCAAAAAGCAAGAGAGAGAAAAAGAACATTCTTTGAGGGCAGTTGGTTGCAATTTTACACACAAAATGACAAAGAGAGGGTCTAGTGTTAGGTCTTCCCATCTTCCTGTGGTATGTCACACCACACACACACACACACACACACACACACACACACACCCTCACGTTGTTGAAACCAGAGCTGCTGGCTCCAGGGAGGGGAGTCAGGGAGCAGCTGTGGACAGGTGTGGGTGGCCACATACTTCTCTTTTGGGAGGTGACACTTCCAGTACACCCCCACAGGTTTCATCTGAACCTCACCCTAGCCTTGGCTCTGTGTGGTCAGGGTGGGCACGAGGGACAGAAGAACAGAGCTGGCCCAAATGCCACCAGATCAGTTCTCCCAAGAACCAGATCTGGAGGAAACTGAGCTTAAAGAACAGCAATAGGAACAGAGCCTAGATCGCTGGGTGAACTTCAGTAGTTCTGGAGAAGTTTGGGGAAGCACCCATCCTCTGGTATATTGTCTGAAGGCAGGGTGTGGGGCCAGGATACAGTTTGGAGTCTGGACTGGGGCATATGACCGTGGCAGCCCAAAGCATTTGGCATCTCGGAATCAGGGCAAGGGACTGCCTGGCTGGACATGTCACCCCCATTAGGCTGGGGCTGGGGCTGTAATTGCTGTAATTCGTTGATGAATGCAATTTGCAGCTGGCTTCTCTCCCCGTGACAGGCCTCAATTAGAGCTGCCAGAAGGATCTGGGATGGGAGGGGGAGCTGGGTGGTTTCCAGTGGCTTCTCCCGGTCCCCTTTCAGCTCTCTGTTTTGCCCTTAAACAAAAGGGGGTCTTTAGGCTGATATATTATCACCCTCCCCTCACTCCTGAATTTGCCCCCAGAGATATAATTTCAGAATAAGTGGCATGGAAGTTGAGAGGGAGAAAGGCGTAAAATGAAGGATGCCTTCCTGCAGGTTGATCTGGGAAGCTATGGGTTTAAAGACTCAACCATGTTTAATTAAGTTTAGTATTTTCTCATTTATCTTAGAGCTTCTAAAAGTCCAAAGGAAGTCTTTTGAGCCAAAATACTGATTTCTATCTTGTAGTCCCCACTCGATCTCACCAGACAAAGGAGAAAACCCAAGTCAGAAGGATGGAAAGGAGAGAGAGGAAAAAAAAAATCAGGTCCACACAAATATATAATTTTAACTTTAAAGGACTGCAGGGACATTAGAGATCATTTAGTCCAGTGGTTTTCAGACTTTTTTTTAAAGCAACGAGTAAACAAAATTGAACATAGAAGCTCAGTATGTAGGATATGTCACGGCTGATCCAATTAAAGTGTACATGGGGGTTCTGAGCCCCCTGGACTGTCCTTCTCCCTGAGACCTGCCCCCCACTTCCTGCCTCCATGGTCTCCTTATGATATCTGACTTTAGGAAGTCCTGCGTCCCAAGAAATCACTCAGATGTGGGCAAACTAGGACAGTCAGCTGCCCATATTTGGGCAATGGAGCATAGTCAAAAAACCACTGATATAATCCTTTTGATCTATTGGAAGACACAGCCCAGGAGAGGTTATGTGGCTTGAAGTCTGGGTCATGGGTAGATTCCCCGTGCCCAAGAGTAGCCTATAACCTTTAGGGGTAAATCCTGCCTCTCTGCCCTGTGCCCCTTGTGAGAGTTAAGATTGCCCACCTTCAAATTTCTCTTCTCTTTCAAGACCCTTTCTTCTGAAACCTTCTCTGATTCCCCCGGAAAGAGTTATGTCCACTCTTCTGAGTCTTCTTTTAAAGTACTTACAGGGTAGTCATTTTTACTTTGGGTCTTTCTTCTCGTTGGGACTTGAAGATTCTTGATTCCATGTCTTATTTATTTCATATCCCTCAGTGACTAGTATAGTGTAGTACAATAGCAGGCATTCAAAAGATGTTTTTAGATAGATAGATAGATGATAGATAGATAGATGGATAGATAGATGTTTTGAGGGATAGATGGATGAATGGGTGGATGAATGGATTAATTGGAAGATGGATAGATGGAACAAATGAGTGGGTAGAAAGATGGATGGATAGAAGGCTGCGTGTTGCATTGAAGTCCTAAGCATGCGACAGTTAGGCAGTTTCTAGGCAAGTTCCTCTTGCATCAATTCCCCTGAGATGACGATTTTGCTTGAATTTGATTTTTGGAATATCTAACATACCTATATTCAGATGCAAGGACCGAAGTAGTTTCCCAATTAGAAGTCATTTAAATTGATCATTTTTGGATTTCTTATACCATTGCTTTCCTCTACAGAAATTTATGGTTTAAGAACACAAATACAATATCCGATGAAAATACCTCAAATAGGCAGCTGATGGCAGTGACGAATACTGTCTGAAAATAAAACCGTTTAAAAATATCAGACAAGGGAGAGTGTAGGAGGCAGGGAGAGAGGGTGAGCAGTTGGTGAATACAGTGAGCAAGACAATCAGGACTCAGGATTGCAAAGGCTGGAAGGTTGATAGGAGGGATTTGAGGTAAGTGTTCAAAGGACTTCCCAATTATCAGGGAAAAGAGACAATAGGATAGAAAGTTTTGAAAGAAAGAGGGGAATGTTGCTGATCACATGTGGGAGCAAAGCATTAGGCAAAATAATAATGCACGACTTTTCCTGCACCGACTGTTCATTCAAGTACAATTTATTGAGCATCCGTTCTGACCCATGTGTCAGACACGTTATCTCAGCCCATTGTGCCTGTGGGCAGGAAGATGGCGTCTATACATTCTCAGACATGCGTATTCTCCTTGGGCGATCTCATCCACACCCATGGTTTTAAACCACAGCAGCTACACTGACTCCCAAGTGTTCATTGCTAGTCCGGACCCCTTCTTGAGTCCCCTACCTTACCTCCACTGTCGAATATCTCTCCCTGGATGTCTGCAGGTGCCTTCAACTTGAGAGACCCCATGCTGAACTCATCTGCTTCCTCTCTAAACTTGCTCTTCTGCCCAGATTCCCCATCCCCATTCATCTGACCCACTCAACACCCAAGTCAGAACCTGAGCATCATCCTCTTTTCTGGTCCCCCACTCTGCCCCTCCATGCAGGTCACCCTGTCCAGGAACTCTACTCCCCACATACTTCACAAATCTGTGTCTTCCTCTTCTTCCCACGGGAATGACCCTAAGTTCAGGTCACCATTTGTACCTGGGTTACCACCCTACCCTCCTCAGTGGTCTCCCACTCTCCCATCTTGTACTCTGGGGATCCATTCCCCACTTGGTTGCCAGACTTATTTTTCCAAAATTCAAATCCGATCAGTCACCTCTTCCTAAAGCCTTATGCTGAAAGCCCAACTGACTCTAACTTTTTTTTTTTAAGTTTTATTTATTTAAGTAATCTCTACCCCCAACAGGGGGCTGGAACTCATGATCCCGAGATGAAGAGTCGCGTGCTCTTCTGACTGAGCCACCCGGGCGCCCCTAAAGCCCAACTGTCTTTAAAATAACATCCCAGCTCCTTTGCATGTGTGACCTCCTGTAGTTTCTCCTCCAAAGCTCTCATCCTCTGACCACTCCTTTTCTACACCCTTCACCAAGTCATGGCATCTATTCTTGCTGCCTCAGAACGCCTCTCCTCCTGTTTTCACTGACCTCATGCCTCCTCCTCTTCGCGCAACTCAGTGTGTTGAATGTCACCTTCTCCAGGCAGATTCTCTGCTGACCCTTCACTCTGGAATCTGGGTGCAGTGCCCCTCCTCCGACCTCTTCCCTGTGTCCAGGGCCCCTCTCTCCCTTACCACTGCTCGCACTACAGTTGCCCGTTGACACGCCTGTGGCCCTCACTCCAATGCGAGATCTCCCAGGAGCAGGTATGCTGTCTTTCACATCTGCCTTCCTTGTGCTGTGTGTGTTGCTCAGCACGTAGTGTGCCCAGGAAATGTCTGTGGCATGAATGTGTGACCTCCTGTAGTTCTCGGTCATCTCTAGGCTTTTGATCTTGTCCCCCCTCTTGGGGAGGCCAAGTCAGTACACTCGGAGATAAGACTTTTAGACAGGACTCAGGATGTGCCGTGGCCATCGGTACATTTTCTTTCTCTCCCTCCCATCTCTCTCAGATTTTGCTGGTGGCCACACCCTTGGCACAGACACAAGCAGCTCAGTCTGCCCAACGTCAGCTGGCAGCAAACAGTCCCTCCCTTCCTCCCCGGCTCTGTCTTCACTCAGCACAACGGTTTTTCCTTTTTGGGTGTTCAGAGCTCTGATAGCAGAGGGCTGGGTGGGAGGGTGGCAGCATCGGCTGTCTGCAGGGAGGCAGAAAAGGGGGTGTGGGAGAGCCAAGACGTGGGTGGAAGCATACTATTGGGCCCTTTCGAGGGAGAAAGAAAATTTAGCTCTGGGGCTGTCCTGGTTGGAGAAGCTTGTCCCCTTTTGCTCCCTGGGAGCTGAAATTGCCCTGTTGATATTTAGCCTTCTAAATATTGGTGGGCTTTCTAAGGAAGAGAGGGAGGGAGAGAGAGAGAGAGGGAGGGAGGGAAATAGATTATGGATTTTCAGAACTGGCCCCATACATGCCCTTGCCACCAAAGCACCGGACAGAATCTTGGGTGTCCGGCTACGGCTGTTTCCTTGTTTTGAAGAACATAGGAAAAGAAGATCTGCCACACACCTCACCCATTTTTTCACTCATTTCCTGGTTGATGCCAGATGCTGGGGCACAGGGTGAATAAGGCTCAGGGCTCCTGGAGCTCACAGGTGAAGGGGGATGGGCCGGTAAGTAGGTGTGTTACAACCCAGCAGCCTGGGGTGCGGTCTGGGAGGGCTGTGAGGGCGAGGGCTTGGTGGGATTGGAGGACGGGTCACCGTCCACAGAAAGGCATCAGCCGAGAAGGTGACATCAGGAGACATTTTTGTACAGTCTTGTTCTCACAATGCCTCCAATTTCAACTCCTCAGAGGAGACTGTTGAACTCTGGGTGAGGACAGTAGTATCACATATGGTAGGAAGTGCCAGATTCAGAGAAGACAACATCCTTCAGGTCGTGGCTTACTGACTCATTCATTCATTCACTCACTCATTCATTCAGTAAATACCCTTGATCAGCTGTGAGACCTTGAAAAATTGACAGGCATTCTCTGAGCTTCAGTTTTCTCATAATATACCTGGGATACTTTGACACCCACCTCGTCATTCTTTCTGGAGGCTTACGTGCGCTGATGTGACAATGCTTTGTCAGCTGTAATGTGCTTTACAAATGTGATCTGTTATTTATCCTTCCACTTAGGCACTCATTCCATCAGCCAGGAACTATGGAGTGCCCTCTTGTAAGGTCTGACTAGCTAGCCCCTGTCTGAGGCAGGAGCTTGTTCTGCGCACGTGAGGGGGTGTGTGTGCCTCGGTGAGGGACTACAGCGTGCCTTCATCAAGCAACAACCATCTGTTCTGTCTGCAGGGGAGTCCTAGCCTCCCCACCCCCCAACCCTCACTCCCCCCCACCCCGGGGTGCAGGTGGGCAGGGACACGTTCTCCCGAATCTCCCTGGGCCATGGATGCTGGTGCCTGGAGGAGGCCGGCCCTGGGCGCGTGACTCACCTGCTTTAGTCACGTTGCCTATGGGACTCCCCTTCCTACAGGGTGAGGACCCCAAATACAAGTGTGGCTGAAGAGCGAGGTAGTGTTCCAGGCTGTCTCCTGCGGCGCATCTGAGCCTCCAGGAAGGGAGCCGGATTCACCATTTGCTTGTCCCCCAGCTTCCCCACCACTCACAGCAGGGGCATCCAGGGGAACCCCAGGGCTGAAGGGTGGCAGAGGAAGAGGCGCTGGCCTCGTGGTGCCTGGGTGGGAGACCGGAGGTCACTTTTCCACCATCTGTCGTGGTCTCAGCAGGGGCTCAATCCCAGGACCCTGGGATCATGACCTGAGCTGAAGGCAGACCGCTTAACGACTGAGCCACCCAGGCACCCCCCTCATTTTTTTAAAGATTTATTTATTTATTTTAGAGAGAGAAAGCGTGCGTGAGTAAGCAGCTGCAGGTGCAGAGGGAGAGGGAGAATCCTTAAGCAGGCTCCCCACTGAAGGCAAAGCCCCTAGTGGAGCTCGATCCGATGACCGCGAGACCATGATCTGAGCTGAAACCAAGAGTCTGATGCTCAACTGACTGATCCATCCAGGCATCCTTCAGATTCCTTATTTTATTTTATTTTTATTTATTTTTAACTAAGCTCCATGTCTTGTGTGGAGCCCAATGTGGGGCTTGAACTCATGCCCCTGAAATCAAGACCTGAGCGCAGACTGAGTGGGATGCTCAACTGACTGAGCCACCCAGGCACCCCCAGATTCCTCATTTTATTTATTTATTTATTTATTTTTAAAGATTTTATTTATTTATTCATGAGAGACAGAGACAGAGAGAGAGAGAGAGAGAGAGAGAGAGGCAGAGGGAGAAGCAGGCTCCCAAGGAGCAGAGAGCCCGATGCGGGACTCGATCCCAGGACCCTGGGATCATGACCTGAGCTGAAGGCAGACGCTTAACCATCTGAGCCACCCAGGCGCCCCAGATTCCTCATTTTAAAAATGGGGATCACTGGGGCGCCTGGCTGGCTCAGTCAGTAAAACATGGGACTCTTGATCTAGGGGTTGTAAGTTCGAGCCCTATGTTGAGCATAGAGATTACTTAAAAATAAAATTTAAAAACATTAAAAATTAAAAAAATTAAAATGGGGATCATAAGGGGCACCCGGCTGGCTCAGTCAGTGGAGTATGAGACTCTTGCTCTCAGGGTTGTAAGTTCGAGCTGTGAGTTGAGTGTAGAGATTACTTTAAAAAAATTAAAAATGGGGATCATGTTAGCACTTACTCTATATGTTTTTTTATTTATTTAATTTTTAAAAATATTTTATTTATTTATTTGACAGAGAGAGACAGCGAGAGCAGGAACACAAGCAGGGGGAGTGGGAGAGGGAGAAGCAGGCTTCCGCGGAGCAGGGAGCCCGATGCGGGGCTCGATCCCAGGACCCTGAGATCATGACCTGAGCTGAAGGCAGACACTTAATGACTGAGCCACCCAGGCACCCCTTACTCTTTATAGTTTTTGTAAAGATTAACAGTTTACTTGTTTATTGTCTCTGTCTCTCCAAAGTAGACCACAAATTTTAAAGATTTTATTTATTTGAGAGAGAGAGAGAGCAAGAGAGCACAAATGGGGAGGAGAGGATGAAGCAGGCTCCCTGAGAGCAGGGAGCTGGACGCAGGGCTCGATCCCAGGACCCCATGATTGCGACCTGAGCCAAAGGCAGACGCTTAACTGACTGAGCCACCCAGGTGCCCCTAGACCACAAATTTTAGAAAGAAGCGATCTTTGTTTTGTTTGCTGAGTGTCTGGAGTGTTTAGGACAGTGCTGGACACAGAGGTTTTTTGTTTGCTTGTTTTTTTTTTAAGATTTTATTTATTTATTTGAGGCAGAGAGGGAGAGAGAGAGAGCGAGCACAGAGAGAGAGGGAGAAGCAGACTCCCTGCTGAGCAGAGAGCCTGACATGGGGCTCAATCCCAGGACCCTGAGAAAATGACTTGAGCCCAAGGCAGTCACTTAACCGACTGAGCCATCCAGGTGCCCCTGGACACAGGTTTGCAAGATACTTACAGAATGAATGAACAAGCCAGGTGCATAGTATGTCCTGTATGTTAGCTATTGCAGTCAGTTTGGAATGCCGTAACAAAAATACCATAGACTGGGTGGCTTAAACACAGAAATTTATCCTTCACAGTTCTGAAGGCTGGCAAGTCCAAGATCAAGGTGCCGACTGATTCAGTTCCTGGTGAGATCCTTCTTTCTAGTTTGCAGAGGGGTGCCTTCTTGCTGTATGCTCAGGTGGCAAAGAAAGAGCTCTTGTGTTTTCCTTTTCATAAGGCCCTTAATCCCATCATGGGGGGTCTACCATCATGACCTCATCCAACCCGAATTACCTCCAAATACCCTCCCATTGGGGATTAGGTTTGGACATGTGCATTTGGCCTGGGGGACACGAACATTCAGTCCATAGCAGTTATTATAGGATCTTCCCTATTTGGAGGCTGTAGAAACTGACGTATAGAGCATAGAGATTTAGACTCATAGAATGTTAGAGCTGGAAGGAATCTTAGGGAGAATAGTCCAATCTTTTTTATATGTGAAAAAATAAAAACCTAGATCATTCCACTTGCCCAAGAATATAATACTTGTTTAAAACAAATCTCTTCAGGGTGCCTGGGTGGCTCAGTCGTTAAGCATCTGCCTTAGGCTCAGGTCATGATCCCAAGGTCCTAGGATAGAGCCCCGCATCGGGCTCCCTGCTCTACGGGAAGGCTGCTTCTCCCTCTCCCACTCCCCCTGCTTGTGTTCCCTCTCTCACTGTGTCTCTCTCTGTCAAATAAATAAAATCTTTAAAAAAAATAAAATAAAATAAAACAAATTTCCTCGAGGGGCACCTGCGTGGCTCGGTTGGTTAAGCGGCTGCCTTGGGCTCAGATCATGATCCCAGGGTCCTGGAATCGAGCCCTGCATCTGGCTCCCTGCTCAGCGGGGAGTCTGCTTCTCCCTCTCCCTCTGCTGCTCCCCCTGCTTGTGCTCTCTCTCTCTGTCTAATAAATAAATAAAATCTTTAAAAGAAATAAAAAAAATCTCCCCGAGGGGCACCTGGGTGGCTCAGTCAGTTGAGTGTTGGACTCTTGATTTCGGCTCAGGTCATGATCCCAGGGTCCTGGGATCGAGCCCCACGTCGGGCTCCCTGCTCCGCGGGAAGTCTGCTTCTCCCTCTCCCACTCTCCCTGCTTGTGTTCCCTCTCTCGCTGTGTCTCTCTCTGTCAAATAAATAAATAAAATCTTAAAAAAATTTTTTTTGAGGTTCCAATACGTTAAACAGTATACTTATTTTTGCCTATGTATGGAGAGATTGAGGAAATAATTTTAAAAACCCATGCATAATAAAAGGCAATGTTGCATGGTTAAAAAGTAAGTAAATAAATAGATACAATAAGTCCTTGTCTTTTAATTCCAATGTCTGTATCATCTGTGGACTTATTTCTAGTGTATATTTTTTTCATTGGATTAAAAGTCATGCATTCCTGTCTCTCCACATACTTAGTGATTAAAAAAAATTTTTTTTTAATTTATTCATTTGAGAGAGAGAGAGCGCGCAAGAGCATGAGCATGGGGAGGGTCAGAGGGAGAGTGAGGAGCAGATCTCCTGCTGAGCAGGGAGCCCAACATGGGGCTCAATCCCAGGACCCCCAAGATCATGACCTGAGCCAAAGGCAGATGCTTAACCGACTGAGCCAGCCAGATGACCCCCCTTTTTTTTAGGTAAGCTCTATGCCCAACATGGGGCTTGAACTCACAACCCTGAGATCAAGAGTCATATGCTCCACCAACTGAACCGGCCAGGCACCCCCATACTTAGTAATTTTTGATTGAATGTTAGAAATTATATATAAAAGCATTGTAGAGACTCCACAAGATGGCTGTTTCCTACTAGAGACAGTTCATGCTGCCTTCCCAAAGACAGTGTGGCTGATCCCCTTAATCCAATCAAGATCTCAGCTGGGTCCAGGTTATATCACAGATTTGGTGAGCCTCAGTGCATAAGAAACTTTGAGCTCAGAGTCTTTGCTGAAAGACTCATGGACTGAATGGCATTAAATAAGGATTACGGTTTTCTTTTCTTTTTTACTTTAAAGATTTTATTTTTTAAGTAATCTCTTCCCACAGTGTGGGGCTTGAACCCACAACCCTGAAATCAAGAGTTGCATACTCTACCAACTGAGTCAGCCAGGTGCCCTGGGATTACAGTTTTCAGAGTTTATTTTGCTTACAGTTATAAAAGCTAATTCAGCAAACAATTCTACAAAGACTAGATTGATGATAAAATAACTATCATTTTGCCTTATATTATCATTTAAATTTTCACAAATGTTTCATGACTCAGAAAGGCTATATTTTTTTTCTGTCAAGTTTTTTAGCTCAGTGTTACTCAGTGTGGGTCCCTCAGACCAACAGGATCATTATGACCTTGGAGCTTGTAAGAAAGGCCAATTCTTGGGCCAGCCCAGAGATCTATCAAATAAGAATGTTAAGGTGCGCCTGGGTGGCTTAGTCATTAAGCATCTGCCTTCAGCTCAGGTCATGATCCCAGGGTCCTGGGATGGAGTCCTGCACCGGGCTCCCTGCTTGGCGGGAAGCCTGCTTCTCCCCCTCTCTCTGCCTGCCGCTCCCCCTGCTTGTGCTCTCTCTCTCTCTGACAAATAAAAAAATAAAATCCTAAAAAAAAAAAAAAAAGAAGGTTAGAAGATAAGCCTCCTAGAATCTGTATTTTAATTAGCTCTCTAGGTAATTCTGATTGTCCCTAAGTTTAAGAAGCACTGATCTAGGGGTGCCTGGCTGGCTCAGATGGTGGAGAATGTGACTCTTGATCTTGGGGTCATGAGTTTGAGCCCCACATTGGTTGTAGAGGTTACTTAAAAATAAAATCTTAAGAAAAAAAGCATTTATCTAGCCAATACACTGTCCTTAAATTTACATAATTGTCTATTTTTTTAGACCACCATTTCAAAGTTCTACACTGTTTTTATATAGAGAACTGCCAGTTTTCACATTGTTAAAGCATTTTATTTTAAAGAGTTTGTTTATTTATTCATGAGAGATAGAGAGAGAGAGAGAGGCAGAGGGAGAAGCAGGCTCCCAAGGAGCAGGGAGCCCGATGCGGGACTCGATCCCAGAATCCTGGGATCACGACCTGAGCCGAAGGCAGACGCTTAACCATCTGAGCCACCCAGGCGCCCTGTTAAAGCATTTTTATCTTGAGCTCTTCCCCTAAGTGACCTGAAGTGACCTCTGAAAATGGTTCACTATTCGCTTGACCCAGAAAACCCTATGAAATCATGTAAATCAAGAGGTTCAAATCTTCGTGTTCACTTTAAGAACCCATGTGAAACTGCCAAGGCCATCAAGAGTATGCATTTCTGAAAAGCCACCAAGTATCTGAAAGACGTCACTTTACAGAAGCAGGGTGTTCCAATTCCTTCGCTACAATGGTGGAGTTGGTAGGTGTGCCCAGGCCAAACAGTGGGGCTGGACACAGGGTCAGTGGCCCAAGAAGAGTGCTGAATTTTTACTGCACATGCTTAAAAATGCAGAGAGTAATGATGCACTTAAGGGTTTAGATGTCGATTCTCTGGTCATTGAGCACATCCAGGTGAACAAAGCCCCCAAAATAGGGTATAGAATGTACAGGCCTCATGGTCAGATTAACCCATACATGAGCTCTCCTTGCCACATCGAGATGATCCTTACTGAAAAAGAGCAGGGCGCCTGGGTGGCTCAGTTGGTTAAGCGACTGCCTTCGGCTCAGGTCATGATCCTGGAGTCCCGGGATCGAGTCCCGCATCGGGCTCCCTGCTCAGCAGTGAGTCTGCTTCTCCTTCGGACCCTCCCCCCTCTCATGCTCTCTCTCTCTCTATCTCATTCTCTCTCTCAAATAAATAAATAAAATATTAAAAAAAAAGAGCAGGTTGTTTCTAAACCAGAAGAGAAATTTGCACAGAAGAAAACAATATCCCAGAAGAAACTGAAGAAACAAAAACTTACGGCCCGGGAGTAAATTCTGCACAGAATAAATGCAAAAAAAAAAAAAAATTTTTTTTACCTTGAGACAGTAATTTCAACACATGGGGCGCCTGGCTGGCTCAGTTAGAAGAGCATACAACTCTTGATCTGAGGTCTTGAGTTTGAGCCTCACATTGGGTGTAGAAATTACTTAAATAAGATCTTTAGGGGGTGCCTGGGTAGCTTAGTTGGTTAAGCCTCTGACTTTGGCTCAGGTCAGTGGTGTGGGGTTCTGGGATGGAGCCCTATGTGCCTGGCTCCACACTGGGTGGGGAGTCTGCTTCTCCCTCCCCCTCTGCCCCACCTCCTGGTCATGCTCTCTCACTCTCAAATAAATAAATAAAATCTTTAAAAAAATCCTTAGGGGCACCTAGGTGGTTCAGTTGGTTAAGCGACCGACTCTTGATCTCAGCTCAGGTCTTGATCTCAGGGTTGTGAGTTCAAGCC
Organism: Callorhinus ursinus; assembly: GCF_003265705.2. Taxonomy (NCBI): domain Eukaryota; kingdom Metazoa; phylum Chordata; class Mammalia; order Carnivora; family Otariidae; genus Callorhinus; species Callorhinus ursinus. The sequence continues at coordinate 33,352 of NW_027397164.1, forward strand.
CTGCATTGGGGTCCACACTGGGCATGGAGCCTACTTAAAACAAAGCAAAACAAAACAAAACTTAAAAAAAATAATTTCAACACATAGAACACACAAGGAGATTTTCACTCCAAGTTACATTGGGAATGCTTGCCTGCATAGAAATGGAATATTCACATGTATCAGTAAACTGGAATGACATGCCCTGCTTGTATTACTGATGTTGTTATACTGGCGAGATATGAAGGCAAAATATGTGGCTACATGATCACCGATCATATACAAGTTCAGAAATGCCACTGAAGGAGACATTTCACAGTTCCGTCTTCCAAAGGCCAAGGATGAAGCTGAGGCAGAATAGCACGTTTTGGTCCTATACTGAGTTCAAAGCAGAACTTTGAGGCATCCCTAGTAGCTATTATTAACTATCAAGGTGACATTGTGCTATTCAGGGGCCTTGAGGGGTTTCAGTCTTCTCAGCATACCCCACCCCCTACCCCGCCAACCCCAACTCCCAGGGAACTCAGAGCTTTTCATCTCCAAGTGACATTTCCATCTCTTTAGGTGCCCAAGCCAGAAACTTCTAATTTGACACCAAATTCTACGAACTGCAAGTCTTAACTTTCTTTCGGCTGCATGCATCTCTATCCCTGAGCCCAGCCCGTTATTTCTTACAGCTTTCACTCTTCCCACCCTATAATCTACTTTTCACACGGCAGCCAAAGCCAAAGTCTATATATAAACCAGGTCCTGTTATTGCCCTGCTTAAAACTCTCCATTGGCTTCCCATACTTTGATTATGAACTTCCATCTATGTACTCTAGCTTATCAGGTTCTCCTAGCTCCTGCCTACCATGTCCACCTCCTTTGGGACCACCCTCCCTCTGAATCACAGGCCAAACAGGACTCGTCTGTTCTGTGAACACTTCCAAGCACTTTCCTGCTCGGAAAGTGAGACTGTGCTCACTCTACTTGAAGGCTCCTCGCTGCTACTCTTCTCCTTGCTGACTCCTTGCTGACAGGATGGGCCAACATGACAGCCTTTTCATCTTTCAATTCTTTGTTAACCGTCACTGCCTTAGAGACGTCTTTTCCTTTTCCGATCACCCAATTGAGGTGGTTTAGTTGGTTAAGCGGCCTGTCTCCTGTCTCCAGCCTGAGCCCTGGGGCACTGTGGGTGGTACCAGGGTCTCTGCGGAGACAGCACCCAGCAGGTCTTCTTTGGATTTTGGAGCAACGTCCCATGCCGGTTCAGCTCAGATGCCCCTTCCTCTGAGAGGCCTTCCCTGATCTCCCCAGCTACTTATCCCCTTCCTTCATTATTCTCTGTGATAGTCCCTGTTTCTTTTTTTTTCTTTAAATTTTTTATTGTTATGCTAATCACCATACATTACATCATTAGTTTTTTTTTTCTAAAGATTTATTTATTTATTTATTTGACAGAGAGAGAGAGCACGCACAAGTAGGCAGAACAGCAGGCAGAGGGAGAGGAAGAAGCAGGCTCTCCGCTGAGCAGGGAGCCCGATGCGGGGCTCGATCCCAGGACCCTGGGATCATGACCTGAGCCGAAGGCAGGAGCTTAACCGCCTGAGCCACCCAGGCGCCCCTACATCATTAGTTTTTGATGTAGTGTTCCGTGATTCATTGTTTGTGCATAACACCCAGTGCTCCACGCAGAACGTGCCCTCTTTAATACCCATCACCAGGCTGACCCATCCCCCCACCCCTCTCCCCTCTAGAACCCTCAGTTTGTTTCTCAGGGTCCATCGTCTCTCACGGTTCGTCTCCCCCTCCGATTTCCTCCCCTTCATTCTTCCCCTCCTGCTATCTTCTTCTTCTTTTTTTTCTTAACGTATATTGCATTATTTGTTTCAGAAGTACAGATCTGTGATTCAACAGTCTTGCACAATTCACAGCGCTCACCATAGCACATACCCTCCCCAATGTCTACCACCCCGCTGCCCCAGCCCTCCCCCCCCCCCCCCCACTCCAGGAACCCTCAGTTTGTTTCCTGAGATTAAGAATGCCTCATATCAGCGAGGTCATATGATACATGTCTTTCTCTGATTGACTTATTTCACTCAGCATAACACCCTCCAGTTCCATCCACGTCGTTGCAAATGGCAAGATCTCATTCCTTTTGATGGCTGCATAATATTCCATTGTGTGTATATACCACATCTTCTTTATCCATGTTAATGGATACTGTCAATGATAGTCCCTGTTTCTTGAAAGCCTTTACCATAATCTGAAATTATCCTGTTCATTTATTTATCTATTTGCTGTCTTTCTTCCCTGACTGGAAGGAAAAATTTGGCTCAACTTTGCACCCCAAACATCTAAAATATAGTAGGTACACATAAATACCTGGTTGTTTCTACATCATCTGATCTTCCTAGGCTCTTCTAGGTATATGTAGGCTTAGGGGGAATTGCTTTGATTATAATAAAAGTCAACAAAGTTGTTCCACTTGGCAAAAGAAGAAGGATACAAAATTATACATAATAACACACTGTCAACATGTAACAAACGCACACACACACAAAAGACTGGAATGCTAAAATTTATTTTTTATTTTTTATTTATTTATTTATTTTTAAAAGATTTTATTTTTATTTATTTATTTCAGAGAGAGAGAATGAGAGATAGAGAGCACGAGAGGGAAGAGGGTCAGAGGGAGAAGCAGACTCCCGTGGAGCGGGGAGCCCGATGCGGGACTCGATCCCGGGACTCCAGGATCATGACCTGAGCCGAAGGCAGTCGCTTAACCAACTGAGCCACCCAGGCGCCCCCAATTTTTTTTTTTTAAGATTTTATTTATTTGACAGAGAGAGACACAGGGAGAGGGGGAACACAAGTAGGGGGAGTGGGAGAGGGAGAAGCAGGCTTCCCACAGAGCAGGGAGCCTGATGCGGGGCTCGATCCCAGGACCCTGGGATCATGACCTGAGCGGAAGGCAGACGCTTAACGACTGAGCCAACCAGGCGCCCCAATATGCTAAAATGTTAATAAGGGTTTTCTCTTGGGGGGTAGGTTATGGGTGATTGCTGCCTTTTTTTTTTTTTTTTTAAGATTTTATTTATTTATTTATTCATCAAAGACAGAGAGAGAGAGGCAGAGGGAGAAGCAGGCTCCCAAGGAGCAGGGAGCCCGACGCGGGACTCGATCCCAGGACCCTGGGATCATGACCTGAGCCGAAGGCAGACGCCCAACCATCTGAGCCACCCAGGCGCCCCTTGATTGCTGCCTTTTAAAAAAAAAATTATTTCCTGTTTATCCAAATGGTTAAGGTTTATTTTATAAGAAAAAATCTGAAAAAAAATTGAAGTGGATAAATAAAATTAAAAAGAAAAGAGGACCCACCAACAAGTGCCAAGACTTCTCCAGAGGACCGGCTACTCCTGCAGCTATCTCTGCCCTGAGAGGCTTGGGTCTTAAGAGTCTATTGCTCTAGGGCGCCTGCGTGGCTCAGTCGTTAAGCGTCTGCCTTCGGCTCAGGTCATGATCCCAGGGTCCTGGGATCGAGTCACACATCGGGCTCCCTGCTCGGCGGGGAGCCTGCTTCTCCCTCTGTCTGCCGCTCCCCCTGCTTGTGTTCCCTCTCTCACTGTGTCTCTCTCTGTCAAATAAATAAAAATCTTAAAAAAAAAAAAAGTCTATTGCTCCAGCATTTCAGTGGTGCTTGGGTTGACTCTAATGCCCCAAGCTGGAGTGTCTCCCGGCAGGATGGGCCAACATGACATTGGGAAGCTTGAGGCCAGATAGAGGCTCTATTCGGAATGCCTGGCCAGTTGGGGCTGGGAATACTCCAGGCTGGGAATAAAGAAACCTAGGCAAAGCATTTGGTTGGTCCGAGGATAGGTTCAAACTCTCTATCTAATTCCTCTTTGGAACGTGTAGTGTTTTCAGAGAAGATGGCTTTGCTAATTGGAAATAAGACAAGAAGGGAGGCAGGGGATGTGCAAAGAGGCAAGGGAGTAAAGTGGAAAGAGGGTTGGGCTTGGCTCAGGTTCCAGTCCTGGCTTTTTTATTTATTTGTTGGGCAAACACAAGTAGGCATTTTGTTCCTTTGAGCTGGTTTTTGTTTGTTTGTTTTTTATTTTTATTTTTATTTTTTTAAAGATTTTATTTATTTATTTGGCAGAGAGATACAGAGAGAGAGCAAGTAGGCAGAGAGGCAGGCACAGGGAGAGGGAGAAGCAGGCTCCCCGCCGAGCAGGGAGCCCGATGCAGGGCTCGATCCCAGGACCCTGGGATTATGACCTGAGCCGAAGGGAGCCGCTTAACCGACTGAGCCACCCAGGCGCCCCTGTTTGTTTGTTTTTTAAATCTGTAAAATAAGAAACATAATCCCTGTTGTAGGATTAATTCATCACAATGGGAAGGGGATCCTCTGCCCCGATTGTGTATCCCTGACAGAGGTAAGAAGTTTCTTACTGTATCTGTTTAGGATTTCATTTGGTTTGTTTCCTCTTCTTTCCCAGCCTGTCAATGTGATTGGGAATATTGCATGTGATGATACCAGGTGTGAAGGTACTTTGTAATTCAAAGGGGACCAGGAGAGGGGCCCAACCAGATACCTTCCTATCAGAAGGTATGATCCCAGTGACACACTGTCCCCCGACGCTCCCCCCATGCTGACGTCGCCCCATGGACACATGGTGGTACCTGAAGAAATGCCCTTTGAGGAGTGTTTTGTGGTCAGAATATATTCTCTACACCCTCTCATTCTTTCATTCATTTGTTTGTTTGCTCACATGGACAACACCTCTTGAGTGTAACTCTCTGTATATAGTCCCTAGTCAGTGCACTGGGCAGAGACTAGTGTGAAAAAGGCAGATCTGCTCCTTGCCCTCAGGCAGCAAACAGTCTATGGGACAGAGAGAGGCCCAGAGGATTCCAGAGCTATGTGATTGGTGCCAGGATAGAGGGACACATCGGGGCTCTAGGATCACAGAATCCTCATATCAGTCCTTCCCAAGTTAGGGGTGGGCGTCTGCCCAGCATGGCCTCCCCCAGACAAGCCAAGATATCCCTTTGCTCTAGGTCATGGGTCCAGGGTGAACAGCAGTTGGGGGAGCTCTAGGAAGGCCCCAGAGGAGGAACCGAGGTTGGGCACATGCCTGCTCTAACCCTCCTGCCTAGATGCCCGTGTGTCCCCCAAGATGTCAGAGAGCAGAGCCGGTCACACCTTTTTTGCCTTCTGCAATTAAACATCACGAAGGCGGGGAGACTTGGAGTGCAGCCTGGCCAACGGGTTATTTATTCCATCACTTGAATCACAATACATCTCCAAATTTCCCTTGATTTGGCTAATTCAAGAGATTAAGGCCCAGATGTGATGGGGGCAGGGTTGCCACTAAGTGTCACAAACCCTTCATTTTGTACCAGCTGATGGGAGACCATAATTGCCCAGATGGTGGGAGAGCATGATTTAGTCCTTCTTTTGTGCCAAGCCCCAAGGGAAATGGGAATTAATCGTGGAGCTGGGGTAGAGGAGCCTCTCCTATCTTGCTCTCCCTCTCAAGCTGGCAAGGAGGCCCCTGATGAATATGCAGGAGAGGAAGCTGGTCAAGTCTTCCTGCTTAGCTCCAGTCAGGTCTGGCTATAGTTCAGGATTCTAGCGACTCTGTGCTCAATATAGCTTTTTGCTCCAAGGTTTTTCCCTGTGGCTGCATATTTTCTTTCTTCCATTTGCCTGCACACTTCACTTTTTTTTTTTTTTTTTTTTACCTCCCACTCACCCCTTTCAATATGTTTTTATGTTCTTGGCAGCAGCCTTAGCAAGGTCAAGAGTGACCTCCTACTCACCAAGACTAACGGCCTCCAGGATTGTCCTCATCTATTTGAACTCCCTGCTAATGTTTGAAGCTGTTGGCCACTTCCTCCTTCTGGGAACTCTCTTTTCTTGTCGCCCGAAACTCCCTCCTCCTGCTTTTCTGGTCTTTTCTCCTCCATCTCTACCTCCCTCCCCCCCCCCCCCCCCCCATGCAGAAAATGTTGACAAGTTCCCAGTTCTCTGTCTTTGGCCTTTGTCCATTCTCTCGGCTCCTTCAGGGAGTGGAGGATCCTGTTGGAGGCCCATTCTACATTGTCTTTTCTTCTTGTTCGGGGAGGAAGACCCCTCCTCTCTGCCTGGGGATGAATTATGATTGGTCCAAAAAAAAAATCACAGTAAAAAATGTGTCTTTATACTTGCGGCGCCTGGGTGGCTCAGTGGTTAAGTGTCTGCCTTCGGCTCAGGTCCCGATCCGGGATCGAGCCCCACGTCGGGCTCCTTGCTTGGCGGGAGGCCTGCTTCTCCCTCTCCCTCTACTGTTCCCCTGCTTATGCTCTCTCTGTCAAATAAATAAATAAAATCTTTAAAAAAAAAAGTGTCTTTGCACGTGATTTAAGGGTGGACACACGATATAGCCCTGGCTAACGGCCCATGAATAGAAATTAGGGTGGGAGGGATTTCAGGAGACCAATGTGTGAGGAGAAGCAGCCCTTCCTGCTTTTAATCAAGAGATGGGGAAAGGGGCACCTGGTTGACTCACTTGGTGGAGCATGCAGGTCTTGATCTCAGGATTGTGAGTTTGGGCCCCAGGTTGGGTGTACAGATTACTTAAAAAAAAAATCTAAAAAAAAAAAAAAGATATGAGGATATAGTGCTAGAAGCTGTAGCATCCATCTTGTGAGCTTGGGGAGAAGAACCCACAGGCTCCATCACAGCCATGCCGCCCTGGAGCTGTGATCTAGTTAAGGCAGTGAATGTAGCAGTCCTGGGCTGGCCCTGCTATTCTCATTTTTAAGCTGCCAAAAGCATCCCTGACTGATATACTGAGAGATGCTGCTAACGTCTCCCATGACTTCAACTGCTGGTTTTCCACGGATACCTCCCAGGTTTATATGTTTAAAGATTTTATTTATTTTTTTAACAGTGAGAGAGAGACAGCAAGAGAGGGAACACAAAGCAGGGGAGTGGGAGAGGGAGAGGGAGAAGCAGGCTTCCCGCCGAGCAGGGAGCCCGATGCGGGACTCGATCCCAGGACCCTGGGATCATGACCTGAGCCGAAGGCAGACACTTAACGACTGAGCCACCCAGGCGCCCCTCCCAGGTTTATATGTTTAATTCAGACCTCTTGCCCACAGCATCACATACATCTTCGTGTGGATGTCCCTCGAAGCTAATGTCTAAAACAAAACACCATCTATAGATCCTCTATAGAGGTGTGTGAGACACACCTCACCACCCATAATCCCATCTACCAAGTCACTTTGCCTTCTGTCATCCTGCAGTACTTTATTCTTACTTCTGCTAGAGCACTTTTCCCATGGGTCTATTTGTTTTAACTGTCTGTCTTTCCCTCTAGAATTTAAGCTCCGAGAGGGCTGGAAACTCATCCATCTTTAAATCCCTGGTATCGAGTAGGAGCTCATTAGGTTCTTGTTGAACAAATCAATTTGCAAATGTTTAGAATGTTCAGACGCATTCAGCTGTAAGTGACACATTACCTAAAGAACAGTAACCCCAACTGTAAAGGCATTTCATTATTTCACAAAACATAAGGTCTGGGGGTAAGTGGTTCCAGGATTAGTTAAGCTACTCATCAAGGTCAGGGCGCTGAGTCAGAATCTCAGGGATTCTCTTGACTCAGGATCTCTGAGAATCTGAGATTCTTCATGGTTTTAAGGTAGCTGTCACAGTTCCAACGCATCCTCCCACAAGCTGCCTCCAAACAGGACACAACAATGTGGATGGTCAGGTCTCGGTGGCAGGAAAAGGGATTCAGCTTCACATACTTCTCTCTTTCGGGCAAAGCAAATCCTTTTATTGTTGATAGCTCCAACCGTTTATATGCTCCCTTGGACCGATCACTGGCCAAGGGGACAGCAATTAGCAGGAATGGCTTAGACCCATCCCAAGTTGTCCTTGGTGCTGGGCACACTGCTGTATGGGAAAAGCAGGATTCTGAATCAAGGCAGAAGAGGGAGTATCTGCTGGACAGGTGATCAACGATGCTTGCGACTGTTGTGTTCTGTTGCCGTCCAAGTTCTTCCGGAACTCTCACTGCTTTCTTGGGCACTTCCAAGGTACATGTAGCTCTTTGATGAACCTGTCCCTATATGCTCCATGTTTAGTGACCAGAGTGGAGGCTGCTGGTGGGCAGTCCTGCAACTCCCCCAGTAGCAGGTCTGCTGCAGATAATTGTGAGGGTTGGTTGTTGCACATAGGGGTTAGTGTCAAGGGGAGAAAGCCAGGGTTGAAAATCCAGCTTCAACTCTGCTCACCGAGCCACGCTCTGTGGCATGGGGTTGTGTCTACTTGGAGGGAGGGGCATCTTGCTCCAATTCTCACACAGGTACCCTAAGGGCTACGGCTGCCCTGCCTTCTGGAAAAGCTGTGCTAATTTATACACCCACCAGCAGTATGTGAGAATGTGGGTCTCTCTGCACCCTCTCCACTACTAGATCTTATCACTTTAGAAAATCTTTAATAATCTCTTATTTGGTCCCGCTGACTCCTCTATACATTTGCTATCTACTCTCAGATTTATCTTCCCCCAAATTTTGAATCAGTCACCTCCTTGCTCAAGATCTTCTACGACTATCTCTTAGGTTTAAGCTAAACCCCTTGTTTGGCATTCTGGGCCCCTCGAGATCAGGCCCCACCCAGCGCTCCCGGCCTTATTTCTCATGACGAATCTTTTGCCTAAGCCAAACATGTCCTTACGGCTTTCTCCACCCTCAAATTCCTTTCCTCTTTTCTGCTCCTTCTTGAAGCCATGGCTCAGATCCCATCTCCTGCAGAAACATTCTTGGGCCACTCTGGCCTGTCCTCTTATCACCTCTGAATTCCTTCAGTTCAGTGGTTCTCAACCTTGGCTGCACGTTGGGGTAACCCAGGGAGCTATGGAACATAACGATGCTTGGATCCACCCACAGACATTCTGATTTAATTGTTCTGGGTGCCAGACTGGACACGGGGATCTTTAGACTCTTCAGGTGATTCTAATGTGCAGCCAAGTTCCAGAACCACCTCTCTCTCCTCTCTTTTTTTTTTTTTTTTTTTTAGGTTTTATTTATTTGACAGAGAGAGAGAGACAGTGAGAGAGGGAACACAAGCAGGGGGAGTGGGAGAGGGAGAAGCAGGCTTCTGCTGAGCAGGGAGCCCGATGCGGGGCTCGATCCCAGGACCCTGGGATCATGACCTGAGCTGGAGGCAGACACTTAATGACTGAGCCACCCAGGCGCCCTAAACCACCTCTTGAAATCACATGGACGTTTGCCTTGCCTAAGGGAGAGCTCTCTGGGGGAGCTTTCGAAATCAGATCCACACAGGTTCTGATATCTCATCTTTTTAAAGCTCCCCGGGTGATCCTAATGTGCAGCTTGATTGAGGGCCACTGTGCTGCCATGCTTATATACATATTTTTTTATACTTCTTATGGGGCCAGGTACGGAGGAGGTGTTTGATAACATCAAAGTGTTTCTACATCGACTAGGGAGAAATAGAACGACATAAATGTGTAAAGGAGAGTTGACCACTCTAATGTGCTGTGCAGGTATAAGAGTTTCTTTTTTTTTCTTTAAAGATTACTTATTTATTTATTTGACAGAGAGAGACACAGCAAGAGAGGGAACACAAGCAGGGGGAGCGGGAGAGGGAGAAGCAGGCTTCCCGCTGAGCAGGGGGCCTGATGCGGGACTCGATCCCAGGACCCTGGGATCATGACCTGAGCCGAAGGCAGACGCCCAACGACTGAGCCACCCAGGAGCCCCGGGAAGGGTTTGGAGATGGAGTTGGGGGTTCAGATGGAGGTCAGGAGAGAAGAGTAGAAACGGGTGCTAAGGCCAGACCCATGTTGGATACAACTCTCAGTTAGTCTTATTTTTCCTCTGCCCTCTTGCCCATCATAGAAGTAGTACATGTTCAGCATGGACCGATGTGAGAAGCCTGCCAGAAACAGGACAGACACACCTCACCACCCATAATCCCATCTACCAGAGGAAACCATTGTTATTTGAATTTCTTTCAGTCTGATTTCTATGCATAACAAAAATGGTATTATGTGGTGGCCCGATTTTTTATTTTCACTTAGAAATATATCACAAACATATTTGTCAGTAAATATTCTTCTAGAGCAGAGGTTGGCAAACTTTTTAAAAGATTTTATTTATTTATTTATTTATTTATTTATTTATTAGTGTGTGTGTGTGTGTTTGTGTGCGCACATGAGCCGGTGAAGGGGCAGAGGGAGAGGGAGAGGGAGAGAATCTTAAGCGGACTCCCCACTGAGCAGGGACCCTGCTTGGGTTCTCGATCCCAGGACCCATGAGATCATGACTTGAGCCAAAATCAAGAGTCAGATGCTTAACCCACTGAGCCACCCAGGCACCCCTGAACTTTTTAATTTAAATAAAGGTCCGGATAGTAAATATTTTAGGCTTTGCAAGTCATTAGGTCTGTTGCAATTACTACTTACATGCAGTGTAGCATGAAAGTAGTCATAGACACATAAACAAATGAGCATGGCTGTGTTTCAATAAAGTTTTATTTACAAAAGCAGGAGGCAGGTCCATTCTAACCATTGGTATGGTTTGCCAACCCTTGTTCTATGACCTTATTTTTATTTATCTATTTTTTTAAGATTTTTTTTCATTTATTTGACAGAGAGAGAGAGAGAGAGAGAGAGAGAGAACAGGAACACAAGCAGGGGGAGAGGGAGAGGGAGAAGCAGGCTTCCCGAGGAGCAGGGAGCCCGAGGTGGGACTCGATCCCAGGACCCTGGGACCATGACCTGAGCCGAAGGCAGGCAGACGCCTAACGACTGAGCCACCCAGGCGCTTTATGAGGTTCTTTTTAAAGAGCTTACTAAGACCCCTTTGTATGTTTACTCCACAATTTTTATTCTTTTGTCCTTGAACATTTTAAAAATATTACAAATGTCACTGCAAGGAGTATCTGTGCACCTTTGATTTTTTTTTTCTCCCTGCTCGGAATAAATTCCTAGAAGTGTGATTTCAGTGGCATGGGATTTGCCTAATTTTTAGGGCCTGTGACACGAACTGCCCATTTGCCCTCCAGGAAGTACAGCGGAAGAGTGGGCTGCCCACCTCTTGCATCCTTGCCAACACGGGGTATTAGAATTCCTTTTTTTTTTTTTTTTAAGATTTTGTTTATTTATTTGACAGAGAGAGACACAGAGAGAGAAGGAACACAAGCAGGGGGAGGGGGAGAGGGAGAAGCAGGCTTCCCGCTGAGCAGGGAGCCCGACGTGGGGCTCGATCCCAGGACCCCGGGATCATGACCTGAGCCGAAAGCAGTCGCTTAACGACTGAGCCACCCAGGTACCTCTAGAATTCCTTTTCATCTTGGTCAACTTGAGAGATTTTTTTTTTTAAAGATTTTTTTTGACGGCAACTGTAATGCCCTTGCGGTTTTTCCCACCTCAAAACCAATGTTTGCAGGTCATGATGTAGAGATACACGGTGGCTTTCCCAGTCCTTTGTCTCCAAGGCTGTTGTTTCTGACACCTTGTAACCCCCCCAGTGAAGACAGTTAGGTAAACAAATGACTTGATCTGGGCTGAGATTCCCCAGATACCTGCTCCCAGGTAAATATTTGGTGGAGAGTAAGGTAGGAAGGTCGCTAGAAATCTGAAGTTGTTTTTTTTTTTTTTAAAGATTTTATTTATTTATTTGAGAGAGAGAGAATGAGAGACAGAGAGCACGAGAGGGAAGAGGGTCAGAGGGAGAAGCAGACTCCCTGCTGAGCAGGGAGCCCGATGCGGGCCTCGATCCCGGGACTCCAGGATCATGACCTGAGCCGAAGGCAGTCGCTTAACCAACTGAGCCACCCAGGCGCCCTAGAAATCTGAAGTTTAATATCTTCTCACCCCTCCCCAAATAAAGGGAGGAAATATTTTGGAACTGATGTAAAAACATCTTTGTGATTTTGCCTAAGCAAACAAACCTGACACCCTGTTTTAAGTCCAGGAGCCGGGGGTCCACCCCCGGGTAGATGTCCTGTCCTTTCACACAGGAAGTGGTGTGTGGCTTCAAGACTCTGCTGGCTCTTTGGGAGTTTGATTTGGGAAAGGGGGGAACAAAAGACAACTTAAATTGCTGCCATCTATCCCCGGGATGAATGGCTACATGATGGTGCTGATGAACAATTTGCATCTAAGAGGCGGTTTGGGAGTTTGGTGAATAGCCTGTGATTGCAGATAAACACCACCTGCCGCGCTGGCCCCCGCAGCCCCCCTTCTGCTTGGGAGGGAGAGTTTTCTCCCGGGCAGAACAGCTCTTCTCCTTTTCCTCCACTCTCCAAGGCTTCTATGCTAACGATTTGGAGCTTGCCGCGAAAACTGGATTTACAGGAAGTCTAGCCGGTTCCTCTGGGGAGAAGGAAGAGCCGTTTTCAGTGGAAATTTGTCTACATTTTGATTCAGTTGCAAGAATGGTGGTTGGGAGGCCTTTTCCCAGTCTGTGGACTGCATGCTTGTAGGAATGCACATCCCATGGCCCTACACCAGACCCTAGGTAGGCCGGAATCTACATTTTTAACAAGCACCCCTGGGTGATCTTATGAACTCTAAGGCAATGGCTTCTAAACTTAGGTGAGCCTCATAATTCCATGGAGGGGGTTAAAAACTGTAGCTCCTCAGGCCCTAACCTCTGAAGATTCTGATTCCATAGACCAGGAATCTGTGTGTGGAAAGTGAGGTTTCTCCCAAGGGATTTTGCGAAGCAGCCAAGTCTGGGAATCACAATCCTAAGGAATATATCAGAGGTGAAAGACTGGGAGCCTCTCCACTCCTTCTATAGTACCTGGAGCAGAAAGGCAGGGAAGGAGGCTGAGGTGCTGGGATCTGCTCCGGGGGTTGTCTTTGCGGACCTCTTTAGACTTGAGCCGATTACTTGGCGAGACGGGTGATAACTCCAGAGGCTGAGAGGCCCTCTGCACCGACCCCTCATGTAGTCCTGGGTGGGAACTGCATCCTGTAATCTGATTTCAGCACTGAGTGCATCTGAGCAGGGGGAGGCTGTGAAGTGGGCTGGAAAGAGCACTGGACTAAGCAGGTAGGAAACTTTCCTTCTAAGTTGGACCAACTCCATGAACTTGGGCAACTTTACCTCACCTCTCTAGTGGGGTTTTGATGTGTAAAATGAAGATAATAATTATCATTCTAGACACTGTGTACAATTTATTAATATAAGGAGGAATGCAATAATAAACAGCAGCAGGAAAACACATGAAATCACAGGGATGGAAGTTTAAGTCAACTTGAAATACCACCATTTCACATACATGGACAATTATTTTTTTAAATGAAGAGTCCTTGGGGCGACCGGGGGGCTCAGTTGGTTAAGTGTCCAACTCTTGGTTTCGGCTCAGGTCATGATCTCAGGGTTGTGAGATTGAGCCTCACGTCGGGCTCTGTGGAGCCTGCCTGAGATTCTGAGACTCCACGGAGTCTTCCTGAGATTCTTGCTCTTCCTCTCCCTCTGCCCCTCCTGCTATGGTCTCTCTCTCTCTCTCTAGTAAATAAATAAATCTTGGGGGAAAAAAAAGAAGTGTCTTAATGCTGGTGAAGTTGTAGTGAAATTGGTGCCCTCATAGACTGCCAGGAAACAATGTAAATTGGTGCTTATTTCTTGGGAAGTGATAGGGAACTTTGTTCCAAGAGCCATAAAGATGTCCACACCCATTGCCTCAATAATCCCATTTCTGGGAATTTTCTGAATAATTAAAACAGAAGCAGAGTTGTGTGCATAAAAATGTGTATTGCAGCATTACTGATACAGCAAAAAACCAACCAATAAACCTGGAAATTAGCTAAACATCTAGCATTTGGAAGTTTGCTCAAAATGAAAGTAGATCCTTTAAAAATGCTTGTACTAAAGATGTTTCTAAGGACCAATAATAATAATAAAAGTAGATCAATGTAATGGAACACTGCGCAGAAGACCATGTAGCAACATGGAAACCATTTATAAATGTTGACCGGAAACGGCAGAAGCCCAGATGGTTGCTCTTTGACTATACTCTGTACACTGAGAGCGAGTGTAGATAGGGAATGGAGGTAACACGCAAAACAAAGTAATTATGCAGGGAGTAGGAGTATAGGTACTTTTCTCTTTCCCAAAATTAAAAAAATGCTCATTCTTTTTTCATAATAGAAATGACTCATTTCTAAAATGTGAAAACTGTGGTATGTCTGTGAAGGCTTGTTGGAGGTGAATCTACCATGTATGACTCATAGTTTAATCCCTATTATTTTAGGTTGATAAGATTGGACACCTCCATTCATTCAGCGCTCAGCCATATCCTGGGGGTGAGGACTGTAGGCACCTTCAGGCTCTGAGTACAATGCGTGACCTGCGCTGTGGAGTGAATACATGCACAGATCCCTGGGCTGGTTGCTAGGGAAGGAGGGAAAGAAGACGCATGGATATTAGGTCTATCTCAAGGAGCTCACAAAATAAAGAGGTAGACACCTTTTGGGGGTGTCTATTTATCTCAGTGTTTCTCTCCTGAGGCTGGTACTCTCCCCTGGGAGCACTTTGTTTGTCACAATGATTAGAATGATTAGTACCGGCATTTAGTAAACAGGGTTGAGATAGCCCTGCACAACAAATTATCTGGCTCTCAACCTCCATAGTGCCCCTGTTGAGAAACATTGATCTAGTCCTTATTCCATAGTCAGGGCTGCTCTGCACGGGTATACAGGTTGCCCACTGCACAATTCTTTTTTTTTTTAAGATTTTATTTATTTTTCAACAGAGAGAGAGACAGCGAGAGAGGGAACACAAGCAGGGGGAGTGGGAGAGGGAGAAGCAGGCTTCCCGCTGAGCAGGGAGCCCGATGCGGGACTTGATCCCAGGACGCTGGGATCATGACCCGAGCCGAAGGCAGACGCTTAATGACTGAGCCACCCAGGCGCCCCCCACTGCACAATTCTTAAAGGCATCATTCACATGGTGGTTAAATATGTGGATTCCAAAACCATACTGCCTGAGCTCAAGTGCAGGAAGGGTTGGAAGACCTTGGACATGTTGCTTTATCTTCTGTGTATCTTAGTTTCCTCATTTATGAAATGGCAATAGTAATGCACCTCAAAATAATAATAATGATGATGTAAGAATAACCTCATTGGATTAACATGCAGGATTTAGAACAGTGCCTGGCACACGGTAAATATCCAGTTAATGCTAGGTGATTATTATTCTCTGAGCTCTAACTTCCCCCATCTATTAGGGTGGGACCCCAGTTTCTACTCCCTGATCTTGACCTTATATTCCCGGATTCCTGCTCTACCTTTTCCTAGTCCCACCTGTAATCTTATTGTAAACTCCCTTGTTGCTTAAATCTTGAGTTGGTTTTTGTAATTTGCAACCAAAAGTCTTAATAACTAAGACAGGGAGAGGAGACCGCATCAAACAACAGTGGATAATACAAAAGCACCTTCAATTAAGTGTGAGATTGCTTCCCCAATAAAGTCCATGAACGCCACAGACAATATCTAATCATAACTGAATGAAATTTCAATTCAAACCACAGTCATTAAGTGATTGGAAGGCTGCTAGCTACGATCTCATTCTCTGTTCTAAGAAGACAGGATCCAAAAGATCAGAACCAGGACAGTCACATGCCTGAAAGGTCAAGGGAAAGAGACCCTCTCCTCCAAAACCACCCCTACTAGCACCTCAAATTCTATCCTTAGCCATTCATGCCTTTGGTTGGCATCTGGTCTTCTTTGAAAATGTGAATGTCCCTCAGAAGGGTCATGAGGAAAGCTTGCTACATCCTGCTGGGAATGTGTTTTTTAAGTGGCTCCTTCCCTCCTCCTCCTCCTCCACGTTCCTATCCCCAACTACCAATGGGGGCCTGAGCAGGACAGAGGAGGCAAGGCACAGCAGAATGTACTCTCCTTGAACTGTTGATGGTCTCATCAACCACATGTTTGCGGAGAGAGCAGTGGCCATTAAGGAACTGGAAGGAATGTTCTAATTTGTTTCTGTCCAGCTTGGTGAACAGCAGGAATGATTGCATCTGTTCTTTTGGCCAAGGACAAATCCGATCTGATTTCTCTGAAGTCAAGCGGGGGAGGGGGCTGACTTTTGGTTCCCCGGGAACGGTTGTTCATCAACCATTTGCTAAGCCGGTGGTTTTCAAATTTTGTTGCATGGTAGAATCCACCCTAGAAGCCTTCAAAACTCTCAGTACTCGGGTTGCACCCCGTATCAGTTTAATCACAATGTCTGGGGGTGGTTGCCAGACATCAGAAGTTTATAAAGATCTCCAGGTGGTTCCAGTGTGTAGCTGTTGGGGAACCACTGTCCTAAGCATTTACTGTGTGATGAGACACAAAACAGGTGAGAACCTGGTTCCTGCCCTCCAGACACAATGCTTACTTTTATTAAATTTAATGAAAATTTTCTTCTGTTGGCATACAGTTCTATGACTATTTTTGTCCATATAATTCACATACTGTAAAATTCACCCTTTGGGGGTGGGCAGAGGGAGAGAGAGAGAATCTCAAGCAGGCTCCATACCCAGTGCATGAGCCTGATGTGGGGCTCGATCTCATGACCCTGAGATCACGACCTGAGCTGAAACCAAGAATCAGACACTTAACCAACTGAGCCATCCAGGCACCCCTCACCCTTTAAAAAAAAAAGATATTATTTTTAAGTAATCTCTCCATTCAGTGTGGGGCTCGAACTCACAACCTCGAGATCAAGAGTCATGTGCTTCACCGACCGAGCCAGCCAGGAGCCCCAATTCACCTTACTTAAATACATAATTCAGCATGTATTTAAGTACATAATTCAGTGACTTTTGGTATATTCCCAAAGTTGTGCAACCATTGCCACTAATTCCAGAACATTTTCATCATTCCCAAAAGAAACTTTGTACCGTTTAGTAGTTACTCCCCATTTATCCCTCCCCGCAACCCCTGGCAAACATGAGTATACTCTCCGTCTCTATGGATTTGCCTGTTTCGACATTTCATATGAGTGGAATTGCACAATCTGTGGCCTTTTGTGTTTGGTTTATTTCACTTGGCATGTTTTCAGGATTCATCCATGTTATAGCATATATCAGTACTTCATTCCTTTTTATTGCCAAATAATATTTCATTGTATGGGTGTACCGCATTTTGTGTATCCATTCATCGGTTGGTGGACGCTTGGGTTGTGTCCACTTTTTGGCTATTATAAATAATGCTGCTTCGAACATTTGTGTGCAAGTTTTTGTGTGGACATATATTTTCATTCTCTTGGGATAGATATATTGAAGAGTGGAATGACTGGATCCTATGGTAACTATGTTTAACTTTTTGAGGGACTGCCAGGTTGTTTTCCAAAGTGGCTGTACCATTTTACATTCCTTCCAGCCATCTGTCAGTGTTCCAATTATTTTACATCCTCCCCAACACTTGTAATTATCTTTCTTTTTGGTTATAGCCATCCTTTTTATTTTTTTAAGATTTTACTTATTTATTTGAAAGAGAGAGTGCATGGGGGCGGGTAGAAGGAGAGGAAGAAGCAGACTCCCCACTGAGTAGGGAGCTCAACTAGGGGCTCGATCCCAGGACCCCGGGATCATGACCTGAGCTGAAGGCAGATGCTTAACCGACTGAGCCACCCAGGTGCCCTGGTTATAGCCATCCTAATGGGTAGTTCGTTCTTTTTTTTTGTTTAAGTTTTATTTAAGGGTGCCTAGGTGGCTCAGTTGTTAAACGTCTGCCTTCGGCTCAGGTCATGATCCCAGGGTCCTGGGATCGAGCCCCACATCGGCTCCCTGCTTGGCAGGAAGCCTGCTTCTCCCTCTCCCACTCCCCCTGCTTGTGTTCCTGCTCTCATTATCTCTCTCTCTCTGTCAAATAAATAAATAAAATCTTAAAAAAAA
>NW_027397164.1:51335-52623 GCF_003265705.2 Callorhinus ursinus
CCTGCTTCTCCCTCTCCCACTCCCCCTGCTTGTGTTCCTGCTCTATTATATCTCTCTCTCTGTCAAATAAATAAATAAATAAATAAATAAGTAAATAAAAAAAATCTGCTAAAAAATAAAATAAAAAAGATAAAGTTTTATTTATTTAAGTAAGCTCTACACCCAATGTGGGGCTCAAACTCATAACCCCAAGATCAAGAGTTGAATACTCTTCCAGCCAGGTGCCCACCCCCCCCCAGGGGGTAGTTCTATAAGTTTTGACACATATATAGGTTTATATAACCACCACCATAATCAGGATACAGGATTGTTCCATCACCCCAAAAAACTCCCTTATGTTATCCCTTTATTGCCGTCCCTTCCCCACCCGTACGTATCCCTTGGCAGCCACCGATCTTTTCTCTATCCCTCCTCTAGTTTTATCATTTGAGAATGGCATGTGAATGGCATTATACAGCATGTAACATTTTGAAGCTTGATTCTTTCCCTCAGCATAAATGCCTTTGAGAGTCATCCAAGTTGTGTGTACTAAAAGTTTGTTCCTTTTTATTGCTGAGTAGGATTCCATTGTAGGGACATTCTACAGGGTTTTTTATTTTTTTTTAATTTTTTAAAAATGTTTTATTTATTTATTCATGAGAGTCAGAGAGAGAGAGAGAGAGAGGCAGAGGCAGAGGGAGAGGGAGAAGCAGGCTCCCCGCAGAGCAGGGAGCCCAATGCGGGACTTGACTCCAGGACTCTGGGATCATGACCTGAGCCGAAGGCAGACGCTTAACCATCTGAGCCACCCAGGCACCCTCTACGGGGTTTTTTAAATCCATTCAGCCATTGAGAGACATTTGGGCTGATACCAGTTTTTGACAATTATACATATAGATGCTATAAATATGCATTTACAGGTTTTTGTGTGGACATATATATTCATTTCTCCAGGGTCAACGCCCAGGAGTGGGAATATTGGGTCGCAGGGTAAATGTATGTATGTTTAGCTTCATAAGTAACTGCCAAAATATTTTCCATTTTGCATTCTCACCAGCAATGGAGGAGAGCTCCATATTATTGCCAGAACTTGGTATTATCTGTAGTTTTTATTTTAGTCATTCTAATAGTTGTGTCGTGATATCTCATCATAGTTTTAATTTGCATTTCCCTAATGACTAATGATACTGAACGTATTTTCATGTGCTTATTTGCCATCCTTATAATATCCTCTTTGGTAAAGTATTCATGTCTTTTGCTTATTTTTAAAAAATTTTTAAAAGATTTTATTTATTTATTTGAGAGAGAG
>NW_027397164.1:52723-57264 GCF_003265705.2 Callorhinus ursinus
CAAGCAGGGGGAGTGGGAGAGGGAGAAGCAGGCTTCCCGCGGAGCAGGGAGCCCGATATGGGACTCGATCCCAGGACCCTGGGATCATGACCTGAGCCGAAGGCAGACGCTTAACGACTGAGCCACCCAGGCACCCCTTGCTCATTTTTTTTTAAAGATTATTTATTTTAGAGAGAGAGTGTGTGTGAGCGGGGGAGGCAGGGAGAAGCAGAGGGAGAGGGAGAAAGAATCTTCAAATAGACTCCCCACTGAGCGTGGAGCCTGACATGGGGCTGGATCCCACCACCCTGAGATCATGACCTGAACCGAAATCAAGAGCCAGCCGCTTAACCGACTGAGCCACCCACGCGCCCATATCTTCTGCTAATTTTTAAATTGAGTTGCCCATTTTCCTATTTGTTCAGTTATGAGAGTTCATTATATTTTTTGGATACAAATCCCGTGTTGGGCATGTGATTTGTAAATATTTTCGCTCAGTCTGTCGCTGAGACACAGTCCTCTTTGTATATGTGTCTGAGGAGAGAAAGGAATGGCACTGATATTTATTGAGCACCTACCACATACTAGACCTCATATTGGGTTGCTGGAAGAATGGGGGCATGAGTAAGGCAGAGTCCTGGGCCCAAGGGAGCTTTCTCCGGCATGGCGGTGGAGAAGGGGCACCAGGACACCACCTTCCATACCACAAGCAGAAACGTCTGAGCCGCTTGAGGGCAGAAGAAGGAAATGGGAGCGCCCAATGTTTCAAAGCAAGGGCTCTGGAGTCAGCCTGGTCCCAACAGCACACTTGCCCCCTGTGTGACCTTGGGCAGGTTACTCAACTTTCTGTACCTTAGTCTCTGCACTTGCAAAATCGGTGCAGTAATAACGCCCACCTGGAAGGGCTGGGGCTGGGGGGGGCAATGAAAGGAGATGATACGGGTGGCACGTGGGAAACTCCACCAATGTTAGCTAGTGTTTCTTCCTCTTCTTCTTCTTTTTTTAGAGAGGGAGAGAGAGAGAGAGAAGGGAGGGAGGAGCAGAGGGAGAGGGAGAGAGAATCTGAAGCAGGCTCCACACCCAGCGCAGAGCCCGACAGGGGGCTTGATCTCATGACCCTGAGATCATGACCTGATCCCAAAATCAAGAGTCAGGGGTGCTTGGGTGGCTCAGTCGTTAAGTGTCTGCCTTCGGCTCAGGTCATGATCCCAGGGTCCTGGGATCGAGCCCCACATCGGGCTCCGTGCTCGGCGGGAAGCCTGCTTCTCCCTCTCCCACTCCCCCTGCTTGTGTTCCCTCTCTCGCTGTCTCTCCCTGTCAAATAAATAAAATCTTTAAAAAACAAAACAAAACAAAAATCAAGAGTCAGACGCTTAACTGACTGAGCCACCCAGGTG
Organism: Callorhinus ursinus; assembly: GCF_003265705.2. Taxonomy (NCBI): domain Eukaryota; kingdom Metazoa; phylum Chordata; class Mammalia; order Carnivora; family Otariidae; genus Callorhinus; species Callorhinus ursinus. The sequence continues at coordinate 54,100 of NW_027397164.1, forward strand.
CCCTGCTATTGTTTCTTTTTGCAGCAACATCCTTCTGTGGCAATCAGCGAAAGCTTCCTGGAGGAAATCTTCCCTAAATGGAGGCTCAAGGACGGGAAGGACTTCCAGAAACTGAGATGGAGATGGTGAAAGGTAGAAGCTGCACTTTGGAACCATGTATTTTGTCCCAAAGCTTGTATTTCTTCTCTCGTCCTTAGTCAAGCCTGTCTCCTCTTTCCTTTCCCTACATTTTTCCCCTTCTGATCCCCCACTGGTGGCCTCCGTGGGCCCTTCTGGTGCTCTTGGCCTTATGAGGTCACCGATCGCTGGACCGCTGCCCTGAGGCTGCAGGGCCACCTTGGTCCCTTGATGGGGACTCTGTACCCCACTCCAAAAGGAAGCCAGATGCTCTGTGGAGGATTCGTCCCCAGCAGCCAGGTGCTGGTGCTCAAGGAGAGATGGATTTAGCGCTGGGTCACTTCCAGTACAAACTGTTGAGCAGTTTTCCATGTGGATGTCAGGCCTATGTTGGAACAACAGCTGTACCAGCTCAAGCGTGTTCAGTTAATAATTTACTGCTGGGGAAATGGGAGTTAAATGAGCCAGGAGACATATTTTGTGTGAACTTTGAGATACCTCTGACAGCAATTTGTGTAATTTTTCCAGAAAGATACTAAAGCTGTCTGAATCCTAATGTCCAGCCTGCCACGCTGACCCTCTGGATCCCATTTTATTAACATGGTTGCTTTTGATTTATGCTTATTTTATTGCTTTGGTTTCTCTTCTGAGCTCATGATCAGAGCAGCAGTGAGTGTGGAAAGTGACCCTGTGAGGAAATAGGTTCCCAGGTGTCCGAGGAAACCTACCAGCTGCCATGGGTTTTGTCTGCTTTGCAGGGCGTTTGTCTTGCAGCGAAACCGCCCCCTTCTGCCCAGCTGGTCACTGGGTGTGTGCAGGGCCAGCTCCCTGGGGCAGGGGGCTGTGCAGTGGGGCAGGGCCTTTCATTTGCAAGGACCCCATGCTTGATTTCATGGTCTGCTGCTACTCTTTGAAATTCTTAATAAGTTATGAATGACGAGTCAACATATCGTACTGGGCCCTGAGAATTATGTATCTGGTCCTACTTGTGTGCCATGGTTTTTTGTTTTTGTTTTCTTTTTAAGATCTTTTAGTTTATTCATTTGATAAAGAGAGGCGGGGAGAAGCAGGCTCCCTGCTGAGCAGGGACCCTGATGTGAGGCTCGATCCCAGAACCCTGGGATCACGACCTGAGCCTAAGGCAGACGCTTAACCGACTGAGCCACCCAGGCGCCCCGTTAATAGATATTTGTAGCAATATATATGCTACAATGAATGTCTTTGTGAACACTTCCTTTTGGCCCATGAGAGAATATATTTGTAGGATAAATTCAATTCGTTTAAAAGTCTGGTAGATTCTGTCAAATTGCCCTCCACAGGCCTCTGAGAGTTCTTGGCTGAGTTGTCTAATTGTGTTCCTGCTCATCACCTAAAGCCATTTGACCTTAGGAGACCTTCCCCCTTGAGGTTGCCCTAAATGGAGGTCAGAAAGGAGCTGAAAGTACCAGCCTCATTACACCACCCCTTTATGCTTCTTCCATTAATTCATGCCAAGAAACGAGGAATTTTAGATGCAAATGGTGGTAAATAACATCTGGCTCATCAGGGTCCCTGGCTATCTTGTCCCCAGAGACTTTGGAGGAGCCCTTCGGGCCCTGCCAGCTCCTAGTGATGGATGGCTTTCATTGGCTGGGCTGTCCCAGAGGCACTCTTGGGTTCATAGTCCACCTGCCTCCCAATCTTCCAATCTGTCACCAACACAGGACGATTTAATCACTGTAACGAGGCTGTCACTGAGCATGCACGGCCACCTCTGGTGAGAAAGCAGGTTCCATATCTTCCGTGGCCAACCTCAGCACATGTGGTCTCTGTTTGCCATCCACTGAGATCTGGGCGAATCCAAGGTTACATGGAGCAGAGGGGACATGGTGTTAAGATTTTGGAGCTAGGAATCTGGATGTTTGGATCTGGAGCCCTGTTTCACCTCTTCCTGTTTTAGCTGGGTGACCTTGAGCATCAGTTTCCTCTGCAGGAAAAAAGGGGCTAATAACCCCTACCTATTACCTGAAAGGTTCGTCATGAAATTCAAATCAATAATTTATGGGGAAAGGAGAGTGAAAATTATGATGCATCCTATAAATATAAAATATTTTGAGGTTGGCAGTGTGGATGGCATAGGGGGTCAGGGTGTTTTTTTGAGTTATTATTTTTATTATTTTGTTGTTGTTGTTGTTTGTTTTTTTACCAGTGTAGCTTCAAAATTTCTCTCCAAGAGGGCTTAAAGGGCCACCACATGGAAAGTGGGAGTGGGAACTTGCCCTTTAGAAAAGACGGGGAGGGCGCCTAGGTGACTCAGTCGTTAAGCGTCTGCCTTTGGCTCAGGTCATGATCCCGGGGTCCTGGGATCGAGCCCCGCATCTGGCTCCCTGCTCAGCTTCTCCCTCTCCCACTCCCCCTGCTTGTGTTCCCTCTCTTGCTTTGTCTCTCTCTGTCAAATAAATAAATAAAATCTTAAAAAAGAAAAAGAAAAAGAAAAGACGGGGACACAGTCAGTATCAATAAGGCCCGGGGGCAAGGCAGGTCACTAACAGGGAATGGGTGAAGCTTCTCTCAGCCATCCCTTGGTGACCCCATTGTCTCCTCCCAGGACTGGGAACTGGGGTATCTGCTCCTCTGGGTTCCCTGTTTCTCTATGTAGAAGACCCTCTCACATTTGCTCATCAGGACAGATGATATTGACTCGGCCATACTCTAGAAAGTTGCCATTTCCAAAGAGGCAACCGTCCAACCTAATTTAAGGTTGAACTTCTTCCAAGTTCCCACCTTGGCACCTGGCAGTTCCTGGCAGGAGCTCTTGCAGTGCGAAAAAGAAGCCAATTTGTCAGCACTCTGGGGATCAGAGAGCCTTCCGAGAAGCGGCTGAGGAAGTGCTGAGCCCTGGGGCAAGGGAGGGTGCTTCATTTTTATACAACAAGGAGTGAAGTCCTGACCCTCCCCTCTCTGCCTGCACGATCTGGGTTTTTGTCTCCAGACTCCTTTTTTCCCTCTGAAGGAAAAGGTGGCAAATCACAGTGTGTGTGTGTGTGTGTGTGTGTGTGTGTGTGTGTG
>NW_027397164.1:57364-77955 GCF_003265705.2 Callorhinus ursinus
TGTGAGAGAGAGAGAGAGAGAGAGAGAGAGAGAGAGAGAGAGAAATGCAAAAGGATGCATTACTGACCTGGGCCCTTACCATGAGGACCAGTGACTTTTATCATTGTGAAGTGCCTGTGACCTGCAAATTGAGAACGATTTCCAACGTCTACTTGCAGCGTAAATCACCCCCCAAAGCCCCATGTTACACCTTCGAGGCTGCCCTCGTAGAGTTGCCTTTCTTTGCCAGTTGTTGGGCCTGACAGCCTCACACCCCGGAGGTGGGAAATCCACAAGAATGAAAGTGGGTTCGTCCCGGCTGCTTGGGGGCGGGGAGGACTTTCCCTGCAGAAAACAGACTTAACCAGAGCCGACCAAAGTGCCCCTTATCTCACGTTCAGCACCTGGGGGCAGAAATAGATTCTGAACTCTAACAAAGCAGAGAAGTGAGAGGTGGTTGGCGCTTGCACGCTGGAAAAATCTAGTATGATCTTTTTTTTTTTTTTTTTAGATTTTATGTATTTATTTGAGAGAGAGAATGAGAGATCGAGAGCATGAGAGGGAAGAGGGTCAGAGGGAGAAGCAGACTCCCCGCCGAGCAGGAAGCCAGATGTGGGACTCGATCCCGGGACTCCAGGGTCATGACCTGAGCCGAAGGCAGTCGCTTAACCAACTGAGCCACCCAGGCGCCCCTCTAGTATGATCTTTATAGCACTTGTCCTGGGTGCCTGCACTCCCTCCAGCAAGGGAGGTATGCATCTGGCAGAGGGAGCCTCCCAAGTCTGGAGAGGGTGACTGGTTCCTGCCTGGTGGGTGGTGGCCCAGCAGTGTTTCTTCACCGGAACTCTTACTTCCTTGGGAGTTCAGATTAGAAAGCTGGATGAGGCCCTTTCAGGGTTCTGTTCCAGGCACAGGAAAATGGGCAAGTGGAAGAAGGAAGTGAAAATCTTCCCATTCTCCAAACCCATTCCCAGGACTCTCCTGCCCACCTATAGTTCTGAAGTTTGGAAACTTGTGGACTTTTCCAGGAAGTGTCAGTTCCTTCCTGCTTTGCTTCAGCTCCCCTGACCTCCTTTCTGTTCCTGGAAACCACCTTCCTGCCTCAGGGCCTTTGCGCCTGCAGTTCTCCTGCAAGGTTCTTGGAGAGACTTCCTCTTCAAATCAAAAAGTCTCTTCCTTAAAGAGGCTTCTCCTGACCACCACTTCTAACATAGGATCCCTCCCTTTACCCCCACACTCTCTATCCTCTAGGAGCTGGAACATGAGGTCCAGTGAACAGGGATCTCTGTCAGGTTTTGCTCGTTGACATATCTCCAGCACCTAACAGTGCCCAGCCCAGCCCAGATGCTCCTACGTCTTGTTCGAATTGAACACTGAATGAATTAATCCCCGTTTTATATTTCCCATAGCCCTTATTTCTATCAAACATCATCCTGTTTCCTTATTTATCTGTTTGCTTGTTTGTTGCCTAGAGGCGCTATTATTCTCCCACTTCAGAGATGACAAAGTTAAGGCTCAAAGAAGTTAGGAGAACACTTGTACCAGCAAAGGAAGCAGCCAGCCTCTGGGTGGGAATGGGGATGTAGACCTATGCCTTTTCTTGGCTCGAAAGATTTTTCAAAATGATTCCTACTTATAATTTTTCTAGAATCTCTGAGGGCAGAAGCATTTTTTCCAGACCTGTAGCCTGCCCAGATTTGAACTGGAAATCGGGACCAGGACTGAGAGCCAGCTTTCCCCTTTCACTCACCCAACAGATTACTAGCCTGCAGTTAGTAAGCTTCTCTCAAATGCAGAATTTGCCACACGTCCCTGGTTTTCCTGAGTTGGCCAGAGTCGGGCATCTCCTATGTGATGAGGCCAGGCCACTGAATGCTAATGGGTGACTGATGAGCACATGGGGAAATAATTACCTGCAGCACAAGCTGCAGGGGATGTCTCTGCTTCGCCCCCTGGGGAAGGGCCACGGTTTCATTTCAGGCACCTTGGTCCATTATTCATCTGTCACCCTCAAGGGCTCCCAATTAATTTTCATCTCTCCCGGTGCTTTACAAGAGTCTCCCTTCCTGGTGTCCTGCAAAAATCTTTCTTTCTTTTTTTTTTTAAATAGTACCCTGTCATAGAGAGAATAGATCTCTTTAGAGCTGAGTGATAGATGAAGGACTTTTTGTTTTGTTCTGAGAAGGGAGTGGGCCTGATTTGCCAAAATTCCAATGGCTGGCATTGATTCTGCTTTCAGATAGGATGTAATCCAAAGGGGGCATTTGCTTTTGTTCTATTTTCTTGTTATCATTTAAAAAATAAACCATGATCTAATGGCTGTGTGAAATGTAATTTAGTAATTTGTGGTACAATGCACATAAGATAGACCATCTTAACCATTATGAAGCATACGGTTCCGTGGCAGTAAGTACGTTCATCCTTGTGCAACCAGCACCACCATCCACAAAATCTTTTCATCTTGCAAAACTGAAACTGTCTACCTTTTAAACAATAACTCCCCATCCCGCCCCCACCCTTTCTTTCTTTTAAAGATTTATTTATTTTTTTAAAGATTTTATTTGTTTGAGAAAGAGAGAATGAGAGAGAGCACATGAGAGGGGTTAGAGTCAGAGGGAGGAGCAGACTCCCTGCCGAGCAGGGAGCCCAACGTGGGACTCGATCCAGGGACTCGATCCAAGGGACTCCAGGATCATGACCTGAGCCAAAGGCAGTCGCTTAACCAACTGAGCCACCCAGGCGCCCTTAAAGATTTATTTGTTTCAGAGAGAGAGAGAGAGTAGGGGAAGGAGGAGGGGTAGAGGGAGAGAAGTGGACTCCCTGCTAGGCAGGAGACTGACCTGGGGCTTGATCTCATGACGTTGAGATCATGACTCCGAGATCGTGACCTGAGTGGAAATCAATGGTGAGATGCTTCACTGACTGAGCCACCCAGGTGCCCACCCCCACCCTTTCTTTTGACAGTATGTTTTCAGATGGTCAGAAGGAGAATTAACAATGTGGATTTGTCCCCCTTAACTGATTCGGTCTCTGTTTATCACTGTTTCTGGGAAGAAATGATCGTACAACCACATGAATCACCCACCTATAATGTGGTCAAGTGACTGAACCTTTTCCCCTTACAGATGTGGGCAGGAAAGGGACCTTGGAGTCACAATTCACAGAAGCCTATCAAGTTCAATGGCAAGCTCACTGGGTAATTAATGGTCCAGACAATGGTCAGGTGAGACAGATGCTGGGCTGACATCATTCTGAAAAAAATATCTGACGAATAGAATTAAAAAAAAAACACAGTTTAAAAAAATGAAAGATAGTGGGATGGGGTAACTGGATGACGGGCATTAAGGAGGGATGTGATGTGATGAGCACTAGGTGTTATATGCTACTGATGAATAACTGAACTCTAATGATGTACTATACGTTGGCTAATTGAACTTAAATAAAAAAAATTTAAAGATAATGCTCCGTTTTAACTATTTAAACTGTATACAAGGATATAGAGAAAATTAAGTGTCCTTTCTTAGTTCTCTCTTCTGTTTCTTGTGCTTCTTTCCAGATTAGATATGTATAAAAACATATGTTTCCAAGTGTGTTTGTATCCATCTGTATCATCTATTCTTTAAGAAAGAAGAAAATAATGATATCATAGCACTGTGCCAGTTCTTGGCTGCTCACCATATGGCTGTCCTGCAATTCATTTAACCATTTCCCTGGTGATGGGCATTAGGGTGATTTTCACTAATATAAGCAGGGGGGCAATGAACATCTTTGTGCTTCTGGACATGTAGCCTTGCATGTTTCTGTGCACACGTCTGTAGCATACATTCCTGGAAACAAGATTTAAAAATTAGATGGATATTGGGGCTCCTGGGTGGCTCAGTCGGTTAAGTGTCTGCCTTCGGCTCAGGTCACGATCCTGCCAAATCCCTAAACATAACATTTTTAGGACAGCTGCTGACCTCTTGAGAAGCTTTACTTAGGGCCTCATGACTCTATAAACCTAAGAGATCCTCACCCAGTAAGTCAGTTAGGACCATCCAACTGGTAGAGGTGCCGTGTGGTCCAGGCACCTGCGTTATTTCAGACTGGAGTGCTCCTAGCGCTGGGAAGGTGTGTGGTCATTATAAAGGGTCAAAGTGGCCTGATTAAGTCAGTCTCTTGGTGACTTTGGTGAACATTTTTTTTTAAGATTTTGTTTATTTATTAGAGAGAGAGAGAGAGAGAGAGCAGGAGCGGGTGGAGGAGGGACAGAGGGAAGGGGAGAGGCAGACTCCTCCATGAGCAAGGAGCCGATGAGGGACTCAATCCCAGCACTCAGGGATCATGACCTGAGCTGAAGGTAGACACTTAACCGACTGAGCCCTCCCAGGCACCGCGCCTGACTTTGGTATTAATAAATTCTCTGGATACTGTTCATCAATGTAGGTGGACCAATGCAATTTACAATCTCCTTCCTTCACTTGAGGTTTGAGATGGTCAACCACGGGGTGGCTGCACCGCTAAGCATTTATCCTGCACCACTCAGTCATTCTGCTGCATTGCTGGCTTGAATTACCAAGTGCCTGGAGCCACCCTGGGGCCTGGGATAAATCTGAGTGCTCATTTTCTCTGGAGCCCAAGGGGATGCCAAGGTGATTGTGGCTGACTGACCCCAAAGAGGCTGCCCTAAGAAACAAATCATTTTCCCCTGGGACTTACTCTCTTTATTTCCTTGGGATCGGGTCTGGTTGGAATCTAGCCAGGAATTCGGATTGTCCAAGACAGATCTGAGTTGGAGATTCACACCCAGCTGATTCTGCCTGCCCAGGGAACAGAAGCATCTGTTGGGTGCCGGGGGAATTAGTGACAGATGGCTCCCGGGGGTGCAGGAAGAGCTTCTGCAACTTCAGCTGGAGGAGATTCCCCAAGTGACAGCAACGCCTTCAGCCCCATTTAAATTTTGATCTAATTTCTGCATGAACTGATATTCTTCTGGTGACAAGGAAATAAAGGAATGACAGGCCTCAATCATCTTCACATGCTCAGCAGGAGAAATCACGTTTTCTGCCACTGGGGCAGCCTGCTATACAAGGGCAGGGTTTCCAGTTCCCTTTTACACAACTTGGGCAATGGAATGTCCTTCTGCCTCCTCGAATTTGCTTCGCATGCCATTGAGAGTAGCAAAAAGGGAATGGGGACTGCATGTCTCATCCATAAATCACTCACTAGCTCCTGTAGAAATCACTCTTTTTTTTTTTTCTTGAGCATTTTTGTGCTGGAGTCCTAGGTTTCTGAAACAGCTTGCTTGGGAAGCAAGACCTTTCAATGCTAGAAGGTCTAATAATGCCTATGGCCGGTAAACATTTATCTGAAGAACTTTTGGCTGGCAAGCCTGAGAGGTGGCAAAGGGCACTGCCTCTCTCATGCAGTAGAGAATTAAGGTCTCTGTACTTGCACTACATGAATTCATGAAGGGGTTAGAAACGCTCACAGCATCTTGTAGTCGGGTGCAGAGTGATGCAACCCAATTTTTAGTGCCCCCTCTGCCCTTGATTAGCTGTGTCACATTGGACGAGTCACTTCATGCTTTGGCCCCACATTTTTCATTCATCAAATGGTTGCTGAACATCTGAACATCGGTAGCGCATGAAGTGAAGGGATGAGTTTAACGAGCACCTACTATGCTCCTTGCACTGGAGTACATATCTTTTCACAGTCTTCTCTGTAAAATATAAGTTAATAACTGCACCTGCTCTCTATCCCTCTTGGGTTGCCATGGGACCCAAAACAAGATGATGAGTGGGAAGGGACTTTGGGAGCAGCAAAGCATATAACCATGGAGAGGTCTGTTATCTTTGCCTTTAGCTCACATTTTCTACTTCTTTTATTTTCCCTTCCCATCCTCCCAAGCCTGTATGAGTTTGTCTGGGTGTGGCTTCATTATCACCATGCCACCCAAGTCCAGTGTAGACACATAGCTAGGAGTGTAACATTTCCTTCCGAGCCCATGCCCTAAGGTGCACATGTCATTTTTAAATGTACAACATCGGTGGGAACATCGGCTTCCCACACACTGTGTGGGAAACTGAAGCTCAATATGTGTGCAAATCACATGAGGCTGAAGGGCTGGGTTTGCTGCCTTTGTGCTGTTCATTCTCACATTGTCTGGCACAAGATCTGAGCAATCAGGTGAACTTGATCTACTGTGGCAGAAAGAGCCAGAGGCTCAGGGGTCACCTCCCTCTAGTCCAGGCCTCTTTACTCCCCAGTTGCCAGGTGCATAAAGACCACTTGACTCAGGTTACACAAAAAGGGGAATTTAGTGGAAGGATCCAAGAGCATCTAGAATTGGGATAAGTGGAGTCAGGGACTTAAATACCTCCAGGACACTCTCTCCCATGGATTTTTTTCCCCCCCTCTATAATGTGTTTGGCTTTATTCTTTCCGTTTGGCTTTCTTTCCAGAGAGGGGATCATGCTTTCTGGTAGCTCTTGTGTCTCATGGATCATAACATTACCGTTAGAGAAGGCCTGGTCTCTTTCCTCTATTCCAATATCAAATATCCTAGAAAAGAAGTCTGATTGGCCTGGCATGGGTCGGGTGTCAGTCCTAGACCAATCCGATGTGGCAAGGTTAGGGAGGGAGGGTGTCAGGCAGCAGAGACAAAACTATTTCCAGAGATCCGGGACATTCACTGTGAGTCTGGCTGATAACCCAATGATACAGTTACTTCACCTCTGAGACTAATCATACTATCCAATGACATAATGACATTTTGATACTTCCATCCTACCCTTAGATTTAGCTAGTATTGGGGGTTGAAAAATAATGAGACAAACCGGGAATCTTTAATGTATTAATACAAAGACATTTGGTGACATGCAATATTTACTTTCACATACCAAAAGTATGCAAAGCAGTTACTTTTAAATAAATTATTTCCTGGGCAAGACCTAAATTCTGGAATTCAGTGTCTAATTAAATAATACCTTTAAAAATGGTGAATGAAACTCTGTGGGTATTAAAAAATGCAAACTGATCTGAAGCATATTATTACAGAATGGACAAAAAGACAAAAAGCACTGGTGTAGGCCTAAAAGAACATAACTGAATGTGAAATCTTTCTGTTTTATGTAAACCAGGTTTAAAATGAATAAAGGGAAAGGTAAAATGTAGAAAATTATAAGGAATAGTTTCTTTATGAATCAGAAATTTAAAATTATAATAAACAAGTATATTGATAACATGGATTATTACAGATGCAATTTGTAATCTACAAGAGTATGTGCCATTAATCAGTTTTTCTATTATATTCATAGAAATAGCTAGGTGATACCCAAAGAGGATCCTCCCTTGTGCTCTGGAGGAAGAAAGATCTCCTTGTGAGCTGGAGTGATAGTAACACTGTCTCCTAAGTGGCCAGGGGATAGTTTCTTGATCACAAACTCAGCTGGAATTTACACGTAGCTGTGAAAGACTAGTCCGGGCCAAGGCAACTGGGGCAAATGGCTTTTAGAAAGAGTTGGAGGATATAGTTCAAGGCTTAAACCAACCATGCTCAAATCTGCTTCTGAAAAGCAGAGAAATTTGGAGACCCCATCATTTGAGGCCTGGCCAAATGGCCCTGCTGCCTATCTCCCCACTTTCCTGTATCTTGCAGTCCCTACTTAACCTCCTCAGGCTGTGATGATAACCACTAGAGCATTTAGCCACATGCCTAAGTAGGTACTTAAGGAATACTGATTCCCTTTCTATAGCTCAAAAAAAAAAAAAAAATTGGGGCGCCTGGGTGGCTCAGTCGTTGGGTGTCTGCCTTTGGCTCAGGTCATGATCCCAGTGTCCTGGGATCGAGCCCCGCATCGGGCTCCCTGCTCGGCGGGAAGCCTGCTTCTCCCTCTCCCACTCCCCAAGCTTGTGTTCCCTCTCTCGCTATGTCTCTCTCTGTCAAAAAAATAAAAATAAAATCTTAAAAAAAAAAATCATGGACACATAAACAGGATTGGCTACAGACAATTCATTTGGAAAAGCAGGCCATATGGCTCAAATATTGATTATGGTATCCTCTGATTTGCTTAAAATTGGCCCAGAGGATCCCACAGTGAGTCTTAATTTCAAAAATATCTCAGTATTCTAAACAGTTCCTGGCCCACAATGAATTAGGCAGGCACGAGCATGTTTGGGTGAAGAGTCACATCTCCTCCATGAAAATACATAAAATGCTGATATTGTATCTTATATTACACAGACACATGGATATAATCAGAGTGCATGGTATGCCAAAGGCTCAAAATGGCAGAACACTTATTTAAATTGTAGTTTAGAATTTCTCAAATCACTACCTTTTCCTAAGAAGCCCGTGTCCTCATGACATTGTCAGCCCCATAAAAAAAAAAAAGCAGGAAATTGTCTATCATCTGAATGTGCAGTCTCCATCACCTAGCAAAACATTTCTAACTAGATGTGTGGCTTTGGGCAAAGCTTCTTGAGCCCTTGAACTTGAGGAACATTTTTTGTGCCGACCACATGCAAGGCTTCGGGATGGACTTCTGTGGGATGACTCAGATGTGCCCTTAAGATTTGGAGCCTGAGCAACTTGGAGAATGGGATGTCTTCTAAGCAGCACTAGGGAAAATAGCAGGACGAGTTAGTGGGGGGTTTAGAGATACAAGTTAAAGATCCTAGTTGGGGGGCACCTGGATGGCTCAGTCGTTAAGCGTCTGCCTTAGGCTCAGGTCATGATCTCAGGGTCCTGGGATCGAGCCCCGCATCGGGCTCCCTGCTCCGCGGGAAGCCTGTTTCTCCCTCTCCCACTCCCCCTGCTTGTGTTCCCTCTCTCACTGTGTCTCTCTCTGTCAAATAAATAAATAAAATCTTTAAAAAAAAAAAAAAGATCCTAGTTGGATATCCAGCTGCTGCTCCCAATAGATAACTGAATTGTGGACTCAGAGCTTGGGAGAGTTGCAGCGGCTGGAGACAGATCTGAGCGTTGCTGGAAGTGATAGTTGAACTTGACTGAATCTGTCAAGGTTGTAGGTTCAGCTGATATAATAGGGACACCCAAATAATAGTAGCTTAACCCAGACAGAAGTGTATTTCATTTTTTGTTTTTTTGGAAGATTTTATTTTTAAGTAATCTCTAAGCCCAATGTGGGGCTCAAATTTACAACCCCAAGATCAAGAGTTGCATGCTCAAGAGTGGCCAGCTAGTCTCCCCAGAAGTATATTTCTTTCTCTGTCACGTAACAATTCAGGAGTAAGCAGTCTAGGGCTGGTATGATGGCTCTGGGAGGTCAGAGATTCAGGGTCCTTCTGTCATTTTGCTTCAACAACCCCGGGGTCATGACCTTGCTCATATGGTCCAAGATGACTCAACACTACCACATCTGCACATCCAGCCTGTGGGAAGTGGGGGAAGTGGGGAAAGTGGGAAAAAGACAGGACCTGAAAGTACTGTAGGATCAGAACCGCAGTTTTTAGCTAGGCATGGCTGCCACCATGAAGGTCACATTTCTTGTCTCCCTAGCAGATAATTGGTTAAGGGGAGGTGAGCAAAAGACATGTGAGCAACTTCTAGGTCCACTCTGTAAACATGTTTTGAATATCAATATGTCCTTGCATACTGAGTCAGAGGGCAGTATTGGAGAAAGCCACATTAAGGAGAGTCTTCTTAAGGAGCGTTTTTATAATGCTACCCACAAGTCAAGGAAGATGGGAACTGAAGATATTAGGACAGTGGCTCTTAACCAGACTGATTTTGCTCCCTAGGGGATATTTGGCAATCTCTGGAGACTTTTTAAAAAGATTTTATTTAGGGGCGCCTGGGTGGCTCAGTTGGTTAAGCGACTGCCTTCGGCTCAGGTCATGATCCTGGAGTCCCGGGATCGAGTCCCACATCGGGCTCCCTGCTCAGCAGGGAGTCTGCTTCTCCCTCTGTCCCTCTTCCCTCTCGTGCTATCTCTCATTCTCTCTCTCTCTCTCAAATAAATAAATAAAATCTTTAAAAAAAAAGATTTTATTTATTTGTCAGAGAGAGAGAGAGAGAGAGAAAACAAGCAGGGGGAGTGGCAGAGGGAGAGGGAGAAGCAGACTCTCCATTGAGCAGGGAGCCCGATGCAGGGCTCGATCCCAGGACCCCGAGATCGTGACCTGAGCAGAAGGCAGACGCTTAACCAACTGAGCCACCCAGGAGCCCCTCTGGAGACACATTTTAACATTTGTGACAACTGGGGGGAGGGGATGCTTTTGGCATCTACTAGGTAGAGAGGTCGAGGATGCTGTTAACCACCGTACAATGAGTAGGAAGCCCCCAACAACAAAGAGTGATCCTGGTCCCAAATGTCAGTAGTGCTGAGGTTGAGAAACCGTGCATTAGGGGATTAGGGCAGTGGTTCCCAGACTTTGCTACAAAGTAGACTCATCTGGGAACTTTTCAAAATCCTGATGCCCAGGTCATATTTAGACCAATTAACTCAGTATCTCAGAATGAGTTTGATTACATTATTTCTTAAATCCCTTCCAACTCTAAAGGATCACAGCATGGAGCCCAACATGGGGTTCGAGCTCAAAACCCTGAGACCAAGACCTGAAGTGTGATCAAGAGTCAGACATCCAATCAACTGAGCCACCCAGGTGCCCCACTCACACCAATATTTGAGTGTAGGCTGTGGAAGTTAGGGAAGATCAGTCTTCCTGGGTCATGTCAAGGCAAATATATGACTAAGAAGAAAAAATATCTTTGCCCCACATATACCCATGTGATAGAGGTTTATCCTTACTTCCCCTTCCCCTCTTTCAGTCAGTTTGCAACAAAAGAGGGTAACATAGTCGACCTGGAACAAATGACTTTGAAAGGTGGACCCACAGGCTTGTGTTTACAAGATGACTGGAGCACTAGAGAGGGGCAGAGCGGATGCTTGTTAGGACTTGTGATCACTACTGAACCAGGCAGGGGAGCCCGGGCCCCGGAACTCTGCCTCCTTCTGCTGAGCTCTGAAAGCAGGAGCTCGGCTCTCTAATTGCCCCATATGCTGGTTTTATGGGGTGGCTCAGCTGGGTGGAGTGAAGTCCAGGAAGAGATGCATTCATTTTTAGTTACCTCACCAGATTGCTAATTTTCACTCTGGAGGCATAAATCACCATAATTGCTGTAAACCCAAAATGGAGAGGCAGCTCTTCTAGGCATGGGGGGGAGGGGAGGGGGCAGGCAGCAGCTACGCTCCCACCAAAGCTCTCCTCCCTGAGGCTCAGGGCCTGGAGAGCCAGGGAAGGACTCTTGCATAGCTTGCTCTGAGGGGCACTCCAGATTTTGGATGCAGGCCACGCTGGAAACTCATCTTCCTTCACTTGGAAGAAGAAGTGGAGTTTCCAGAGCAGCAGTTTTTTGAGTTAGTGGCAAGAACATGCAGATTCACCCAGATCTTTGGTCTAGGACTAACCGGACAGCTGTTTACATGTTTGGCTTGCAAATGGGACGGCCCCTCTTTTATTCTGGTCTCTTCCCATCAATACGCTTCTTGGTTGGGCTTGCTTTTAGCATCTCTCCTGAGGAAAACCTTAAAAGTTCCTAAAGAATTACCTCAATCAGAAACCAGAGGTTACAAAAATCGTTAGAGAAAAAAGAAGCCTAATGTATCTTGTCAATTTGTTGCCCATACTTGCAATACTGACTTTTAAAAGTTTCCTCTTAAAGAAAACCAACCTAGGGGTGCCTGGCTGGCTCAGTCTGAAGAGCATGTGACTCTTGATTTCGGGGTCATGAGTTCAAACCCCATGTTGGGTGTAGAGATTGCTAAAAAATAAATAAACTTAAAAAAAAAACTTTTTTTTTTTTTAAGATTTTATTTCTTTATTTGACAGAGACACAGAGAAAGAGGGAACACAAGCAGGGGGAGTGGGAGAGGGAGAAGCAGGCTTCCCGCCGAGCAGGGAGCCCGATGCGGGGCTCGATCCCAGGACCCTGCGACCATGGCCTGAGCCGAAGGTAGACACTTAATGACTGAGCCATGCAGGCGCCCCCAAAAAGAAAACCAACTTAAATTAAGTTTAAGAAGCAGGGTCACTTAAATGGTGATTAACTCGTAAATAAGTATGTGAAACTTCCTTACCATTCTCACAGAAGATGGGGAAGTGGAGATGGGAGAATAATTTTTTTTTACAAAGTTCACCTCATAAGGGTGTCTGGGTGTCTGATTTTTTTTTTCTTTTTTCCTGATATTTTTAAGATAGCCCTGAAAGTGAGGAAGGAGGAACCTTGATTGTGACAAAAAAAAAAAAAAAAAAAAGAAAGAAAGAAAGAAAGAAAGGCCTGTTGAGAAGGAATATTTTTTGCCTAATGCTATAAAGCTTTGGAGAATTTGCAGCCAAAAGGTAGGTTGATGGCCTAACAAGAGAGGGAATTTTAGGTCAGGGACATTTAGGGCAAAATTGAGGCTGTGCCTGGGCATAAAAAGATAAGGCTGACAAATAATGGATTGCAGCAGGAGAAACTGTCCTGTGAGATGACCCTGGCCCTGGGCTGGCCCCTCCCCTCCCCCAACTGCCCCCAGATGACCGGGAGCAGACCTGCTTTGTTTTTTGTCTTCCAATCACCTGCCCTCATGTTTAGGCAGCTGAGAGACCAGAGTTGTAAACACAGCTCTGCCAACCAGCCACGAGTTCAGCATTTAGAGTATTCTAGTTCTTCCTTGATGGCTTCCCACCACCTTCCAGATCTCTAAGGGTCCTTTCCAGAACCTACCAAAGTGCCCAGGTCCAAAGTATTTTGATGAATTGATTCAAATCTGGAGAAGAATTTGGGGGAAAAGTCAAAGAAGGATTTCACTCCTTCATTTTTTCTGGGGTCCTGTCCCTATCAGGAAGGACCTCAGATGAAAGGGTTTAGGCCATTTTCACCGATGTCTTTAGGCTGGGTCAGGGCCTCAGTGGAGCAATGAAGGAGGGGCCATTTTTTCTGAAGTCCCCCTGCATTAATAACAATGAATAGCTGAGTGGCAGTTATATGCTTAGAAGCAAATCATTCTGATTTTTGCCTTCCAGAGCAGAGGTGTTTCCCCTAAGGTCTGAGTTTTACTCCAGCAGAAAAAGCTAGGGCTGTCTTGGTTGCAGCAATACCATTTTGTTTTGGAGACAGGAAGTCCTGTGATTTTTCTCACCAACTTCCCTGAGGATGCCACCTTTCAGCTACACACACTTAGGTGATTTCTGCCCTCCCCCATCCAATCCAGGATTGTTAAGAGGTTCACTACTTCTCTGCTTCCTACCTGCCCCAACTTCTTACCCAAATGCCAGCAGCTGTGACTAGTCTCTGGGACAGAGCAGAAATAATGCGGGGTTTGCGGTTAGGGCCCAACACATATATCAGTCTAGGAATAGGCATCAAAGCAAAGTCTTTGTTACTACAAAGAAGGTGGTGAGAGATCATTTCTTATCCATAATGGGTGGTGGTGTGGGTGGTGATGAAGCATAGGCTATTTGTTTTAACATATTTTTTGGTGAAGGTAAATTATTTACAGGTAACTGTCAATGGCTGTGTTACAAGGGCCACATGGAAGCTATCTAAGGAAAGCAGTATAATAATAATGGGCAATTAAATGTATTTATCTGATATAATATTTAATATAACACTATAAATATTATATATGATATATAATATTTAATATAATATATATAATAACCAAAGGACAATTAGAATACATCCACTTTTGGACTGCATTTGATTCAGTGTCTCTTAAGGGGAGAGGAAGATCCCATGTGCATCTGTGTTTGGGCTGTCAAGTTATCCATTATCTTTGCTTTTATTTCTTTTCCTTTGGCTTCAAAAAATTCCTTGGTGTTGCGGGAAATATGTGTATCGTGTAACAAACTTGCACTCTTGAAAACATGTATATGTAAATAAAATTTAGTAAGTTTTGCTGTTAATATTTACTGTTGAGACGTATGTTCAATGATTCCCAAATAATCCTAAGAGTGCTAAAAGTTAAACTTTATTTATTTATTTATTCGAGAGAGAGCACACAGGGGAGGGGGGCAGAGGGAGAGAGATAATTTTTTTTTTAAGATTTTATTTATTTATTTGAGAGAGAGAGAGAGAGCGCGCACACACATGCGAACAGGGGGAGGGGGAGAAACAGACCTCCCACCCAGCAAGGAGCTGGACTAGGGGCTTGACCCCAGTACCCCAGGATCAAGACCCAAGCTGAAGGCAGGCACTTAACTGACTGAGCCACCCAGGCTCCCCAATCCTAAGCATTCTTACAGTACTTACTGCTACTACCACCACCCATTGTGGTTCTATAGCCCTTTCCCCCACAGCGCTTTTAAGACAAAACAAACTCCATGTTTTCCCCTTCCAGTTAAATATTGGAGGAAAGCAGAATATAAATACAAAATTTCTAAAAGCAGAGAAGCACAGAGAAAAGAAGTCAAATGGAATAAGTCCCTAATATCCTAACTCCAAGCTGGCAAGTTGAGCACGTTGAATCAAGAGCAGGATTTTCCTTTCCATTCATGAGGAAAAAGAATCAGTGCAGCACTGATTCCTTAGGAACTTGGAAACATGGAACTCTTGGAGTCAGTGAGAGCTACTGCTCCAGGGGTTTCGCTGTCATTTTTTTAGTCCATGGTGAGTTGTTGGAGGGACAGAGTCCAAAGGTGCAGCCGTGTAAATGTAGCCTGAAGCTAAAAGCAAAAGGGTCTGATTCCCTCCCTTTTGCTTGATTGGAGGGCCACTAACTCCGGGTGCCTTCATTTCCTTATTCATTACACAGAGCAGTGCAGTGTGGGAAAATCCTTACCTCACCTTAGAGCTGTTGCAAAGGAAAATGGAGACCAGAAATAGAAGTTGGGAGACCCCAGCTTAGGACCTTAGGTTCACAGCACAGCTGCTTTTTGGGGGCACAAGTTCTGAGGGTATTGATTGGCACGGGAAAATCCGGAGTTGAGAAGCGGTTTTCACAAGAGATGAGCCAGGTGGTTCTCTGGGGTCTCAGACTGAGGGGATCTGTACCTGACAGATGAATTTTACAGTGACCATTATCTCGCCCTTAGGATTATAGTAACTGGCATTTGTAGTTTTCTATGTGCAGGACCCCAGGATTATGACCTGAGCCGAAGGCAGACGTTTAGCCGACTGGGCCAACCAGGCGCTCCATGCCTACTGGTTTGTTACAGAATAGCTCCAGATAGTCACGAGCCACGAAGACGCAATAGAGGAATAGAGGGAACCGCTATAAAGCAAGTTTGGCCTTTTCCAGGCTTGAATTCAGGTTCCTTTTTTCTTTTTTTTTTTTTTTTAAGATTTTATTTATTTATTTGAGAGAGAGAATGGTAGAGAGAGAGCATGAGAGGGAAGAGGGTCAGAGGGAGAAACAGACTCCCTGCTGAGCAGGGAGCCCAATGTGGGACTCGATCCCAGGACTCCAGGATCATGACCTGAGTCAAAGGCAGTCGCTTAACCAACTGAGCCACCCAGGCGCCCAAGTTCCTTTTTTCAAAGCGCAGGCGCGCAGGAGGCGTGGGGGTCGTGACCTCCTTGGCGCCCCTTGCACAGGCCACGGTCGCCCTCTGCCGACGTCAGGTGGGAGAACGCTGAAAGTGAACGTTTCCGGGCCTGAGAGCCGATTGAGAATCTCGCTGTCCTGTAGAGGGCGCTGCCGGCGTGTAGGGTAACCTACCTGGCCGTTCCTTCCTTAAGCACTTCCTGTCTGATCTCTATGATTCTTCGGTTGCGTCATGGGAAGTTCCTGAAGTTTTCAATTTACTGTAAACAAAAGGGACGTGCGCCGACCCGGAAGTGGAAGCTTGAGCAGACCTGGCGTAGCTCAGAAGGCCGGCAGTAGAACTGGCTGGTGGCGGCCGTAGGCATGGCGGTGGTTGTGGCCCTGGCGGGAGCCGTAACCACCACAGACCTAGGCCCCGCGGAAGAACTCGCCAAACTCGAGTATCTGTCTTTAGTGTCGAAAGTTTGCACCGAGCTGGACAATCACCTGGGGATCAACGACAAGGATCTGGGTAAGCCCGGGGAGGCCCCTGCGGCCTCTGGGCTTGGGGTCGAGGGAAGCGGAGGGAGAAATGGGGCTGATGGGTTGACTGCGTGTGTCCCTGTGAGTCTCTTTCCCTCTCTGTCGCAGATACTTGGGCCCAGGGAACCCGCGGCCGTGGCCCCCGCATGAGAACCCTCCAGGCTGAGCTGTTACAAACCATTGCCTAGAGCTGTCAGTGAAACCCGGAGCGGCTGTCGCTCCTGCTCCTTGCTTCCCCCGTCCTAGTTAATTAAACAGCGTTAACAACGACAGCAGCCGCAGCCGCACTGTAATGACGATCATGATGGCCGACCTTTATTGACAGGGCAGATACTGTGCACGGTGCTTTACTTACATTATCTTACTTGGTCTTCACACGACCCTATGAGATAGTATTATCTGTTTTTCGATTAAGAAAACAAGGCTCTGAGTAATTAAGTAATCCTCCTCAAAATTATATATCAAATGTGAGCCCAATCTGGAATCCCAAGCCTTTTGAAGTCTGCCTTTAACTATTCTCAACCACTTTTTAGGCGTTTGGGGACAGAATGTACCAAAATGCGGAACTGAAAAAGGCCAGGGGGCTAGAGCTAAGGCCACAGGCAGGTGGAGTCCTTATGAAAGCAAAGAGATGGATGGAATCAAGAGCATGAGTGGAGGGGTTGACCTTTGAGAGGTACAGGGATGCTTGATCCATTTTAATAGGAAGGAGGACAGAGAATGTGGTCGTAGATGCAGATAGGTTTCGGGATTGGTGGTAGGAAGATGAGGGAGAGACTGCCATTTAATTGTTGTGTTTTCTAAATGAAGATGAGGTCATCAACGGGAGAGATGGAAGGGAAAGGGCATGTGACAAAAGGGGTCAGGGAGGTTGGATGTGTGACCTTGAGTAAGATACCTAATGTCCCAGAAGCTGTTTTCCTCATCTGTGAAATGGGGATGATGTGTTTTTCTCGGGGTTACCGTGTTGCACCTAGGAAGGAGCCCTGCTGCCAGTATGTTTTAGTTCACTTTTTTCTTGCTTCCCAGTCAAGATGTGCTTGTCCTGTATCATTTTTCTTCATTCTCCTTCTCTTTTAGATGGTAATGAGTGACAATCTTGTAGTTTGCTGTCTGGGTTGTGTGTTCCTTCGTTCAGCAAACGTTTACTGAGCCAGTGTTAAATCGTTTTGATGTTAACCTCATTATATACAAAAATAAAATGAGGTATAAACTCCATAATTTTCTAGCCCATATGTAACTGAAGACCCCATTTAATTTGCAAATAAACCACAAATACGTTTTCTTCTGCTTGTAATTCTGACACCATTTATTTATTAAAAATATTTATTTATTTAATTTCTATGGCCAGCGTGGGGCTTGAACTCACAAACCTGAGATCAAGAGTTGCACGCTCTTCCGACTAAGCCAACCAAGCGCCCCTGACACCCTTTGTGATGTGTGTTTTTGCCAGTACTGTTAAGCAGTTCTGTGACACCAGCTGGTATCCTGCATTGAACTGAGTTTTGACACTATCTACCTGGAGATAGCATCAGATCCCACAGGTTAAGGACTCAGACCTATAAGACTGCCCCACCTCAGGGGCGCCTGGGTGGCTCGGTTGGGCGACTGCCTTCGGCTCAGGTCATGATCCTGGAGTCCCGGGATCGAGTCCCACATCGGGCTTCCTGCTCAGCAGGGAGTCTTCTTCTCCCTCTGACCCTCTTCCCTCTCGTGCTTTCTATCTCTCATTCTCTCTCTCTCTGAAATAAATAAATAAAAAATATTAAAAAAAAAAAAAGACTGCCCCACCTCAAACTTCAGATGCCATTTGCAAGGTCAGGTTGTCAACTTGTGCTGACCCACTCACTAAGATCAGAGGTTCCAATGACCCCCCGACCTTGGGTTTGATTAATTTGCTAGAGTGGATCCCAGAACTCAGAGAAACATTTTACTTACTAGATTACCGGTTTATTATAAAAGGATATAACTCCGGAACAGCCAGATGGAAGAGATGCATAGGGCAAGGTATGTGGGAAAGATTGAGGAGCTTCCAGGCTCTCTTAAGTGCCCCACTGTCCTCAAATCTCCATGTGTTCACCTCCCCACTAGTTCTCCATACTCAGTCCTTTTGGGTGTTTGTGGAGTCTTCATTATAATAGGCATAATTGAAAAAAAAAAGGCATAATTGATTAAATCGTTGGGCATTGGTAAAAGAACTCAATCTCCAGCCCCTTTTCCCCCCTCTCCAGAGGTCAGGGGTGGGGTTGAAAGTTCCAGCCTGTAAACACGTGGTTGGTTTCCCTGGCAACCAGCCCTCTCAGCCTCACCCTTGTTTAGGAGCTTTCCTAAAGTCATCTCCTTAATGTAACAGAAGACCTTTTTCACTTTCCACACTTCTGAAATTCCAAGGGTTTTTAGGAGTGCTGTGCCTGGAAAGGGGATGAAGACCAAACACATATTTCTTCTTAGAAATCACAGTATCACAGTGTTAAACACAGATTTATAAAACTAGTAACATTAAAGTAACTAAAGTTGGAAAAATGTGATAGATAGTATTGTTCTGTTGAAACTAAATTGCCAGAGTGGTTTTAATAACTAAAAGGTGTATATTTGCTACTTTTACGTTTTATTTATTGACTTGATTCTTTTGATTTTGGCCTTAATGTATTATCATTTTTATTTATTTATTTATTTTTTTTAGGGAGATTGGTGGGGAGGGACAGAGGGAGAAAGAAAATCTTAAGCAGACTCCACACCCAACGCAGAGCCCGATGCAGGGCTCGATCTCACCACCCTGATAGCATGACCTGAGCTGAAATCAAGAGTGAGATGGTTAACCGAATGAACCACCCAAGCACCCTGATGTATTATCACTTAAATCAGTGTCATTATTTTTCCTGTTTTCAGCACTGAACTTGTTTTTAACCACTAATTCATCTTTGGGGCACCTGGCTAGCTCACTTGGTAAGCATGTAACTCTTGATCTCCAGATCGTGAGTTCCAGCCCCACACTGGGTGTAGAGCTCACTTAAAAAAAAAACTTGATAGTTCAGTTAATTTAATGATGCCCCCATATAATTCTGAAAATTAAAAAAAAACTTGATTAATGACAGCTGCAGTGTGAATATGCTGCTGATTGCTTTGGAATAGTCTCTAGAGCTTTGCATGCCTAGCACCACATGGCTTACTTTAACCTCCACATTTCTCTACAGAATGTGGGCTCAGAAGTCAGATTTCCTGGGTTCCAATCCTGTCTCCACCAGTTGTTATTGGGTAGGTCAGTATCTCAAACCCTTAGCCTCCTCATCTGCAAAAAAAAAAAAAGGACAATAGTGGTGCCTACCAATGAGGGTTGTTGTGAGGATCCTGGGGATAACTCACGTGAAGCACTTAGCATAGTGTTCGCTGGGCATGTGGCAGGTGGTCACAAAGCCTTAACCGTTGGCATTGTTACGCATAAGCTGTGTCCATGTAGCCCCATGGCATTTGGCTTTTACTTAATGTCATCAAAAAGGTAAAGGCAAATGCCAGCTCGGAATTGGTATGGTGACACTAGTTTATATTAGTTATCCAGATCTTCCATGCTATTATTGTTTGTTGTTTTTTTTTTAAGATTTTATTTATTTGACAGACACAGCGAGAGAGGGAACACGAGCAGGGGGAGTGGGAGAGGGAGAAGCAGGCTTCCCG
This sequence comes from Callorhinus ursinus, assembly GCF_003265705.2. Taxonomy (NCBI): domain Eukaryota; kingdom Metazoa; phylum Chordata; class Mammalia; order Carnivora; family Otariidae; genus Callorhinus; species Callorhinus ursinus. The sequence continues at coordinate 77,014 of NW_027397164.1, forward strand.
TGGAGCAGGGAGCCTGATGTGGAACTTGATCCCAGGACCCTGGGATCATGACCTGAGCCGAAGGCAGACGCCCAGTGACTGAGCCACCCAGGTGCCCCCATGCTATTATTGTTATGTTTTAGGTTTAAAATCAGGATGAAATCATTACCATTTTCTTCACAGCGTGAGGCTTATTGTCTCAGCCCCTCATAAAATGCACTTTTCTTCCGTCAGTCTCTTACTTAATAAATAGCTCTAATATTAGACATTTCAAACACTGGGCAGGTTTGTAGAGAAAAATTTGGGGGGCAAGTGAGTCTTTGGTCAACTTGGAGACTGTACCACCCAGCAGCTGCCTGACTCTCGTGGATGGATTGGGTCTGACCTTCCTGAAACTGTAGAAAGCATCCTACTGTGTACGTCCATGAGGGGTGGGGAAGGAGGGCTCTTGCTTTTGAGCATTGTTACCTCTGGAGTCTGTATGGCAATGCGCACAGCTGCTAGTCTCATGAGAAGAGTATGATGATCTGGAGAGGAAGGGAGATATTTCTCCCTTCGATGCACTGAAGGGCCTGGTGAGCCATTCTCTAGTAGTATCTTCTTCTTTTTTTTTTTTTTTTTAAAGATTTTATTTATTTACTTGAGAGAAAGAGAATGAGAGAGAGACGGCACGAGAGGGAAGAGGGTCAGAGGGAGAAGCAGACTCCTCGCCGAGCAGGGAGCCCAATGCGGGACTCGATCCCGGGACTCCAGGATCATGACCTGGGCTGAAGGCAGTCGCTTAACCAACTGAGCCACCCAGGTGCCCTAGTAGTATCTTCTTTGCATTTCTTTCTTTTTTTTTTTTTTTAAAGGTTTTATTTTTTTTAGAGAGGGAATTAGGTAGAGAGGGCACGAGAGGGGGGAGTCAGAGGGGGGAGCAGACTCCCGGCCGAGCAGGGAGCCCGACGCGGGACTCGATCC
>NW_027397164.1:78055-87988 GCF_003265705.2 Callorhinus ursinus
GCTTAACCACCTGAGCCACCCAGACTCCCTCTTCTTTGCATTTCTAAAAATTAACTGGAACATACCTGGATAATCTTGGTACTCTGAATTCTCTTTACTCTCACTGGATGGTGCTCTTTGGTTTTTATGACTGCTGGATAGGCTAATTGGTTTTGCTTTTAATGTACTTGAAAGTGCTTTTTTACTAGTCTCCATTCCAGTTTTAATCCCTTTTCTCCTTTGCAGCTGAATTTGTGATCAGTCTTGCTGAGAAAAATACCACCTTTGATACTTTTAAGGCTTCTCTGGTCAAAAATGGTGCCGAATTCACGGTATGTGTACCTGGAGACCCCTGTTTTGTTTTAATGTCTGATAGGATTTCACATAGGATTTTGATGGAGAAAGGAGATAATTTGTACATACCAATCAAAGAAACCATTAAGTGTGTAATGTTTTCATGCCACTGAGCAGTGGTGATATAACCGGATTTCCTGTGATACCTTTCTAGGAAAATGGGGCAAGATTTCCATCATTAAGTCTTTATGTGTGTTTATATTCTTGTTCTATGGATTTGAAGTCAAAAATAAAAGAGTCTAGGTTTTGAAAGTAATTCTAAACAGTGGAAAACAAAAATGGTTGAATGGAACTAAATTACTTCCCCCCCCCAAACAGTCCTAAATATCAGCTTTCTCTGAAGCTATTTTGCTAGTTTCATGCCCATCAAATTGATACTGTGTGCTTCATTTGTTCCATTTAGCTCCATTCAGGTATACAACCACCTTTTCTTAGTTTTTTTCTTTTTTTAAGATGTATTTTAGAGAGAGTGAGAGAGAGAGAAAGCGCATGTGTGCTTGGGGGAGAGGCAGAGGGAGAGAGAGAATCTTAACCCAAGCTGAGCATGGAGCCTGACATGGGGCTCAATCTCATGACCTTGAGCCAAAACCAAGAGTCAGATGCTCAACGGACAGTGCCACCTAGGTGCCCCTAAAACCAGTGTTTTTAGGCAATAATTCAGGGGCTGATAATTTTTGTTCTGTTTCTTTTGGAAGGATTCTCTTATTAGTAACTTGCTGCGCCTCATACAAACCATGCGGCCTCCAGCAAAGCCTTCTACTAGCAAAGGTGAGTGTCTGGCTGCGCTTAGCCTCCAGAACGGTTTAGTGTGAGCATTCTGTAAATTGTGTTCTTTCCCTGTCCAGAGCCAAGTACACAGTCTAGTAAAGTTTTACAAATGACTTAAAATTAAACTCATAAGACATAACTAACCAAGTGAATTCTGATGTATCCCCCCAACACACCCTCCGCTACATGCCCAGATTGTTTGTCGAGGGTTTTGTCATCAGTGTTATTTTTAGGAAATTAAATTATATTTATAGTAATATGTGAGTAATTTGTAGAAAAATGCCATACTCAGTTTTTAGTTTGATGCAAATCTGATATTGAGGTGCTTTGTTAAAAATCTTAAATATATCTTTTTCTTTTTTTAACCCCTTTATGCTCTTTGATGAAACAAGATCCAGTTGTTAAACCCAAAACCGGAAAAGAAAAGCTGAAGGAACTCTTCCCGGTCCTTTGCCAGCCAGACAACCCTTCTGTCCGGGTACTGATACCATTTTGGGAATGTCTGCTATACCTGGGTGTTTCCCCCATTCTTGTCCCTTTTGTCTCATTAGTTCCTAGCTTTAAGTTTGTGTCCATTGTCATATATTTTTTGAATTGAAAGTGTTGGATCACTCCCTGAGTACACACTATGCGTAGAATAGTATTACAGTTCAGGGAATGGTGTTTGAGGGAAATGGGATTGAGAATTGTGGGGAGCAGCGGTTAGGGATATGAAATAAGTATGAAATAGCTCTAGAACAGATACCTGATATGTGAAATTAGATTTTTTTTGCTCTATTACATGTTAGAAGGTCTAATTTTTTAAGTGTTTCTATTTTTATTTATTTTTTTAAGAGATTTTATTTATTTGAGATGGAGAGAAAGAGAGGGAGAGAGAGCACATGCGCCTGAGAGTGCACAAGCAGGGGGAGGGGCGGGGGGGGAGGGAGAAGCAGACTTGATTCTGGGACTCGATCCCAGGACCCTGAGATCATGACCTGAGCCGAAGGCAGACGCTTAACCGACTGAGCCACCCAGGCGCCCCTTAACATCTGTTTTCTATTTACAATCATCACTTGGATGCTTTCACAGGAGGGGTGGTTAGGCTGATTGCCCTCGGTAGGCTTGTATGAAGGACAAAGGGAATTTGCTAAACGTAGCAGTGAGCCTTTGCTCATTCCTTCTGCCTCTCTCAAATTGTGCTCGAAATCTCCACCTGTTTCTGCTTCCTTCACATAAGGTGGTCAGTGATGTAGGCGCTGGAGTGATGTAGATGGATCTGGAGTGCAGATTCTCACATGATTTTCTCCCCCTCTCCTGACTTTGGCGGCCACTGCTCTTACAGACCATGCTGGATGAGGATGATGTGAAAGTCGCTGTGGATGTCCTGAAGGAACTGGAGGCCTTGATGCCCAGTGCAGCGGGCCAGGAGAAGCAGAGAGATGCTGAGCACCGGTTTGTTCTTAGTGTCTTAGCCTTTGGAGGTTTAGGGTACTGTGATAGTTAAATTTTGTGGACCCACTAAGCAAAATTTTGGGCAAGTTTACAGAATCTAGACTGGCCATGTACCACATTGTTAGATCTACTTCATTGCTTCCTGCAAAGAGTATTTACACAGCAAATGCTAAGTTGTCCATAAGATAGAAGTCTGGATCAAAGGAGGCTGAATATGTTTGTGACCTCATTCTTTATTGGCCTTCAGGGGTGTCACAGTTAGAGGAACTCTAATTCACTTCAACGCTTAGTAGGCACCTGACGTGTGTGGAACTGTGCTGGGTGCTTGGGGATGCAGAGATGAAATTGGGCTGGTTTCTTTTTCAAACAGGTGTTTATTGATTTGTTAGGGACAAGACGAAGAAGAAGAAGCGGAGCCGGAGCCGTGACCGCGACCGGGACCGAGAACGGGACCGAGAGCGGGACCGAGACCGAGACCGTGATAGAGACCACAAGAGGAGACACCGGTCCCGCTCCCGGTCACGCTCCAGGACCCGGGAGAGGAATAAAGGGAAGTCTAGGTATCGGTCAAGGAGCAGAAGTCAGAGTCCCCCCAAAGACAGGAAGGACCGGGACAAGTATGGGGAGAGGAATCTGGACAGATGGCGGGATAAGCATGTGGACCGCCCTCCCCCAGAAGAGCCTGCCATCGGAGACATTTACAATGGCAAAGTGACCAGCATCATGCAGTTTGGATGCTTTGTGCAGCTGGAGGGATTAAGGTAATGGCTGGTACTCTTCTTTCACACCCGTGATGGGCAGAATTTCTCTTATCACTGGGGATTTTCACATTCTAAAAAGTTATGATTAATTCCGCTTTAATCAAATCAACCATATCAGGTTGTTAGAATTTGACTTTTTTTTCCTTTAAGATTTTATTTATTTGAGAGAATGTGTGGGGGTGGGGCGAGTAGTAGAGGGAGAGGGACAAGCAGACTCCACGCTCAGTGTGGAGCCCAGTGCCGGGCTCAGTCTCACAACCCTGAGATCACGACCTGAACCAAAACAGAGTCAGACACTTAACTGACTGTACCACCCAGGCACCCCACTATTTTATTTTTTGACCACCTTCTTGGTACTTTTCTCTCAAGTTTTTGCATTTAAGACCACTTCCTATTGTTGAGTCCCAACAAGGGTGGAAATCGGTTGGGGAAAAATATTTTAGGCGTGCTGCAGATGTTTGTGACTTTCCCTTAGGAAGCGGTGGGAAGGCCTAGTGCACATCTCTGAGCTCCGTCGGGAAGGCCGTGTGGCCAATGTGGCTGATGTGGTGAGCAAAGGCCAGAGGGTGAAGGTCAAAGTACTGTCCTTCACTGGGACCAAGACCAGTCTGAGCATGAAGGTAAGTGAGATATCCAGTCTTGTTTCTGCATCTCATGGCCAAGGAAACATAAGAGGACAGAAAGTGAGTTAGTTCTCATTTTTGTATGTGCTTTAGGATGTGGATCAAGAGACTGGAGAAGATCTAAACCCCAATCGACGACGAAATCTTGTTGGGGAGACCAATGAGGAGACCTCCATGAGGAATCCGGACAGACCTACTCACCTCTCCCTTGTCAGTGCCCCTGAAGTAGAGGATGATTCACTGGAACGCAAGCGCCTTACCCGCATCTCTGACCCGGAGAAGTGGGAGATCAAACAGGTTGGGGCCATTTGCCGTTACGGCCACACAGTCCTTCTGCATGTCCTAAGAGTTAGGAGGGTGAGCCCTGGAGCTCAATGGCCTGGGCTGATTTCTGGCCGCTTACTAGCTATGTGATCTTGAGCCAAGCTGCTTGACTTCTTTGTGCCTCAGTGCCCTCATCTGTGAAACAGGACCAGTGGTGGCATTGTGGGGATTAAATGAAGCGCTTAGGTTCTTGTTTTCACCACTCGTCGGTGCACATCAGAGCCACGGGGTGCCAGGCACTGAGTAGATGTTAGGGCTACAGAGGTGAATGTATCAGATAAGTAAGGAACCATGGTTCCTTACTCTTGAGGAACTCGTCACAGTTGGATGTTACAAACCGGGAATGTGCACAGTGCTGGGGAAACCTGGGAAGGAGCAGGTAACACTTCCTGGGGGTGAGACCCTTGAGCCCTACTTTTAGGCACCATGCTGTACCCCCTAGGGATGGAATAGGTGATGTTTGAGGCCCTGCAGTCCCGGGGCAGAAAAAACCCGGGTTTCCTATGTGAACCTCTGTATTAACTCTTACAAAGGAAGGGTTTTGATCCTAGCAGGTTACAAAAGCTGCCTTCTGTCCTTTCACTAGATGATTGCTGCCAATGTCCTTTCCAAAGAAGAGTTTCCGGACTTTGATGAAGAGACTGGCATTCTCCCTAAAGTGGATGATGAAGAAGGTAACTAGCTACTTGGATCGAGCAGGATCATGGATCCAGAAGACAGTGGGCGAGTTGAGCAGTTGGATAGGGTGGTTTAGATGTAGTTTAATCTGCATCTACATCTAAGTAGTGACTTCGCTCATTTGTTCCTTAGGTCTTAGCACTCATTATCTCTGAGAACCAGGGTTCCTCCAGGATGGAAGCAGAAAATGCATTTTTCTGACAGACATTTATATATTGTACTTTTTGGTTATACTTTTTTTTTAAGATTATATTTATTTTAGGGAGCGAGAGTGTGTGTGTGCTGAGCAAGTTGGGGGAGGGGCAGAGGGAAAGAGAATCTCAGGCAGACTCCCTGCTGAGCACAGAGCCCAACTCGGGGCTCGGTCTCACGACCCTGAGATCATGACTTGGGCCAAAACCAAGAGTTGGACACAACTGACTGAGCTACCCAGGCCACCCCTATGTTACGTGTTCAGGATATAAAGAGTTGTATTTTGGGTAGTAAGTTTCATCTGATAATTCTTTTCTTTTTTCATCTGATATTCTTAATTGTTCTGAAAACCGTGGGTCCAATTAGATTACCTCTGAGTTACCATGGAAACAACTTTTAACTCAGTCTGTTAACAGTTTTTAAAAATTGTGAAACAATGGGACATAAAATTTATATAACAGTAATAATTGAACACTATGTACCTCCTATCCAGGTTATGTAGAATTTTACCTGCACCTTTGAAACCCTTACATGTCCCCCTCTGATTAGATGCTCTTCTTTCCTCCTCTGGGTAACCACCATCCTAAATTTTGTGTTAATTATTTACCTGGTTTTTTTTAGCGTTTTCATATCTAAATACTCTCTCTAACCACTGCCTTGTTTAGTCGGTTTTTGAACTTAATTTCTTTTTTTTAATCATTCTTTTGATTTATCTATGATGATTTTTATAGTTGTATTTAGTTTTCATTTCTGTAGTGTTTTTTGTATGTAAATTTACTATAATTTATCCATTTCACTTTCGATGGGCATATGAGCTGTTTCTGTGTTTCTATTTTTGTTTTTAAGATTTTATTTATTTTGAGGGCTCTTGGGTGCCTCAGTCGGTTAAGCATCTGCCTTCGGCTCAGGTCATGATCCCAGGATCCTGGGTTCGAGTCCCACATTAGGCTCCCTGCTCAGCAGGGAGTTTGCTTCTCCCTCTGCCACTGCCCTACACTCCTGCTCACACTCTCTCTCAAAAATAAATAAAATCTTAAAAAAAATGTACTTGTAGATTTTATTTATTTTGAGAGAGAGAATGTGAGTGTGGGGAGGGGCAGAGGGAAAGGGAGAATCTCAAGCAGACTCCATGCATGGAGTCTGACACTGGGCTCAGTCTCACAACCCTGAGATCATGACCTGAGCCGAAGGCAGACGCTTAACCAACTGAGCCACCCAGGCGCCCTTAAGATTTTATTTTTAAGTAATCTTTACATTTAACGTGGGGCTTGAACTCACAACCCCAAGATTAAGAGTCTTATGCTCTACCAACTGAGCCAACCAGGGCCCCCCCCCGCCCCCATTTACGCTTCTGTCATAAGTGTGGGCTTCTGTTGCTCCACATCCTTGCGGACATTTGTTATGTCCAGTTGTTCAACTTAATTTTTTTGTCAGTCTGTTGTGGGTTAAGTTGCTCCACAATGAAGTTGGATGGCAAACACCTTAGGACCCTGTAGAATGTTAGACCACATTTTTCCACAGGCTTAACTTCTTTTGAAGGTAGCCCCTCTGATCAGTTCTTAGGTCAGAGCATAAATGCCCAGAAGTACCTGGAGGGCAGGAGAAACAGTTCTCTCTATTAGAGTTTCACTTGAATTGCTGGCTTTTTGATCTTGGGGAGCTGTCTTTGTAAAGATCACTGGTGCCCATGGAAATCATTTGTTTTGGTGAAAATGATTAGTTATTTCTCTCTCAGTTTTTTTTCTTTCTTCTTTTGGGGGGATTTTTAGATGAAGATCTTGAGATTGAACTGGTTGAGGAAGAGCCTCCATTCCTGAGAGGGCACACCAAGCAAAGCATGGACATGAGCCCTATTAAAATTGTTAAGGTGAGAAATGATGGGCCTCTAACCTGGGTGTGCCGAGTGAATTTCTTTTCTTAAAGTAACTGTTCAGTTAATTTTTCAGAGCAGGCTATTACATTTGTGGAAGCAGAACTCAGGCTGGAAGGTAGTATTGCCTGTTGGTCAGGGTCTAGAATGTTTTTGTTTTAAAGGGTGATTGACTTGGCTTTGTTACTTTTGCCTTTTTAATTCTTTTGCTCTCTCTCTGCTCTATTTTGGGAAGAAAGGAGGAAATAGGAGAGCTTGATCTACTGTTACTGCCTTTGCCCTTGCAGATTCCGAGGCAGTTTGAAGGACTCTCTTGACCAGTTGGGACTGGCCCTCAGTAGAAAGCTATAGCACTGGGTGCTGTGGATGGCAGGGCTGTGAAGAGAAGAACTCATGGAAAGTTATGATACCTTTTTAGGTTCGGAGAAGGGTATTTTAAAGGTCTTCCAGCCCAGTCACCCATACAGTGCTTGTACACCCTTCTGAGCATTCTTCCCCTGTGGTTTTCTGCCTGCTCAGCCTTGTTGGTGACAGGGAATTCGCCAGCCCTTAAGGAGACCCATTCCATCTTCAGAGGGATCTGATCATTAGCTCTTCTTTAGGCGGAGCCGAAATCTCTCTTACCGAGACAGCCATGTTGGTCCTAAGTTTAGTTCTTGGGACCGTACAGGAGTCTTACCCCTTTTTTGTGTGTCCCATCTCTCTTGGGGTTCTCATCTTCAAGCCAACAGCCCCAGTTCCTCCAGTGTAGTTTAGTACATTGAGATGAACATCCTTCCAGGTGGGTCTCATTTCTTAGATTCAAGGGGCTTAACCTCTACATTTTATTTCCTGGACATTTACTGCATGCTGAGAGATCTCATCCTAATGCTGTTTGTCCTCTGTTGCACTAGAACCCGGATGGTTCCCTCTCCCAAGCAGCAATGATGCAGAGTGCCTTAGCCAAAGAAAGGCGGGAACTCAAGCAGGCCCAGCGGGAAGCGGAAATGGATTCTATTCCCATGGGGCTCAACAAACACTGGGTTGATCCTCTGCCTGATGGTAAGACCCTGGGAGGGGCATGTGGACTGTTCAAAAACAATCTGAGCCTTCAGTGTGTTAAGCATCTGACTCTTGATCTCAGCCCCATGCTGGGCGTAGAGCTTACTTAAAAAAAAAAAAAAAAATTCTTTTTTATTTTTATTTTATTTTTAAGCAGTCTCCACACCCAATGTAGGGCTTGAACTCACAAGCCTAAGGTCAAGAGTTGCACACTCTACCGACTGAGCCAGCCTGGTGCCCCCAGAATTTTTTATGCTAACAGCTTTGAAGCTTCTTTTTTCACATAGTTCTTTGTGTAGTCAATGTTAAGTAACTGCCAGATACAGTCGTAACAAGTGCTGAGTAATTTGTGTGAGGCAACTGGGGAGCTTGAGGCACGCTGTGAAGTAAGTAGACATGATCCCTTCTCTTACGAGGCTTATAGTTGAGTGGGGAAAGTGAAGATTAATGACATAGTTACCAGCTTAACTAAACACATCATGACCAGTGCTGTGTGAAGAAGCACAGGTAATAGGGGTCACTTCCCTGAGAAAGTTGAGACCTGAAGGATAAATAGGACTTTGTCCTTCAGAGGCGATGAGGTGGGCTTGGGGCGTGTGTCCTGGGCTGGGGCTGTGAGGTGGAAAGTAGACCTGTTGGCTAGACTGGAGTGGTGAGCTGAGTGGTGGGGATGAGGGGGGGCGGCCAGGACTTAGGAATTGGGGCTCAATTCTAGAGTCCACTGGTAGGTGCTGCCAGGGTCTAAACAGGGAAGGGCACGATCAGAGTTGCATTTCCAAGGGATTGTTGGGGGTGCCCTGCAGAATGGATTGGATGGGGCAAGCATAGACACCTGAGTTGACCTAGGAGGCTTTTCTAACAGAGGACAGAGGATCGTGGCTTGAACACAGAGGTAGCAGACAGGAGGGATCAACTGGGGAAATGGGATTTGTTGAATGTTGAGGGCGGGGGCACCGAGGTAGCTTGAGGATAATACTAAGTCGCCTGTTTTCCTTTGCAGCGGAAGGCAGGCAGATTGCTGCCAATATGAGGGGTATTGGGATGATGCCCAATGACATTCCCGAGTGGAAGAAGCATGCCTTTGGGGGCAACAAAGCTTCTTATGGGAAAAAGACCCAGATGTCAATCATTGAGCAGAGAGAGAGCCTGCCCATCTACAAACTGAAGGAGCAGCTGGTCCAGGTGAGAAGCCCCTTTATGATGTATTGGTGCGGGAGTAGTGATGTTTTCTAAAAGAAGGATGACATGTTTGGATTGAAATTAGCTGGACGGGTATGTGTACACTTGAAGTGCCTTTTCCAAAGAGGATAGGAAAAAAACAGAACATATCCAAGTACTTTAAAAATATATATATATGTTAGTCTATACATTTTTTTAGGTTTATTTATGTAAATAGATATCCTAGTGTGGGGCTCGAACTCATGACCCTGAGATCAAGAGTTGCATGTTCCGCTGACTGAGCCAGCCAGGGGCCCCTACGTTTTTTTTTTTTTCCCAAAGAGGAGATAAACCTGTTTGAACGAGGGGCCCCTGGAGCGGTTCCGAGTGTTGTGGGGCGCAGAGCAGCATCTCTGGCCAGTACGAGAGCTGGGGATGCTTGGCGAGGGATCCCGTATGGGCAAGACTTTGCTGCAGGTACTTTTTCCAGTTTTTGGAGATCGGATTTGAAGACCAGCAAACTTTCCCTAGGCAACCAAGCTTACGAGCTCTTAGTGAATCCTTTCAGTGTTACGTCAAACATACACAAGCAAGTACAAATACATATGTACGGGCATATGCATAAACGTTAAATGTTTTATGTCTATTATATGTTTCTAGATGGCAGCATATCATGCATATGTTCTGCATCTTGCTTTTTCCCCTTAGTGATATAGCTCAGAAAAATCTTCCTTTTTTTTTTTTTTTTTTT
>NW_027397164.1:88388-220259 GCF_003265705.2 Callorhinus ursinus
GCTGAGCTACCCAGGCGCCCCTTTCTACGCATGATTAAAAATAACTTAGACTATGGTTGTAATCCTACCATATGTCTATAATTGTGTTCCCTTTTTCTTCTTTAGTGTTAGAATGTAAGCATTAATTATTTTCTTCCAGAGTAATGTGTGGGAATTTTTTTTTAAAGATTTTCTTTATTTATTTGACAGAGAGAGAGACAGCGAGAGAGGGAATACAAGCAGGGGGAGTGGGAGAGGGAGAAGCAGACTTCCCGCTGAGCAGGGAGCCCGATGCAGGGCTCGATCCCAGGACACTGGGATCATGACCTGAGCCGAAGGCAGACACTTAACTGACTGAGCCACCCAGGCGCCCCAGTGCGTGGGAAATTTTTAATGACTGTATTTATACTGCTGCTTTCAGGCTGTCCATGACAATCAAATCCTGATTGTTATTGGAGAGACAGGATCTGGGAAGACAACGCAGATCACCCAGTACCTGGCCGAGGCAGGCTACACGTCCCGGGGCAAGATTGGATGTACGCAGCCCAGAAGAGTAGCAGCCATGTCGGTGGCCAAAAGAGTGTCAGAGGAGTTTGGTTGTTGCTTGGGCCAAGAGGTAAGTGGGTAATGAAGCTGTTCTGGAAATGCCGGAAGAGAGTATATAAGCCCAGATCTCTCTCTCTAAAATGGGAATGGTACTATCTTCCTTCAGGTTTCTCCTGAGGGGGAGAGGGTTCTCATTGTCATCATTGATCTATTTTCAAGTCCAAGGCATATTTTACTTGAGGAAATCACTGCACATTTTGGTCCAATTCTTACCTGTTAAGATTGCAGGTAACATTCTGACTGGGCTGAAGTCTTGCCTGGTGATTGCAGAAAGGAGAGGTTTGTGTCTGAGGTTTTCAGTTTCGCTTCTGCTTTAGGTGGGCTACACCATTCGATTTGAGGACTGCACCAGCCCAGAGACAGTGATCAAGTACATGACAGATGGGATGTTGCTCCGAGAGTGCCTGATTGACCCTGACCTCACACAGTATGCAATCATCATGTTGGACGAGGCGCACGAGAGAACCATTCACACTGACGTGCTCTTCGGATTGTTGAAGAAGGTAACTAGGTGCTCTTTGGTGACCCTTCCACTGTTGGGGACTGAGTCCTGGGAATCGGATTTGAGTCTGCCTTTTTGCTTTAGTCCTTCTTATCCACGTTGTGTTTCCCTTTTAGACGGTACAGAAACGGCAGGACATGAAGCTGATTGTCACCTCAGCCACGCTGGATGCAGTGAAGTTTTCTCAGTACTTCTATGAAGCGCCCATCTTCACCATCCCAGGTCGAACATACCCAGTGGAAATACTGTACACAAAGGAACCTGAGACAGATTATCTGGATGCCAGCTTGATCACCGTCATGCAGATCCACTTAACAGAACCACCAGGTGGGAGGAAAGAGCATTTTCCCCTCTTAGGCCAGAAGTCCTGACGCAGGTCGATTTCTCTCATCTTTTCAAAAATGCCTTTTAAGTATCGGTCTCTCTGTAAGCCTAAGTCTTGCATGTTTGAAGTGGTGGCAGGGTTTAAATGCGTCTATTTAAATATAGATACACACACACAAACATAGATACAAATTTTTAAAAATTAAAAAAATATTAAAAACAACACCCTAAAAATGAAAAACCGAAATAAAAACGGACAGATGAAAACCGCTTGATTTATTAGAGGTCGGAATAGGAGTGTGTCTTTCATCGTTTGGCATTCTTTTCATGTCACTGTGGCCTTCTATGGAGCACACACACAGGACATCAGTGTTCTCTTCTTAGGTGATATCCTGGTCTTCCTGACTGGTCAAGAGGAGATTGATACCGCTTGCGAGATCCTCTATGAACGAATGAAATCCCTGGGACCGGATGTTCCAGAGCTGATCATCCTGCCAGTGTACTCTGCTCTTCCCAGTGAGATGCAGACCCGAATCTTTGACCCGGCTCCTCCTGGCAGCAGAAAGGTAACAGCGGGCAGGGATGAAGCTTCCGTGTGCTCTGGAACCACACGGCGTGTGCGCCTGGCCCTAACGGGGATTGCCTAAGGTGCACACAAGCTTTGTTTTTTTATGTCTTAGAGAACAGTCCAACCAGTTAAGGAATAAGGATCTTGTATGTAGCCCCAGCCCCTCCCCCTCTCCTCTATTGGACAAATACTGAGCATCTACCAGGCTTCCGGGTACCCACCAGGGCTGCGGTATGAGGCCAGGCCTCTCTGCTGTGGGGCACTCACTGGTAGACAGGCTTTGAACGTATGGCGTGAAAGAGCTGCTGGGGCTGTGGATCCCCCAAGGCGGGGAGCCCCTTGCTCAGAATTCTTAGAGGAAGTAAGGATCTGAGCTCGTCCTGAAGAGCACGTGGCTGTTCCTCTAGGCAAGAAGGGCAGGAGGACAAGCATTCTGAGAGGACAGCCTGTGATGGCCTCGGGACAAGGGAGTGTGGCCGTCTCAGGAGGCTGCGTCCTTCTAGCAGCTGGAGCTCACTGCGTCGGTGTGCATACGAGACAGTGGGAGAGGAGACGGATGGGTTTTTTTAAATAATAGCCTTACTGAGATATAATTTACATACCATACAAATCATCCCTTTAAAACATACAATTGGGTGGCTTTTGGTATATTCACAGAATCGTTTGACCGTTAATTGCCATTATTGATGGTAATTAATCATAACCATTAATCACTAGTTAATTTTAGAATAATTTCATGACCTCCAAACAAAACCTGGTACCCCTTAACAATCACCCCCCCATTCACCCCTCTGCTCAGTCCCTGGAAACCACTAATCTACTTCCTGTATTTCTGGATTTGCTTATTCTGGATGGAATAAGACTCCAAGTCATATGAATGGAGTAATATAATTTGCAGTTCTTGGTGGCTCGTTCCTTTCACTTAGCATGTTTCCAAGTTTCATCCACATTGTAGCACGTATCAGTACTTCTTTTTTTTTTATTGTCGCACAGTATCCTATCATAGAATGATATTCTACATCCAGAATGTGGATGTACCACATTTTTGTTTTTCCATTCACCAGTTGTTGGGTATTCGGGTTGTTTCCACATTTTAGCTTTTATGCATAATGCCGTTATGAGCATTTGTTTACAAGTTTCTTTGCGGACATATGTTTTCATTTCTCTTGAGTACATACCTAGGAACGGAAGACAGATGAATTCGAGTAACACTGAAGCGTTAGAATGGATGAGCCATAGTGGGTGCCTGGAGGTGCAGGGGAGAAGGGCAGGGAGAAGTCAGGAATGACTCCCGGTTTTCTGGCTTGGACAGCTGGTTGGAAGAGGGTACCGAGGAGGGAAACATGGAGGAGGAACAGCTTTGGGGAGGGGAAGGATGGCGATTCCTCCTCTGTTCTTTTCCTGATGATTGGACTTCTCTTTTTTTTTTAATATTTTTTAAAGATTTTATTTATTTGAGAGAGCACACAGAGGGAGAGTGAGCGGGAGAAGCAGACTCCCCGTGGAGCAGGGAGCCTGAGGCGGGGCTTGATCCCAGGACCCCGAGATCATGACCTGAGCTGAAGGCAGACACTCAACCGACTGAGCCATGCAGGCGCCCCATGGACTTCTTTTTAAGAGGGCTCTGCAGCTCTGTGGCAGGTGGAAGTCTTTCAGGGCCAGTGAGATGCTGGCATAAGGCGGGATGTTCTGGTGCTTCCTCGCAATGATTTTTCCAAGTGATTGTGTTTTATTAGCTGAAACTCTGGGTGGAAGAACAGTGGCAGTGCCAAGCCGAGACCAATAATCTTCTAGATCACACATACTGCTGCATACACACAAACCGTGAAATTCCTCTGCTGCCTCGTTCATTTTATGATCAGAAAAAAAAAAAGCGTGCATCTCTCTCTTGTTCCACATACACAACAGCCCATTTTGTAGTCCAGATGTCCCCATGGGGGAAGAAAAATCTCATTTTGCGCTGGTACATGTGATGCCAGGAAACCTCTGCTTTCCCAGGGTGCAAGAAAATTAAAATTGTAGTAATCAACATTGGATCTAGAAAATGAGCTCTGTAGCCATTTGCACCAAATGAAATTGGCTTTGATTGGCCTTTGCTTTTTCCTGTTCCACTTCTCCTCTCAGGTACCACCCAGTCCCCATCTTGACCTTTAGGATGAAGGTGCTGCCCCTTCCACCCATTTGAGGCCCAACAGATTAAGTGCTATCCAATCATGTGGAGAGGCAGAGGGTGGCACAGACCTTCAGGAAAATGTCTGAGGTCAGATGTCCTGATTCACACCTCGGGGCTGAGCCGCTGTCCCTCTTGTCTGCAGGTCGTGATTGCCACCAACATCGCAGAAACCTCACTGACTATTGATGGCATCTACTATGTGGTGGACCCTGGGTTTGTGAAGCAGAAAGTTTACAATTCCAAGACCGGCATCGACCAGCTCGTGGTGACTCCGATTTCTCAGGTATGGCAGCTTTTACCCACAGCTGTCCTGAAAAGCCTCATTAGGACTTTTAAATTTTTTATGGTTTTGTATTTTGAACTTGCTTGTTTTTTTTTTTTTTTTTAAAGAGCTATTCCTTTTTTTTCTTTTTTGAAATACTGAGCCATAGACATTTGAGATAGTAATAATTCATGAAATGTTAATTTGTTTCTTTGGTAATTGTGGAATAATTTCCTGCCCAAATTATATTTAAAAATGAATAACCTGATCAGCCTTTTTGAGAGCATTTTGGCTACAAGGTGTCCAACATTTAAAAGTTCATCTTTTGAATGTAATGGTTCCACTTGCAGGAATACATCTGAAAGTTTAGTAAGCATGCGTCTGAAGGTAAGGGAAAAGGGTGTTCACTGAAGCGTTATTTATATGAAAGGAAACCTAGGAAAATTCTAAACAAACTCCAAAAGGGAAGTCATTTCATAAAATATGGTATATCCTCGCCATAGAATGTCGTATGGCGTTAACATGGGGGTGTGCATCCATATTTAATGACATATAATTATGGTGTGTTATTCGAGAAAAGTGATCTGAAACATAGCGTGTAGAATCCAGCTTTTGTTTAAAAATAAATGGTGCGCGCCGTGTACAGTGTGTGTGTGTGTGTGCGCGCATGCGTGTGTGCATGTGTGTGCGTGCGCGCCCGAGACAGCGTGTAGTCGGCCTGGTAGTCGGGTTATTTGTTGGTGGACCTGCTGGTTACTGTGCTGAGGGGTGAAGTGCATTTTTTCTCCTTATGCTTTTATATATTAATGTTTTGTAAGAGGGATGTGTGACTTTCATAATCCATCAAAATCAGAAGGCTATTGTCATTTTGAACCTTTAGTAATGCTAGCCACCACGTGCAGAGTGCTTACTAAGTGCCAGGCACAAGGTACTTGCACACACGTGAACTCCTTGCATTCTCGCATCCATCCCTGGTGGTGGATGTTGTTTTTACCCTCATTGCACGGATGAGGAGGCACAGAGGGGTGAAGTGACTTGCCTAAGGTCACACAGCTGGTGGAGCCAGGATTTGAACCAGGGCGGTCTGGCCCCTGCATGTACGCTCCGTACCATTTCTCGGGCTGGTGCATGCAACTCACAGTGATTGAGAAATGAGCTACACTCGTCCTCTCTCATTTGGAGAGAGACATCCGTAGAATGCCGTGGAGTCGGCCACTGTATGTGATTGCAGCCTGCCTCTGTGTGCTTAGTGACTTTGCATACTCTATCTATCCTTTGGTTTGGGGCTGGAATAGGAATTTGTAAAATCCTGATGCCATTTGTAAGACAGATGGTTTTGTCAGCAAATGGCCCTTTTCAGATTTCCATTCACTGTTTCCTAGCAACCTATGGCTAAACTTAACGTATTTTTTTAATTTAAAAATTAGCCCTCAGGGCACCTGGCTGGCTCAGTTGGAAGAGCGTGGGACTCATGAACTCAGGGTCGTGAGTTCTAGCCCCACATTGGGTGTAGAGATTACTTAATTAAAAAAAAAAAACTTTTTAAAAATTAGCTCCCCTCTCCCCTAAGTAGCGCAGAGAAGTATTACATTATTTTGGGGAAAGAGGAGAAAAAATTTTAAATTGCTCGTAATTCTCCTACCACCCCTGTCATCATTTTGATGCTTTTCCTGCCCATCTTCTATTGTTTGTTTCTTTCTTGTTTGCAATCTAGTAGTCTACTAAGTGTGTGGTTTTGTGTATTTTTTGTTTAAATATTTAATTTTCTTGATTATTATGGTCTAATAATGTTCAACATCAGATCTTTGATAAAAGTCAATAGAACTGATCTGCAAGCCTACCATGAGAGTTAGCCACAGTTTTAGGGCATTTTGTCCTAGTTTTTCCTTCTGGTAGTTTTTTGTTTTGTTTACAAAATTAGTATTGTTCTGTAACTTGCTTTTTCACCTGTGTGCATGAACATTTCCTTCTGTTATTGAAAGTCTCAAGCCTGATTTGGGAGGGGCACCTGGGTGGCTCATTTGGTTAATGTCCCGCTCTTGGTCTCCGGTCAGGTCTTGGTCTCAGGGTCGTGAGTTCAGTCCCTGCGTTAGGCTCCATGCTGGGCCATGAAGTAAGTGGAGCTCATGATTCTTTTGTAAATGGAGCCTACTTACACACACACACACACACACACACAAGCTGCAGAGTCATCGCTGATGTGATTAACATATCATTTCTTTTTTTAAAGATTTTATTTATTTATTTGACAGAGAGAGACACAGCGAGAGAGGGAACACAAGCAGGGGGAGTGGGAGAGGGAGAAGCAGGCTTCCCGCCGAGCAGGGAGCCCGATGCGGGGCTCGATCCCAGGACCCTGTGACCATGACCTGAGCCGAAGGCAGACGCTTAATGACTGAGTCACCCGGGCGCCCCTAACATATCATTTCTTTAGTTCACTTACATTTTTGGTCACGACTGTGGGGATGGTATTTTTCATATTGCGTTATGCTTTTTTCTTTTATATTGTGCCACACTATTTTGAATGTGCATTTCTACGATCTTTACAATCTTTCTTCCATTCACGGTGCTAATATTTGCCTCACTTGAACAAACTTTCCTGAAATGCTGAGGGGATGGTGAGAGCACTGATAGTCTTGGAAATGGTCCTAAAGTAAGTGAAATAAACCTCATTTCAGGTTTTGCCAGCTGCCCAGTACCCCCCTTTTAGTCGATTTCCTGGGCAAAGCTGTTGAGCAGTGTTTAACAGATATGTTACTTTTATATGCCCACCCCTCTAGGCTCAGGCAAAGCAACGAGCTGGCAGAGCCGGGAGAACAGGCCCAGGGAAGTGTTACAGGCTGTACACCGAACGTGCCTACCGAGATGAAATGCTGACCACCAACGTGCCGGAAATCCAGAGGACCAACCTAGCAAGCACAGTGCTCTCGCTCAAGGTAGAAATCACTGTCTTGTTAGAATGGGCTGGTGGAACAGTCCAATCGTATGTCCATAGTAAATGAACGTCAGTTTTATGAACCTTGTTAAATACTTTAGTAACCTCGTGGAACCAGTCCCTTTGAATGGAATGCAAATGGCTGTGGTAACAGCCTCTCCACCGCGGGTCTGGGGCTAAGTTGGCATGTCTGCTGTGAGCACACATTTGTTTCTTACCCTCATAACCAGCAGGGTATTTGGTTATAAAAGAGTTTAGTTAGGAGCAAAGGATATTAGAAAAATCTAATGAGTGCCAAACCGTGGACAGGCACACTTCCTTCAACCCCGATCCAGTTCTCCTCTTTGAGAATGGAAGCGAAACTCCCAGTCCAAAAACTTTGCAAGGAGACTATCAGTACAGGTTTCAGACTGACCCTCTTGGGGCTGGGTTTTCATTCTGAATCATTGCTCTTCCTCTCTCGGTCCCCAGTGAGGACCCTCATTCTCTTTTGGCAGGGGGGGCTGCATGAATAATTTCCCAGCTGATGAAATCCCCACCCCTGATGCTGGTGCTGCCCTGGGGCACTGGCACTCTGCTGGTGCAGAGTGCTCTGTTGGAATGTATTATTCATCCACTGTAAGAGGGGCTGAAACAGAGCTCAGACCAGAAAACCCTGCTCCAGTCTCTGGAGTGAGAACGGAGAGGCATCTGTGGCTCAAACTTTGGCTCTGAGCTCTGTGTCCTTGGCAAATTTATCTGCTCAGCCTTCTGTTCTATATTCTCCTTCTTAGAAGTGGGCTAGTAACAGTATCTGTTGTGAAAATAAATGAGATAATACAGGTAAAGGCCCTTGGCACAGTGCTTGCTGATTGCTAACATAATTCCTTGTAGTTATTATTCATACAATAAGCAGTTATTGGACACCTGCTGTGTTTATGGTCATAGTCACTTTAGGGAAAAGAAACAGAAGGCTTAGGTCCCACCACACCCCACTTGTACACACTTGGATAGTGCATCACTCATCTGTTTCTTTGATTCATCAAATTAGCTGACAAACACATCAAATGCCGACTCTTGGCCCAGCACGCAGATTCCACTGCGTTACTGCAGTTTCTTGTCCGTGTGTCTCCCCGTCGTGAACCCTCCGAGGGCCAGGGCCCTATCTTGGTCATCTTCATATCCCTGGCACCTGACACGAGGCACTTCCTCTATGCACAGTAGAAATTTTGTATGCAAGAGACAGGACAAGCTGGTGTGTTGTCCTTTTTAAAAAAAATTTTGGTAAAATACACGACATACTATCCCTTGTAAGCTTTTTAAGATGTACAGTTCAGCGGCATTAAGTACTTTCCCAGGGTATGCAGCCATCACCACCATCCATTTCTGGAACTTTGTCATCATTCCAAACAGAAACTCTGTCCCTGTTACACTGAACCATCCCTCCTCCCCTCCTCCAGCCCCTGGTGACCATTAGTCCACTTCCTGGTCTCTGTGAACTGAATTTCCATGTAAATGGAATCCTGCAGTATTTGTCCTTTTGTGTCTGGCCTCTTTTGCTCTGCGTCGTGTTTTCATGGTTCATTGTGCTATAGCATGTGTTAGAATTTCATCCCTTTTTAAGGGTGAATAATACTCGTGGCGTACCTAACACTGTGTTTTGTCTGTCCCTTCATCTGTTGGTGGATATTTGGGTGGTTTCTGCCTTTTTGGCTATTGTGAATAAGGCTGCTATGAAAATTAGTGTACAAGTATCTGTTTGTGTCCCTCCTTTCATTTCTTTTGGGCATATCTAGACGTGGAATTGCTGGATCATATGGTGATTGTATGTTCAACTTACCGAGAAATCACTGGTTTACGTTGCCGCTGGCAACGCATGAGGGTCCTTATTTCTCCACATTCTTGCCAACCCTGGTTCTGTTCTTTTCCTTAATATAGCCATCCTGGCGGGTATGAAGTGGTATCTCATTGTGCTTTTGATTTGCATTTCCCTAATTACCAGTTCTGTTGAGCATATTTTCATGTGCTTTTTGGCCATTTTTATAACCTCTTTGGAGAAATGTCTTTTCAAATCCTTTGCCCATTTTTATTTACTCGTATTTATTTATTTATTTATTAAGATTTATTCATTTATTTAAGTAATCTCCACACCCGGTGTGGGGCTCGAACTCACAACCCCGAGATCAAGAGTTGCAGGTTCTTCCGACTGAACCAACCAGGCGCGCCCCCCCCGCTTTGCCCATATTTAAATTGTCATCTTTTTGGTGTTGAGTTGTATTTACATTTACTCTGAAGGAGCAGTTTTTAAAGTTTCCCGAGAAAGTATATGCTTTCTACTAGTCTGAGTGTTTTGTGTGGCCCAGCCCTGGAGGTGACTGCTAAGCTTGCGGATGACTTCCTACCTGCAATAGAAGAAACAGGAAAGAAGTGTACAAGGACTGTCCCTCCCCGTTAACGCTGGCAGGCCTCACCTTCCCATCACACAGTTCTTTCCCTTCTCTTCTAGGCCATGGGCATCAATGACCTGCTGTCCTTTGACTTCATGGATGCGCCTCCAATGGAAACCTTGATCACAGCCATGGAGCAGCTATACACCCTGGGGGCCTTGGATGACGAGGGCCTGCTCACTCGCCTGGGCCGCAGGGTAGGAGCCAGACTGAACTTCCGGTGCTCTTGGGGAGAGTCCCTGGCCAGCCTTCCGTACTCTTTGTTCTGTGCAAAATCAAACTCTGAGGCCCTCGATCAACTTTGAGTAGAATTCTAGATGCCTGTTTTTAAACTGGATTTTCCCCTATCCGTTAAAATTATTTCTTTACAGAAAAAGCAATTCTGTCCAAAGTCAGTTTTACTTCAGGATCCATGACTGAGTCTAGCCTTGATTTTGAAAGATGTCTGCAAAATTCCCGTCTACCCCAATAGTAGTTATGTTCTTGGTCACATGCATTTCGTTGAGGTTTATTTGGGAAATTAAAAAACAGCATTGTTCTGATGGAGACCAGCAACTCGCATCATCATGCAGGGGTAAAGGTCCTGTGGGCTGGTACCCACACGGACCGTGCAGTGGCTGCCGCTGGTCCGTACGGTGGCGTCTTCCGAAGGGCAGCAACTGTAGTCCCTGCTTCTCCCTCTAGATGGCAGAATTCCCTCTGGAGCCGATGCTGTGCAAAATGCTGATCATGTCCGTGCATCTGGGCTGCAGCGAGGAGATGCTGACCATTGTGTCCATGCTGTCAGTGCAGAACGTCTTCTACAGGCCCAAGGTAGGGAGGTCAGGCTCACGTTCAGGTACAGGGTGTGGTGACGTTGGGTTACATCAGCCTTTTGCCACCCGCAGTGCTTCATGTGGACACTCGACAGGGCCTGGTAGGACTCTCTGCAACTGCTAAGTGCTCACTTAGTAGCTGTTGGACAGAAAATGATCCTCCGCCCCACCTCTTGGCAGGATAAACAAGCCCTCGCAGACCAGAAGAAAGCCAAGTTCCACCAGACCGAAGGGGACCACCTCACCCTGCTGGCCGTGTACAACTCCTGGAAGAACAACAAGTTCTCCAACCCGTGGTGCTATGAGAACTTTATCCAGGCTCGCTCCCTGCGCCGGGCCCAGGATATTCGCAAGCAGATGTTAGGCATAATGGACAGGTGACGTCCGGCGACTTGTCCCGTGTCTGAGTGGAGCCTGCTTGACTCTCCTGTCTGTTCGTCTCTCTGTCTCTCTGTGCACCTGAGAAGTTAAAGGCTCCTCACATACGCCTTTTCCTCCAGCTCTTCCATCTTTGTTGTACCCATCCCCAGGCAAGGCTACAGCTGAGAATCACTTCAGAAAGTTCCTAAGAAGGTTACTTCTGAGTAATTGACAAATGCTTTGTTTATAAGCATCTGGAACATTATAGGTTGAATGGAATAAAATGTCTGGCTCTTTCTGCATCCGTCTTGCCCACTGTAGAGCTGCCCCTGTGGTGCACGTAGGGCTGGACTCTGGGGACCCAAGGTGGGGGTGTTGGGCACCATCATTCCGGAAGATAGAGCCTCTGATTGCAGAGTAGTCTCACATCTTTATCCTCTCTTGATCTCTTCTCCTGCTAGACACAAGCTGGACGTGGTCTCCTGTGGCAAGTCCACGGTGCGAGTGCAGAAGGCCATCTGCAGTGGATTCTTCCGGAACGCTGCCAAGAAAGACCCGCAGGAGGGCTACCGGACGCTGATCGACCAGCAGGTGGTCTACATCCACCCTTCCAGCGCTCTCTTCAACAGACAGCCCGAATGGTAGGTGGGCAGGACGCGGGGCCGGGGGCCGGCGTGGGCAGAAAGGACCTGCAGCCGTCCCAGCACTTTGCGTTCAGGTCTTCGCCCAGCCCATCACTATCTCCTCTAACACCGCTTCCGTTCTAGAGCGGCAGAAGCCTGACGTAGGTGCAGTGTCAGGCCCGTTCGAGAGAAATAAGATCACAGGAGTGAGAGCCTAGGAGGATCTAGAGATCGTCTAGTGAGACGGTTTAAACAAATTTTTTTTAAGTAGTACTTAGAATTTTATGCACCCTAACGTCAAACTGCGGTAAAACCATGGTGGTGTCATGCTAGGAGGGGTTGGAGAGGAGAACCTTGCTGCTTGGCCTGCCCCAGCCCCTGGGGCAGCCCCCGGGGCGCCTCTCCAGGGCCCCAGAGTTCTGTGGAGACGGCCTGAAAAACCACCCTCCCATCCCACAGAGCAGGAAATCCAGGTCCAGAGAAGGGGTGTGATTGGCTTCGTGTCACTTAACTAGTTAAGAGCCAGGACTCGTGAGAGCCAGGACTCGTGAGAGCCAGCACTAGAACACATCCTGACAGCTTTCTCACAGTTAGAGGCAGGCAGCTCCTTGGCGTTGGAGCGAGGCTGTCGTAGACAGAGACTGCAGCCTCCTGAGGGGCCCCACAGGGGAGGTACGGGGGTAAAGTGCGAGCTCAGCTGAGGGCCGCCAGGGGGCCATGGGGACCGTGGAGTGGGGCCTGCACGGGAGGCTGCAGCCGCCTTTCTGTCCCCCGCTCAGGGTGGTGTACCACGAGCTGGTGCTGACCACGAAAGAGTACATGCGTGAGGTCACCACTATCGACCCCCGGTGGCTTGTGGAGTTTGCCCCGGCCTTCTTCAAGGTCTCCGACCCGACCAAGCTGAGCAAGCAGAAGAAGCAGCAGCGCCTCGAACCCTTGTACAATCGCTACGAGGAGCCCAACGCCTGGAGAATATCCCGGGCCTTCCGCCGGCGCTGAGAGCCGGGACCCCCCGTCCGTTGTGCGGCCGTGGCCCAGGGCGGGGACTCACTCTCGTGGGGGAAAGCTCGTCCTGAGGGTACGGCTGTCCAGTGACTGTCTTCCCTGGGCCTTTTCTAAACTTGACTCTTCTTCCCTGTGGTAAAATAGAAACAGAGATTTCTGCCTGGTTCGACCAGAGCCTCCAGCCCCTACCACCTCAAGGCACGGTGGTGTGGCTCACGGCCGACGAGGGAGTACAGGGCATCGTCTCCATGAAATGGGCAACTCCTGTCGTCCTAGGATGGGAAGGGGAGTCTCGAGCATCTGACCCCCAGGCGCAGTGAGGGCCTGATGCCCTAGCTGGGACTCTGGAGGAGGGAGCCACGAAGCTCACTGCCAGTGTTGGCCCCACTTCCCGCCCCTGTCCAGCCCCTGTCCTGCTCAATCTCCTAGAAATATTTATTTTCTTAAGGAAACACAAATGGTTTTCTGTGGCCGTTTCTTCTAGCTGGAAGGTTAGGATATTGGCCCGGGCTCAGGGTGGGGAGATGGGTGGCTTTGGCGCACGTGATGGAGAGTCACCTGTAACTAGAGCTCTGGGCCTCGTGGGGCTCAGAGGTGACGCATCACCCAGGCCTGCAGTCCCATCTCTTGATACCCGCGCAAGACCGGCTCTGCCACACGGCCCCGTGATTAACCGCATCCACTGCCCTGGTCTGGGCGCCTCAGTGGTCAGATGCAGCACACTGAATACAGAATGCTCTCCCGGGCTACCTCCTCTGCACGCCACCCAGGGGGTGGTGCGTCCTTTCTCCTTTTGAAACATGCAGGCGACGTCACAGCTTTTATTTTTTTCCCCCTGGGGTCCTCGATGGGCTTTAACAAAGGCTTTTTCTGGTCAAAGCCTCTCGTCCCCCACCACAAACAAAACCCACAGAACCCCTCTCAGAGCCAGTTTGTACTGCTGTTGCTGAGTGAGTTTCTCGTAGCATTTGCCTGGGGAATGGCCACCTCCCGGTGCCCCTCTCACGGTGCCTGAGGAAGCTCTCGACTGGGAAGAAGATCAGACAGATGCTGCCAGGCCAGGCAGTGGGGCTTCTGGAAAGCGGGTCTAGGTGTGGAGCTGGTAGAGAAGCCCCTGGGGGACTGGGCGCATGGGATATTATGGCCTGTACTGCCTCCCCCATCCTTATTCTAGTAAGTTCTGAAATGATGTAAGTACTACAACTACTGAGTTGTACACCAGATGCTGAGACTCTAGGATGTTCTAGAATGTAAAAGAATATAGGCTGTCTTTGGTTAGCAAACTGACCACCCTAAAGACAGTTCAGAGAGGATGCAGCAGAAAAGAATACCAGAAAAGAGGCCAGGGCATCTGCTACTGGAAGTCCCTGCCCTGTCCTTGAGCTGATTTTGTTCGAGTGCTCTTCAGGAAGCCCAGGCCAGTAATTATGGGCAGGGGATCTTTGTGTGTTTACCTTTAAGGCCTTACAGGGAGAGACAGGCAGGGGCCTACAGAGGAAACCGAACGTGAAGCAGGGGCTGGGCACCCAGTTCCCCAGTCTCCAGCTCAGGAGCAGACTCCAGGCTTGGCAGCCGCCTGCCCCACTAAGTGACCAGGCCTGGGAGGCATGGGCACCTAGGAGATCCTTAAGGCCCTGGGGGGAGGGTGGGGAGGTTTGGTATTTTAGCTGAGGTTGAGAAGGACGTGTTTAACAGGCCAAGGTGAGAGACAGCCGGGCTAGTCATCTTTTGTGGGTTACGTGAGCAAAAAGGACCCTAGCTCTGTGGATGTTCCTTGAACATCTACCCCAAGAGCTGGGGTCACTTCTCTGCTGTCAGTATGGCTAGGGGTCTGACCTTCAGACTGTCCATCAGGAAACAGCATGGAGGCAGCATTGTTGAGCCTGCTCAGAGGGAGAAAGGGGCCAGATTGGGAAGGAGCACTTGTCTGCTGCTCCCACACAATGGGGCCCTTGTTTCTCTTCCCTGAAACAGTATTTCCCAGAGATTGAGTGACAGCCCAGGAGAGGATGTGGGTCTCCTGCAGGGAGCTGGAATCTTCTAGGCCATTCACCCCACCCCTGCAGGAGCCTAGCTCAGGAGTTTCCTGCCCCTGTGCATGTGCTGAGTGTGTGCTTGTGTATGGGGCGGGGGCGGGGTGGGGGGGGACCATCCCGGTGCTGCTCATGTAAACTCTACTCCTCGGTCTAGGGTTCACCTTCATCCAGGCCGGAGCCTGATTGCCTCTTGGGTACTGGCCCTCCAAGGTTAAGGATTTGAACAAAGAGCTGTGAGGAGTAGTGTGTTAATAAACACTTCAGAGGGTAGAGGTCACAGATCTCAGGCGGTGGATACCATTTCTCATCCAAATCTCTTGTCACTCCTTTACAAATACTCAGGACCTCAGGGTTTCCATGGACTTCTACAGCTTCCCACCGAGATAGTCTGGCTTTAACATGGAATGAAATTATGTATTTTTAAAAAATATGTATATTTTTTAAAACTTGTATTTTAAAATGTTCTGTTCCTTGCTCTAAATGATCAAAGTTGATGTTTTCAGTTTCTAGGAAAACAGTAATGTTGCTTTTTACCTGTGGGTAGTGGTTGACAGGCATCCGTTCCTCTGAGGGCTCAGGGACTGGGGACCCAAGCTATTCAAGCCGTAATGAGGGCTGGGCTGGGCTGGCGCAGCCTTAGCAGGGCTGCAGTTCTGGTTTAACTGGAGAGCACTCTCAACCAGAGCCTGGGTCTAGAACCTTCCATTCTTCCCCTCACACCTGGACAGTTACCCCTTGTCAGGTCTACTCCCTCCCCTAGGTGTTACCACTTCCTCAGTTTTGCCTTTCCCATCCACCCACCCGGGCCTCAGTGTTCTAGTCTCCCCTAAGTCTGTGGAAGGAGCCCGTGTTTCTACTCCCCTTTCCCTGAAGACCCAGGGTCGTTCGCCTTCACTGATCAGAACACAGGGCTTTCCCTGCACCCTCTTGCCTGGGTGCCTTTCTTCTCTCTCCATTCTCCAGATCCTCTCTGTGTAAACTCTTGTCCCCAGCTTCAGCAAAAACAGAAGCCTGGAGCCACAGCAGAAGCGGGGGGGGGGGGGGGACGCACATAGTTAGGGTATAGACATGCATGGGTGGGGCGGTCATGGGAAGAGCATCACCTAAACCACAGGCCAAACTCTGCCTGAGGAAGCCCCAGGAGGGCCTCCAAGCTCAGCCCTGTCTGGCCCCTGCCCAGCTGGTAGCCATTGGCCTGGGGGCACCGGGCCAGGTTATAAAGTTCCTGTCAATCATTATTTCAGGATCCTGACACAATAATCCTGGAGGAGGATAGAACAGGGGGGAAGAACAGGTATCACTGAGCCCATTTTTCAGAGGAAAGTCAGAGGTCAACTGTCTTCACCCAAATCCATCTGGGAAGCTAAGTGTCAAGGCCAGGCCCCAAACCCTGGCCGTCTGCCCCAAGGCCAAAGCTCTTTCCAACCCCAGGTCCTTCCTTCTCCCATCGCGGCAAAGAGGACACGGGACAACTAACGGGAAGCAGGGGCCTTTATTGGGGTCTGGCAGATGTGGTGGAGGTCGGAGGTTAGAGGTGGACTCCCAGGCCTGGGCCTAGGAAAAGGCAGAGAAGAGGCAAAGGGCCCTAGAAGCAGGAAACCCAGCCCTCCCCGCCTCCACCCTGCAGCCCCCCCCCACCCCAGGTTCCTTACTCCAGCCTCCCCCTGCCTCTGGGAACGCAGAGCACCAAGAATGGACAAGCAGGACCCTCCCGGGCCACAGCTCGGAGCGGAGTGCAGGATCCAGGCTTCTGCCTGCCCACAGTGGGAGATCAGGGGAGCTCAACGTGCCCCTCTCCACCAGGACAAAGTGGGAACGCTCCTTCTGTGTCTCCCAGAACAGAGCAAACTCCTGTTCTCTGTGGGGGGGGGAGAGGAGTGCAGCTTGGGCCTCTAAGGGAAGAGGCTGGAGGTGACGCCCCCAGAGGAGCTTCTAGACCCCACCTTTACACTTGCAGCGTTCTCCATTCTTCCTTCCCATCAACTCTGGTGAGCAACTCAGAGTCTGGGCAGGGACGACTGATGGGCCAGTGGGGATCTGCTCCAAAGATATCTGTGGGTTTCAGAGTGAGGGTTTCCCCAACACCCAATTCATCTATATGTACACAGGGCGGCAGGGGCGCCGGGGCCAGGGCTAGTAAGTGTAGCCGCCCTTGGGGCCAAAGGCCTGGGTAGGGCCAGCTAGCTCCGGGAGGTAGGCAGGGCTCTCGTCCAAGTGGGACAAAGGGACTGTGTCCTCCTCACTGACTGGCCGGTCAAACTCGGCCTTGAGGGCTGGACGCTGATTGTCCGGGAAGGCCAGAGAGAACAGGGCCTCAGGCTCACACACAAACTTGTACACGTAGCGCTCGCCGGCCACCTGTGGGAAGAGAGGGGCTGGGTGGGCCTAGCTCTCCCTCCAGGTCGGCGGGGGGCAGGGGGGCGCCGGTCCAGGCAGACGCGTGGGGCGCCTCTCTCTCCTGCGCTGGTTCCTCCGAGAGGCCCGCTCCCCTGCACACTTCCTGTTCTCCAACCTCCATGTCTCCACACTTCGGGCTTTTCAGTTACTGGGGGGCACTTTTTGGGGAGAGGGAAGTCTTGTCCACAGTTTCTCATTCCCTCCGGCTGGGGCATAATCTGCTCCCACAGACTTGCTGGGAAACACTCCCCTGGCCCCGTGACCTTCCCATAGCTGCTGGCCCTCACCCTCCCATCCCTGGGCCCCTGGCCCCCCCACCTTCTGCATGATGCCTTTCTCATAGTAGTATCGGAGCGAGCGGCTCAGTTTGTCATAGTTCATGGCTGGCCGGTTCTTCTGGATGCCCCAGAGCCTGGCAACCTGGGAACAGGACAGAGTTTCGGGATGGTGGTGCTAGCTCAGCAGTCAGACAATGCGGAGGCGGGGGGACGGGTCAGAAAAAGCACCTGAGATTCTTGGTAGAAAATGGTAAGCTGACCCCGCAGACTACACAGCAGCCCACAGACCCAGGCCTGACAAGAATTCAGGTCAGGTAAGGCAACTCTGATGGGGAGGCATCTGCCACATTCCCAGGTCCTCCTATCTCCAGGCCCCAAAGATATTGGGGGGAGAGGTATGGAATCTGAGAGGCCCACCTCCTCAGGCTCTATTAGTTTGAATTCCATCCCCCGGCCGGTCCAGGCAATGAAGTGGGCATTTGTTGGGTCATCCAGCAGGGCCACCAGGAACTGCCACAGCTGCAAGGCCCCCCGGCGCTGGTAGGGCGGTCCCTCTCTGAATGCACCAACCCCTTCCTGCTTGATGTCTCCTGGGGAACACAGAAAACAGGAGGTGTCAGGTTTGTGCCTTCTGGTCCCTCAAGCAACCCGTTCTCCTCTCTGCAGGAATAATGGGATTCCTGGGGGGGGGGGCGGTGGGGACATGGCTCAGATCCTGACCCTCATGAAAGTCACTTCTCTGACCTTCAAATTTCTCAGGAACGACGCAGACATCATCTGGGAATGGTCGCAGAGGTTTCTCATAGCCATAACCTTGAGGAGGAAGTTGGGGGTCATTCAGATCTTGGGGGGGTTCACTGCTATGAGACCCTGGCATCCAGAGGGACTCCTGGCCAGGAGACCCCCCCCAACAGCAGGACTCCCCCCTCCAATGTGGAGGGCTTGGCAGAGAGGACGGGGCTGTCTTACCCATGGTCCCGTCACCTGGAGAATGCCCAGAGAAACCCTCTGTGTGAAGGTACATTGATGCACACCCAGGGACATCTGGGAGGGGAGGAAGGAAGGGTGATGTTACAGGTGGCTGCGGGGGGAGGGCGGGTGGCAGTCCTGCCCATATTCAGGGACTTCTTCCTGCCAGCCTGCATTCCAGTTCTTTCCCCAGCTGCCTGCCAACCACCAAATCCCAAGGCAAGTTCACCCAGAGGGAGTGCAAGGCCTGAACCTCTCAGCTTGGAGTCTGGGCCAGAGGGCATGGCCGGCAGCAGCTGGGCTGGGCAAAGCTGTTGCACAAGGCCCAGGATTCCAGGCAACAGCTGTTTCCTGTGAGTTCAGCGGGGAGGAGGGAGGGGAGGGATGAACCTCCGGGGAAAGGGTTCAGTGTCCATGCCTAAGACTCCCTTGGAATGGGTTAACCTCCGGTCAGCAGGTCGGGTTCCTAGCCGGTTCCTAGCTTCGTGTGCGTGTGCGTGTGTGTGCGTGTGTGAGCGCACAAGTGCAGGGAGGGAGGAAACGGAGGAAGATGGGGGTTGGGGGAAGACCCGTAGGGAGGGAAGGTGGGAGGCAGAGCGAGAGAGCACACCAGAAGGTATCTGGATCTGGGGAAGAGGCGGTGGGCACTGGGCCGTGTTTTTTCAGGTCTGACAGCAGAGCGCATTCACGTCCTTTTCCTTCCATTCCCTAGGATTGAAATAGCCCTGCTCCACCTGGAGGAGGCGGGTTGTGTGAAGCCACCCGTTCAAGTTCCAGTCCCTTCTCGCCCTACCCCCTGCACTCCCACCTATGAATGAGATGGTGAAACCCGACACCTCCGGGAGGAGGCGGGAGGGTGGGCTCATTCATGCCTCCATTTTGTGAATGAAATTCCTGACTCCATTGAGAGGAAGCTCAAGGGGGAGGGGCAGGAGTTCAAGGGCATGTAACAAGATCTCCTCCGGTCTACATCCTTTGAAGGTCAGCAGCCAGAGCGTTTCCCTCCTCCTTCCTCCACCTCACAGCCAGGCACGGCTCAGCGTTTGCCCCACGTTAGAGGAGAGGCGCACCCTTGTGGTTTCACTCGGGCAGCCCCCGGCGGGGTTTGTGGTTCATCCCCCTCCCCCTAAAACACTGCACAGCAGGAGGTGGGAAATTCGAAAGATCTAGCCTGCCCTGAGCCTACTCTAATCTCAGTATTTATTTTTCTCACACGAATTTGCTGATAAACTCAAATATGGGGATGGTGACAATGTAACAGAAGCCAAGGTTTTCTGGGTCCCTCCTAAATGAGAATGGCCCTCCCTTGGCACCGGAGGCTTTGCATTCTAGCTGGCCAAGAATCTGGCTGAGTGCCCCTCATTCTTGTCAATGGTCAGGTGGAGCTAGAGTTTAAAGCAGCCCTACTTGCGTACCCAGCTCCATCAGCCTGGAGGCTGGAACAGTAACCCTGCGTTCCCGCTGGGAACGAGGAGCCTCGCTCCTTTCAAGTTCATTTTTTCTCTTCATTCAAGTCTGTTAATATTTTTAAGCTTCCATGGGGATGGGGACCAATGACACATCCTCTTCATCTTTGTGCCCTCCAGCTCCACACCACTCATGCTCCCAGCCCAGCACTTGGGTCTCAGTAGGTAACTGTAACCTCAAACACTTGCTAGAGAGGAAAAGGAAGAGATGCCTCAACTTTCCTATTAAACCACGAGCTGCCTGAGGGCAAGGAGCTGCACCCTCTTATCTTTTATCTGAGTAGAAGTGTGCTGACTGAAAAAATGACAATTCTTTTGAATCTATGACCAAAAGGGAGTGGTTGGGTGGGTTGGGAAGGTAAAAAAACCAAACCAAAACACAACCTGTAGGGAGACCTCCTGGGTGTCATGGAACTGTTCCTAGGATCACATGCCACCCTCCTCAGCAATCCCAGCAAAACTCCTCCAACCCCCTTCCCCAGGAGCATTTCTTACCTGAGTCATAGGCGAAGTCCGTCTGCTCCTGTTTGATCACCACCCCCGCCCCTGGGTACCTGTGCCCATTGACTCCACCCTGGCCCACCGTGGGCTGGCCTGCCTGTTCATACAGGGGGTCCAGGTATTCCTGCTTGAAGCTCTGCGGGGGGTAGGGCGGGCAGGGCTCCGACAGCTGGTGTGGGTAGGGGGCGGGGAGGGCTTCCCGGCCCCCTCCTTGGGAGGAGGTGAAGGAGTGGCAAATATCCAAGGGCTGCTGGAAGACAGAGCTGGATGTGGTTGGATGGAGAAGGAAGAGAAGATTAATTTAAGCGGCCCCTGTGCGGGCCACTCCCAGAGCTTGCAGACTGGGCTCTGGGGTGGGGGAGTGTCAACGTCCCTTCTTCCCCACCTCCCCCCACTCCAGGTCTCTTAGGGGCAGCTGGAGAACACTCAGGGATTGAGGAAGAGCCGGTGAGACCTGGGTCCACAGGTTCTGTGGGCCTCCTTGTCTCCTTACCTCTGCTCCCCGAGGTACCCGTGGCCAGGGTGGGGCTGGGAGGTGCCAGAGGATCTCAGGAAACTCCGTTGTTCTGCCCGGGGGAAGGGCTGCAGGGGCGACTGTCCGGGGGCACCGGGGGCAGGGGACTTGATGGCGATTTGTCTAGGGGGGTCATAGGCACTGGAGTTGAGGGGGAGACAGGGGTGAGGGGGCAGAGAAGCTGGGCGAGCATCTTTGAACCCTTTATCCCCAGAGAAGGAAAAGCAGGGCATGCTGGGAAAGGAATGGCATGAGCGACGGGGGGAGCCCCCAAGTGAACTCTTTCTCTCCCTTCTCGTAAATCCTGAAAATGGGTGTAATCCTGAGAATGCCTCTCCCCAGCCCACAGCAACTGGGCTGGGCAGGAAAATGGCTTCCTCCAGTGGAAAGGCTCTGCCTGGGCCCTAACACACACCCCTTGAGCCCCCTGCTGCCATCTCCTGACCACTGGGAGGAAATCCTGAGCCGTGGGGCTCCCCTACAGGGGCTCAGAAATCCTTTGTGTTGTCTAACTTGCATCCCATTGCTGCCTTTACTCCTCCCTCCTCCCCCCTCCTCCCCTTCCCTGGGCTGGGCTGGGGTTCACCTGGAATAAAGGCACTGCTCGCCATGGTGATAGGGGAGTGGCAGCTTCCTGCTGCAGGACAGGGCCGGCTCTGCGCGGGGACTCTGGGGCTCCTTCTTGATCCTGGTGGTGGGGCTGTGGAAAGCTACTGCAGGAGTGGGAGGAGGCAGACCGAGGCCAGAGAGGGTCACAGAGGACGCAAGGAGAGCTCCCCACACCTTCTGCTCTTTGAGCACCAGCCGGGGAGATTCCCTGGGGCTCAGTTTTCGGAGACTCCTGGTCACTTTTAAGGGCAGTTTGGCTATTTACACTATGTCTAGTTTTATACGTCGTCGGGCTAATGTCCAATATCAACCAGAGAGACTGTCTAAAATTCAACTTTTAATGCAACCCCAAACCCCCAAAAACACCTTTGTAGGAGTGAGCACCTCCAACATAGGGCCTGTGGTTTTCCTGAGTGCCCTGGAAAATTCCAGGGGAGAGACATGTTTTCTTCTTTGGTGCTATAAAGGATCTTTCTTTTTCTGGTTCAGGTTGGATATTCGCCCACTTGCATGTCAGCTGACTACCGTTAAGCACATGCTCCTAATTATCTGTGAAGAACATGGGTCTTTCCTGTGGGCCCTGCTGGGTCCGCAAACTCCAGCCACCAGACTGAGCCGCAGAACTGGTTCCGAGCGAGTGTGAGGTTCTGTCTCACGGCGTTGAGCCCAACGCCAGTGGACTGTTCTGTTATCGGCTGTTTTCCTTTATTTGTGCCTTAGTTCATTTCAACGGTGAGTGAAGACAGTTGAGAATGGAGTATCTGACATTAAAGCAGGGTTTCTCAACAGTGCACTGAGGACCTCTGGGCCAGATCATTTTTCTTGTGCGGGGGGGGGGGGGGGGGGGGGGGGGGGGGGCGCTGTCCTGAGCATTATAGGGTGTTTGCAGCATCTCCGGCCTCTACCCATTAAATGCCTGTAGCACTCCACCCTCAGTTGTGACCACCAAAAAGCGTCTACAGACGTTGCCACATGTCTCCTGGGCGGGGGGTGGGTAAAGTTGCCCCCCACTTGGATGAAAGAAACTTAGAAGGGTAGAACTGGGCTCCGCTGAACTGGTCCAAGCCCCTCATTTCAGAAATCAGGGAATGGGGGAGGGGAGCAGAGGGACGAAGTGTCCACTCGCAGGGCACAAACCCTGATTTGAACCAAGGTCTCCAGCTCCCAGTTACTGCCTTGGTCTTGGTGTCCAAACCCAAGAATGGGGAGCCCCGTTCTTCCCCCTTTTCCTTAGGAGAGAACAAGTTGATCTTTTGTGATTCTCTACCCCTGTGACTCATTTCCTGCCCTGCCCCACTCCCCATTCCCTCAACCCAGGGCCCTCCACTCACAGTTTTCAGAATGGAAATCAGGAACAAACTGCTCATCACTGTCAGGTACCTGGGCTGCAGAGAGAGGTCAGAGGTGAGTCTGGGTGGGGGCCCCTGGATGGCAGCCCCCAGGAGACACCATTAAGGCAGGCCTGCAGATTAGCACTGGCCCAAAGGGGGAAACAGCCTTCCGAGGACTGAAAGTAACCCCACCCCAGGTCCTAGTGCCCTCCATCTCTGGGCTCCACTAAGACCTTGGAGGCACCGCTGCCAGTTCCCAGAACCTGTCTGAGCAGATTCCAGCGTCTTTTCCTAGATGCTTTGTCTTTATTCCCTGCATTTTTCGGAAGTGAAGGCAGCCCTGCCCCTCAGAGTTCACAAAGCTCCCTCTCCGGACTCCCAGCAGTCACATCTGGGATGGGCAGGCATTACAGTGACATCCTATGGACCTAGAATAACATGCGGGAGATTCTGAATCGGGGCTGGGCCCAGGAATCTGTGTTTTACACAACCTGCTGGGTGAACCCTGGAAATCGAGAACTTGGGAAAGAAGATGGAGAAAAGGGGGTGGCTCAGGAGAGGTGAATAGGAGGACAGTGGGAGAGGCAGTGGCTGGGGGCATGGGCAGGTCACCGTGCCTCGTGTCTTCAGCGTGTAGCTAGGAGAGAGGGGAAGGTCTGAGAAGCGCTCCCAGGGTGTCAGCGGGGGCGGAGCTGGGTTTGGGAGTGAGGCCTCGATAGCATAGCAGTTCATCCATGGCCTCCAACCTGGACCTTCGGGCTCTGATTTCTAGTTTCTTACCCTGGCCCCTCCAACTCCTTCAGGTGGGCATATGGCTGAGGACCACCCCTGACCCCAGAATCTTTGACCACTTTTGCCCCTCTCTCCAGAATACACCAAAGCAGGAAGGGGAAGGGTAGACACCAAGAACTTCCTGATAGTCCAGAAAGAGTGGCTTGAAGGTGAGGGGGTGGAAGACGAGGAGACTGCTCTTAGAGTGGACAATGGGGAAACTGCTGGATAAAACGACCGGAGTTGAGAAAAGCTGGTAAGGGAGGACACAAGGCTGGGGAACAGCTTCACGCCTAGCTCTGCCCGAACACACACCCCAGCCTCCACGGCTTCCCCATCAGCAGAGGCTCCACCGTTTCTCCCTGGGATTTCAGCCAGAGCCTCTGTTGGAACTCCCTCACTTCCATGCTCACCTCCTACAGCAGGTGGTTCTCCACACAGCTGTCAAGAGTGGTCTCTCTGCAAGAGAAGTCCAATCCCTTCTCTCCTTGCTTAAAAGCTCCAACCCCAAACTCTTCCTCTTGGCCAGCCCCCTGAGGCCCCACATGGTCTGGCCTGCTTACCTCTCCCACCTGCCTTTCCTCTCCAGAGCTCTTGATTCCTCTTTTCCAGACCTTTGTCTGCCTGTTTTATTCTGGCCACTGAAGTCTTAGCTCACTTCGTCACTTCCTCAGATGCCTTCTCTGACCACCCACACCAAAAGTGGTCCATCCTGGCTCCTATCACAACCCATGTTTATTTTTGCCCTAGCATGTACGCTACCTGGATGCCTCTTCTTAATTTATTTACGCCATCTTCTTAATTTACTTACGTTTCTGTGTTTGTTGTCTACCCTCTACCTTCTCTTCGGGAAATTTAAGCTCCCTGAGGGCAGGGGCTTTATCTGTCTTGATGATTCCCCAGGGAGGGGAAACAGGGTCTGGCTAAGAATAGATACTCAAGTGCTTTATTTGTTGACTAAGTAATAAACATACAATGACCCTGTCCTCAGGCTGGTGGGTGTCCTCTTGGTGGACTTGGGAGCAAGAGTGGAAAGGATCCTACCCAACCAGCTCTTCCTTCTCCCTGGGGGCTTCCCTGTGACCCTACACAGGGTAACTATAGAGGCAGGTTCTCCCTCCAGAGAAAGCACACATCACAAGAAATAACTTTGGGCTGTGATCAATTGCT
Organism: Callorhinus ursinus; assembly: GCF_003265705.2. Lineage (NCBI taxonomy): Eukaryota > Metazoa > Chordata > Mammalia > Carnivora > Otariidae > Callorhinus > Callorhinus ursinus. The sequence goes on from NW_027397164.1 coordinate 113,009, forward strand.
TGGCAGGATTCTTCATCAACTTGCTTTGAATATCAGAGGTGCCAAGTGCTTTAAAATACACATTTATAGGGGCGCCTGGGTGGCTCAGTCGTTCTCGGGTCATGATCCCAGGGTCCTGGGATCGAGCCCCGCATCGGGCTCCCTGCTCGGCGGGAAGCCTGCCTCTCCCTCCCCCACTCCCCCGGCTTGTGTTCCCTCTCTAGCTGTGTCTCTCTCTGTCAAAGAAATAAACAAAATCTTAAAAAAAAAAATACACATTTATAGATAATTGCCTTCTTGACAGAGGGATGGGACAGAGGGGTTTAAGAATCAGAAGCCACCAGCAGCTAAAGAAGAACTCATGAAAAGTCAGCAGAAAACTATTCTGAAGTGATCGAATGAATGAGCAGGACACGAAGTCCCGTGGCAAAAACAGGCAGGCAGCGTTTATCTGTTCAGGAGCACAACTAGTGCACAAAGGCAACCATCCCCAAACTGATCTAAATCAAGAATTCCCAGTTTATTGTTAAAAATACGCATTCCTGGGGCGCCTGGCTGGCTCAGATGGTAGGTAGAGCATACACGACTCTTGATCTCGGGGTCATGAGTTTGAGCATAGAGTTTACTTAAAAAGAACACACACATTCCCTGTCCCCAGCCCTGCAGCGTCTAATTCCATAAGCGTTGGGCTGGGTTCCAGGCATCTGTACTTTTAACAAGCACCCTCGGTGGCCCTTAAGAATAGGCAGGTTTGGGAGACACTGGATAAAGGGAAGGAGCAAAACCCTCTCAGGGGCGCAAGGGCCAAGCTCATCCCTGATGTGCCCTCTGGCCCAGCCACAGGCGATACCCCCAAAGTTGGCAGGATGGGGTGATGGGAGCAGGATGAGCGACGCTTACGCCCTTGTTACCTCGGCAAGGAGGGTCCCGCGGGCAGAGGAGGTGGGGAATGTGGGGGAGGCTGACGCCTTCTGGGCCCCCTTCGGGGCTTCATTAACTGCCGGTTTCCACCGAGGTAATGGGCTGGGGGCACTTCCTGTGGCATCGCAGGCCAGTTCACATGATGCTACAGAGCCCTAAGGGGTCGTCTTGCCTTTCCTCCCGCCTCAGGCCTGAAGGTCTGACCAGAACCCCCACAGCCCGGCGGTTCCCAGAGGAGGCTACCCCCGGCACAGAGACCGTACCCCAGAAGAGGCGCCGTCTTCTTCCCAGGGCCAGGAGAAATCAGTCAAGACAAAAACGGGCTGTGGTGTGAATCCCAGTCTCTGCTTGGCCCCTCCCCAGAATACTGGCTTCTCCAACCAAAGGGACAAGGCTAGGGCCTTGCTCAGAGACTGCCAACGAGAATCGAAATAGGAACAGTGACACCGAGCCCCGAGTTCCTGGAGAGCAGGAGAATTTCTAACTACCATGTTCAGGCTTGAGAATATGCCACTCTACTTATTTGTTGACTTGGCTGAGTTTTGGCTGCGAAGCTAGTGTGCCAGGGGCTGCCCTCAACTCCATCCTGGGCCGAAGGCGGAGTTTATCTGCCTGGGAACACGGCAGATAAGATTAAGGAGGGGATAAGAAAAGTGCCCCATCAGCATCATGCCCAGAGAGGAGAGAATTTTAGAGAACGTCCCTCCAACGCGGGGTGGGGGGGTCAGTAGAAGAGAAGGGGTTTGGGAGCTTCCCAAGCTGGGCTCTGAGAGAACTGGGAGGTTAAAGCAGCCAAGCAGTTAAGCCCACCCCAGCTTGGCCACCTACCTACCTACACCACCTATGTCCCATCACCTTTTCCCCTTCCTGGGGTCCAATCACTGGGTGAAGGGGTCTCTTTAGTAGGAGTTCCAGTGGAGGCGGGGGAGACATTCTCCGCAGCTTCTGCTCCATTGTGTCACCACTGGCCTTGTCTCTCACCCTTACCCTGCCCCCACCCTGGCAGCCTCTGTACTGGAAGGAACCAGTTCTCTATCTATGGAGGGACATTTGTCCCCAAGAGCCTTCTGGAAGGGGAGGAGACAGAAAGATGTAGAAGGAGGCATTGTAGCTAGGAGAAACTGGGGGAGGGGATTAACCCCATCTCATCCCACAGACATGCTGAGGCACCAGCGTGCACACACACGGATTCATACACACCCTACTTCCTTTTTACTACATGGCAGCACACGGGTAAAACATATCCTCCATGCACACCCTTCACACACCAGCCCTCTTTTTGGACTTGCAAATGTGATGGGGGGCGGGGAACCAAAAGGCAAAGGGACTGAAGACCTTAGAGGAAGCTTTGGGAGCATTAAACCTGCTGAAAAGGGGAGCACAGACCCACCCTTTTAAGAATGCCCTAAAGCCTATGGATCTTCTCTTCAAAGAAAAATCCATATTCCTTTGTGTATGGTGCACCCCTAACAATTTTGCACACGATATTGGAGGGCGTAAGGACCCCTGCAACCTATCCAGGGAGCTTCTGTGAATCCAGACTCTCCGTTATGAGACCCCAGCCTCATACAAAGGGCATACGGGGCCCAGACTCAGTGTTCCTTGCTACCAAATAGACCCAAGTCATTGTCCCTGAGGGTTCCCGAGGGAGGGCTCCCGACAAGCCTGGAAAGAACCCTTCAACCAGAAGCAATACATTTTGACCCTAACCAGACACAGCTTGAGCTCAGCCCTGCCTGAGCCCCGGTCTCCCTACAGCAGACTGATCCTTTCTGTAGCAACTCAACAGATCCCAGGCACCCGAAACAGACACACCCTCTTAGCCTTATCTTAACACCTCCCCCCACACACACTATCTAGAAAAACCTCAAACCCAAAGATGTCTAAGCTGTCTCTCCAGAGCCCCACTCACAGTCACCCCTAAATAAGCCCAGACACCAGACTGAACCCACAACCCCATCGTTGCGGACTCAACCTGGCATCCCCCAAATTCTTCACAGCCCCACCCACACTACAAGGACCCACTGCTTCTCTCCAAATTGGGACTTAAAGAAAAAAAAAAATCAAACTTGCAGTGGGGAGGTTGGGTTCCGGCCCCCATTCCTCCTGATGTACCCCACCACTGGCAAGCTTCCAAAGAAGCTAGTCCCCCCCATCACCCCAAAGCTCCCTCTGGGCTGTGGGGGTCACTGACCTGGTGGGAAGAGGCAGGAGAGGAGGCTGGGCTGGTGCTGGGATGGTGCAGGGGGACAGGGCCCCGGCAGCTGCATCTGTCTCCGCAGAGAGAGTGAGAAGCAGCGAGTGGCCTCAGCATCCCCCTCTCAGGCCCGGCCATCCATCGCCAGCTGGGAACCTGAGCTGCTCCCTCAGAAGGAAGGAGAGGGAACCAAGGAGATCCCCACCCCCACCTCCCCACCCACTGGATTTAAATGTACAGGGACTCCCAGGGCAGCAGCATGAAACACACACACTCGCCCTCACACTGACACATGCAGATAGACACACGTACACTCTCTAGACCCCCACCGCCAAGGGGTGGGGCTTCCAAGGGTGAGAGAGCGTTTTTTCCCCTCCCCTTCCCATTCCAGACCCAGGCACAAATGGATCAGCTGCTGCCAAAATGCCAACCCCTGAGCCTACCCCTACATCACAGCCCTGGGAGCTGCCCACTGGGGAGGGGGGGGCAGAGGGACCCTCCGCTGACAGACAAGAAGGCTGGCGAGCCAGACAGAAATCAGGCCTTGGGAAAGGAAGTCTTTGAGAGACCGTGGAAACTGACACCCCTGCGTTCTTCAGCTCCAGCCCAGCTCCGGAACCTCAGAAGGAGGATGGGCCGACTGGGCATACGCTCTGCCTGTAACTCAGAGCTGGGTGCACGGGGCTTGAATAGTCAGGGAAGGTGTGTATCATTCCCTCCCCAGAACCCCCGGATCCCTCCAGCACCCATACAAGCCGTTTGGCCACGAATTCCACAAAATGTCTTGAGCGTTTGCTCTATGCTAAATAGCCGTTTTGTTAATACACATATTTTTGGGGATACCATGGCAGTCAAGACAGATAGTCTAGTCTCACTCCAGGGTTCTAGTCAGGGGTTCTTCCCTTCTACCTCAAGCTTTTAAAGATGGTTCCAGAGGAGCGGGGTTTGAGTTTAAAAAAATCACCAAAGATACCCAGGTGGAGGGATGGGGAAATCCTAAAGAAAAGCCCTGAGAAAGGGGTTCCTAGTGTAGTGGTTTCTTGGTTTTCAGAGTGTTAAAATAAAGGGACCCGAAGATGGGGATATTAACCCTTCCCTCTTAGACTGTCTAAACACCATAAGCCTTCTACCTGCCACTCCACCAGTGACACCCTGAGGTCCCACAAAAATGCACCAAGGGATCCAACCAGAAGACCCTGAGAACACAGCTCCCTACCCAGAGGAGGCCCAGCTCCTGACCCCATCCCTGCCAGCTCGAAGTTAACCCCCCAGCAAACACCCTAGCCAAAGTAGGAGGAATTTGCCTGGGGCAGAGGTATTCGGGAGAGAAGGGGGAGGGAGGATCACTTGCCATCAGAATTACAATCAAGGCTATTTGTGGGGGAAGCCCTGGGCCCTCTCTGCCAAAGTGCTGCAAAAAAGAATTATTTAAACTTTTGTTGTGTTTTTGGCTCAGACAATAAATTGTTTAGCGCTGGGGGTTGGGAAGAGAAACCCCGGGGGGCAAAAATCAATGTTTTGGCAACTCCTGAAGATAGGTTACAAATTAATCCTTTCTCCTCATCCTCCGTCCCTTCCCCCCCCCCCGCCCCCCCCCCCACCACACCAACACACACCTCGGCCTGGCGGCTGCTGCCAAACAAACTTTGCAAATGAAAATTTCAACCAGGAAAACGGGCCTGGGGCCAAGTTCCATTCAAATAAGCAAATACCCCACACAATGGTCTGATTCATCCCCAGGCCTAGTTACACAAGCCTGGCTCAGGGCAGAGAAAATAAATATCAATATAAGTGTCCACAATGGGCGCTGGAGAGAGCGGGGAGTAAGGGGACTTGGCGGGGGGGTGTCTTTGGAGAGTTCCTTGAGGCAGGGAGAGAGGAGAAGTGGGTTAGGTTGGAATATCAGGGGTAGAGAGCATCCCCCGCCCCAATAATAGAAAAGGTCACAAAACTACTCACCTTCAGCAAGCCACGTCTCCTGGAAGTGACTGAGATCCTGGAAGAGATCTGAGGGGGTGAATAATGGAATTGGAGGTGAGGTGGAGGAGATGGTAAGAGGGAGGGAGCCCTCGCGAGGTGGGTGGTGACCGGCCCCCCTCTTGGTTGTACGGGCCCAAGAATGATCAGAGATCCTTGGAGGGGAGTCTTTCGGAGAACAGGGTGGGGGCTCCAGGATCAGCCTTCGGGGTGTGTGAGGTGAGGGGGGTCACGGTTTGTCTCGCGGGCTCTTTACCTTCGGAGTCGGGGGGCGGCAGGGAGCCCGGGTCCATGAGCTTCCCCTGCGGGACCATCAGCGCTTCGCGCAAGCTCCCATTTCCGGGCGATTTCTGCGGGGAAGGGGAAGAACGCCCCCGGGTCACCCTGAGGCCGCCCGGTCTGGGGGGGCGGGGCTGGGGTCCCGGGGTGACACAGGGACCGGGCAGCGCTGGGCCCCGTGGGGGCCGCGGGGAAGGGGCTGTAGGGCGGGGTGCAGGGCGGGGGCGGGAGTGGAGGCCGGCGCGGCGCTCACGCTGCAGAAGGTGTAGGGCACTTGCTGGTCCAAGTATCCGCCTTTCATCCTCCGCTCCATCCGGCCGCTCCCTCCGGCCGCACAGCCCGGGCCCCGCGCGGGGGCAGAGACCTGGAGGGGAGGGGGGGCCTGCGTTCGCACACCGTCCTGGGAAGGCAGCGGGGTGGGGGTGGGTAAGGGCAACAGGGAGGGGCAGTCCCGAGGCTCTGGGTCCGACAGCAAAACTTCTCCGACTCACTCAGACGATGGGGAGGTTTCCGCCTGCCGAGCTGAGCGCCGCCACCACTCCCCTCCCGCCAAAGGAGGTCCCACCTGCTCCTGGGAGCCGGGCTCGCCGTTTCGGCTGCTTTCTGCAGCCCTGCTCTGCCCAAGCTCGGTTACATAAGACGTGTGTGTGTGTGTGTGTGTGTGTGTGTGTGTGTGTGTGCGCGCTCGAGCGCGGAGGAGCGGGCGAGGCGCGCACGGTTCGCACGCCCACAACTCCCGCACCCCCTCCAACCCCGAATCCCGGCGCCTCCCACCCCCCCCCCGCCCTAGGATCTGCGGAGGCGGTGGTTAGAGAGTGCAGTGTGTGTTGGAGGCGAGGCGAGGAGTCATAGACGCTCTCCCTCCCTCCCCCTCCCGCAGCCTCACCTGAGGCCGGGGCGTCTGAGCTGGAGCCGCGCGGGGTCGCGAGCTTGCCCCGGGGCCGCACCGAGGGCCGCGGGGCTAGGCCGGAGCGAGGCAGCCCCGGCCCCGGGTCCCCCGCGCACCGGCTTGTTTTCCTGGCGCCGCCGACAGTTGTGAGCCCGGGGGAGTCGCTGATTGGTGCATTTCCTTCGCCTGGGCCTCGGCTCTCTTACCCCCCCCACCCCGTTCCCTTTGTTTCATTGACTTTTGTGAATGAAACCCCAGGGCCGGGCACGCCCGCCAATCCGGAGACTCGCCCAGCCGAGCTGTGGAGGGCGGGGTTTCCCAGACGCGGGGGCCAATCAGAACGCGGGGGCTGGCTCCCGGTTTCATTCACGGCTCGGGCTCCCATTCATAAAAAAATAAACTCCTCAGCGGCCGGAGTTCATTCATAAAGAGCTGAGAGAAAAGGAGCGAAGCCGAGGACCCGACGGCTTCCTTGCGGGGCTCCGCGGTGTCCCTGGGTGTGAGGCTCGGCGAGCTCCTCGGGCTGGCCCGGCTGGCGTCTGCACACGTCTCTGCATCTGCGTGTACGTGGGAGTGTGAACATGTCTGTGTGTGCGCCCCGCGGGGAGGCGAGCGGACTTGTGCCCAGAGGAACAATAATAACTAGCATTTATGAAGCGCTCCGCTTCCACGTGCTCATTTCATGCCCATAACCTGGCGAAGTGATTCCATTGTTTCCATTTTACAGAGATTGAGAATGAATACTCAGTGAGGGGTGATGACTTGGCTGCAGTAACTCAGCGCAGCTGGGGTTGACAGCCCCCAATCTTCCACATTATCCTGTACAGCCGTTTAAGGCGACAGTTAAATGAATTAAGGCTTTGTGACAACAACTGCTACACAGTAGGCCCTCAATAAGTTAGCACGGAATCTAGGCTTTTCCTCAAGGGTCTGCTCTGCAGAGCTGTTGTGTGACCCACTTTCTGTTGATTGCAGCAGAAACCAGAGGCCCCGGCATGGACCTCTGAAAGTGCAGTTGCCTCTCAGCCATCTTTCCTCTTAATCCTGGGAGCAAACATAGGGTCTTAGGGATCTGATGACCTGGGGGTAGGACTGGTTTCAGGGTAGCCAAAAAGCTGGTCATAGGCTCTGGTCCCTTAAATCATTCGCCAATTCACTGGATAAACATTAATTGTGCCAGACACAGTGCTGGGTGCCAGGCAGGCAGCTGTGACTGAGACAGACCCCCCCCACCCCCCAGTAAGAGCTGGGCTGTTTAGGCTGTAGCCATGGGGGCACACAGTACATGAAGTCCCCCAGGCCCTTTTTTCTGAGACAATCTCTGGGTCTACAGTCCATACACTCCTTTGAGGAGAGCCCAGTTTTGCCCCCTGCCTACTTATGATACACACTAGAGACTAGCTGAACCCCAGGCCACTTGGGGCTACTTTCAAAATTCATCTAACCTGGGGTGCCTGGCCTCCGCCGGTAGAGCATGGCGCTCTTTCTTGATCTCTGGGTTGTGAGTTTGGACCCCACGTTGGCCGGAGAGTTTGTGTAATAAACAAACCACGAAATTTGTCTAATCTAACACTTCCACTTTACAGATGAGGCAGTGGCATTTCAGAGAAGGAAATGATACCGGTAAGCTCTTTAAGCTGCTCAAGATTAGAACTGGGACTTGAACACCAAACCTCTAGCATCTAGGGCTATTTATTTTATTTAGTGTTCATTCCAGGAGATCACCGTGGGCAGATGAAAACAAACTTCTCTCTCTTCTCTGAGGAACTATTCTTTGAGGCTCATGTCTATTGCCCCTCTCCTCCAAGAAGCCTTCCAGATAACCTGAGTCAGTTCCTAAAGGACCCCCCAACATTCGTGCCTATATCTCTGTTGTAGATGTCCTTCATTCTGCATCATGGTCATTCCTAAGTTTGGAGAGCTCTCCAGGTCCTGAGGAGGAGGTCTCTTTGTCTCCTAAAATCTTCCCCGGCTGTTTCATGCTTAGGAGAGTCCCTTGAAATACTAGTTCAGTAAATAGGTGCAAAAGACCAAACTAATCGAGTTTAGCAGGAACCCTGCGCACAGCAAGAGAGAGACAAGCCCCAGCAAATCCCAGCTTTGGGCTGGATGGAACCAGCTTAGGGAGGAGCTTGTGTCTCAAGGCCAAAAGAAGTGGGGGAGGAGGACGGAGGATTCTTCCAGGAAAGCAGCTCTGATGTAGTCTCCATGACAATGAAGAAGTTTCCTGTGGGTCCCAGAGCGGGCACTCCAGGTGGGGGCTCTCAGTGGTTCTGAGCTTTAGCATTTCTCTGGAAGGCCCCTGGCTCTCTGGAGAGTAAGTGTTGCCTTTCTATTCCCCATCCGGGGTCCCAGCTGAGAGCCACGCCCCTCCTCCTGCTCTTCCTCCGGCTCTGGCTCAGCATGCTGGCTGAGTGAGAGAAAAATGCGGCTCGCTGCTGTTGCCCCTGCCGTCACCTGGCCTCTGATTCAACACCCAGGCTCAGAGCAGCGACATCTCCAGGGGGAACATTCAAGCCTCTTCCAGGGCTTGAGATAGTTAGGGAAAGGAAGGAATAGATGGGCCGGAGGTTTCTGTTGGAAATCCCATCATGATAAGCAACATTTCCTGAGCATGTCCAGTGCTTGACTTGATTAACTCATGCAACTTTCACAGGGGTCCGGTGAGGGGTCTTGTCCACTTTACAAATAGGGAAATTGAGGCCTTGCAAATACACATCTATCCCAAGGGTCCACTCAACAGACTGAGGGCACCGCAAACAGACATTTTGTCACAGAGACTCTTCATTGAGGGAACACACAACAGGCTGGCTGGAGGACTCTCCTGAGCCAGGACGCGGACACACATGTGAACTCACCCAGATTAAGGATGTTCACAGTCCCCTCTTGGACACATGGCTTTGCTGATGAAGCACAACATACTCTCTGGTACCCCACCCCCCACAACACACCTTGGGGGTGGTGCCCAGGTAAATGCTTCTTTCTAGTATACTGGGGCTGGACTCTGACCTGTTTCCCAGGAGCCTAAGTTATAAAATGTCAATGTAGGTTTTAGGTATGCAAATATTCATATAATAAGCCTGGGGCTTGATCAGAGGGCTGGGCTGAGCAGTGCAATGGGAAGGGAGAGGCCCCTGGATCGGACAAGGAGGCCCAGGAGCCATCAGAGAAGCCGGCTTTCCCAGGCAGCCTTGCGAGAGTGTAGTGGAGGGGCGCTGGGTGACCTGTCGAGCCTACCTGTGAGTGTGAGGGAGGACGGAAATGTCTCTCCAAAGGCCTGGCTTCCACAGTGTCTGGAAAAGCTCAGAGTCCCATTGGCATAAAGGGTGGAACTCAGGAGGTAACCCAGGGAGACAGCCCGGGAAGGCCAGGTGGATGAGATAAACAGGGTCAAGTGGTGTCCTATGTCCCTTTAGTGGCTCCCAGACTAGATCTGTCACCAGGGGGAATGAACCAGAGAACAGGGTCAGGCAGTGGGGGTGGGGAATCACGGGATCTTCGCCGTGGACTGGTGGGTCGAGACCACCAAAAACAAAGTGCCACTCGTGGGTTTCCTTTGTCCTTGACTCCCGATCCCACTTTCACATTTCTCCCTCCAAAGCGTAGGGCGTCTGAAGCCAGAGTTCACTGATGTGCCAGCCACTGAGGCCAGCCCTGCACTGGTGTGCGCACGCACATATGGACTTTGCTGATGAGAGGGGCCATGGTTTTTATCGGGGTCATCACAGAGCAGGTCTGTGACCGCCCCCACCTCCACCTCCAGGTTAAGAACCACTGTGCTAACAGCTTTCATCATATCTTGCCAATATCTATTACCTTAAAAATGGCTGGAAAGGCACTATTTTGGAGGATGTGCCTTTTTTTGGAAGGCACCATTTTTGGAGGGGGTGGTGTGCAACTGCTTCCATGTTCATCTCTACCTTCCACTTAGACTAAGACCTTTCTTGAGACCCCACAGAAGAGAGAGCCTCCTTCTAGTCAGCTGAGTGGGAGCGTGTCAGGCTAAAGAGGAAAGGTAGAGGAAAAGCTGACGTCTTGCTCAATTCCAGAGGGCACCCTGTCTCAGGAGAAAAGTCCCAAAGATGAAGTCTTTTTATTCATTTATTTTTTAAAGAATTTATTTATTTATTTGACAGAGAGAGACAGCCAGAGAGGGAACACAAGCAGGGGGAGTGGGAGAGGGAGAAGCAGCCTTCCCGCTGAGCAAGGAGCCCGATGTGGGGCTCGATCCCAGGACCCCGGGATCATGACCTGAGCCGAAGGCAGATGCTTAGTGACTGAGCCACTCAGGCGCCCCCTAAAGATGAAGTCTTAGAAGGAGCCTCTGGGTGGTGCAGTCGGTTGACCATCTGGCTCTTGGTTTCGGTGCAGGTCATGATCTCAGGGTTGTAAGATCGAGCCCCGCGTCCAGGCATCCAGGTATCCAGGCATCCAGCTCCTGTGCTCAGTGCTCAGCACGGAGTCCGCTTGGGATTCTTGCTCCCTCTGCCCCTCCCCCTGCTCGTACTCTCTCTCTAAAATAAATCAATAAATAAAATCTTAAAAAAAAAAAAAAGAATCCTTGGAGACCGGGCTTCTCTTTCTCTTGGGTATTGTACGGTGGTTATACTCAAGGACCTTGGGAGAAATAGAAGGTGATCGCACCAGTCCAACTCCCGCGGCATGGGAACCCATGCCATAGCAGATGGCACGGGCAGTCAGGGATCTGACGGGGGAGGTTCCAGTTCCCGGGAGAGACCCGCTTCTGTGTGGCAGCTGTGATATTCTCAGGAGGAGATGGATAGACACAGTGACCTCCGTGGGGCCAAGCCAATCCTTGGGAGCGGCTGATTTTAGGATTCCTCCTGGGGAGCCATCTTTTGGGGAGCTGTACTAAGAACTTTTCAGAAATCCAGTGAAGAGCATTTAAATATATTTTTTTTTAAAGATTTTATTTTTAAGTAATCTCTACACCCAGTGTGGGGCTTGAACTCGAAACCCTGAGATCAAGAGTTGTGTGCTCCACTGACTGAACCAGCCTGGCGCCCCAATATATATATTTTGTTTTGTTTTTTATATATATTTTTAAGTAAACTCTATGCTCTACACCCAACGTGGGGCTCAACCTCATGACCCTGTGAGCAAGAGTCACATGCTCTACCGACTGAGCCAGCCAGGTGCCCCTAGCATTTCAGTATTTTTTAAACAAGGTGGAATACATGTGTCCTCCTTTGATCTGGGATATTGTCCCAGGGAGAAAGGTTGAGCCTAATGCTGGCAAGAGTCTGGAAGTTCAAAGAGAGACCAACCATGCCTCCAGGAGAGTCATTTTTATTTTTAGAAGGTGTTGGTGACTTCAGCTTTTCATATTTGCTGCCCACAGCCACTCGGGACTCCCCCCAAATGCAAAAACTTCCTTGTTCTGTTCTGTCTCTTCCCCTATTAATTTAGCTCTCAACCCTCTACCCACTTAGAGACCAAGTGCCTCAGCTCAAGTTCAGGCCCTGTCTGAACGCTGCAGGATAAAAGATTCTTTTTCCTCTTTTGATTCCCCCCTCCCTGCTTTTTGTCAGCAGCCTGAAGGATTAGAATGGAATTGGTACCAACTGGGCAGAGTCCAGAATGCTCCCCTTTTTAATTAAGTGCAGACTTGAGTGATGAGGGGCCGCAGCTCCTGTGGGGCAGGGCTCTACCAAGCAAAGGCAACTTCTCTCTTTAAAGACTAAACACCGTTTATTTCACTTAGTCTCTCCTCAGTTCTCTGAGTGTCTATATCTGCTCTTGTCATCACGAATAATGGGCAACTGGGGGGATGCCCCGACTCGCTAAGGCTGTGGCAGGGAATGCCACGGCTGGCAGAAGCCTGGGCCCTTGACTCATTCTGGACTGTTTTGGGGGGAAGAGGGGTGGCTGTAGGGATTCCCAGTTTTATTTCTGAGTGTTTTTGTTTTTCACAACAGAAACTCCTCTGTCACCGTCCCCCCCCCCCAGCCCCTGACCGCTCCTGAGGCATCGTGGGGGCTCCCCTGTGACTCAGGGAGCCCCCGCTGTAGATTTAGTTCTCCTGTTGATTCTCATCCATCCCGCTGGTGACCCCAGCCCAGAGTTACCTGGTAATTTACAACCACATTTGTTAATTTATGGGCTGGGACGGCGGAGCCCAGAGCCCGGAGCCCGGAGCCCAGAGCCCAGGAAATGACACTTCCCCTCTTGGGGAAGCTCTGAGTCCTTCTCTCTCCGTGGGGACCAAGTGCCTGGGTGGAGAAAGTGTGTGCAGGGAGGAAGGACCAGGAGGGGGACGCATGCCGAGAGGACATAGTACCTAATCAGAGGGGACCAGGCATTCTGGATCCCAATTCGAGTTTCCAAAATACGGCGTTTGCACACACACTTTACACTTTCTCCTAAGCATTTTCAGATATGTTCTTTTACATTTGCCTAGCACTCCTTGAAATTGGGGTTTTTAGTTCCATTTTATAGTTGAGCGCTGTAAAGTTCAGGGAGCAATTCGCCTTATGTCACCGGGTGGGGGGGGTGGGGACCAAACTCCTAGCTCCTGAGTCCCATCCAAGCTCCACCCAGTTTCAGGGTTAGCTATGGCCTCTGAGGGGAGAGAGGAGACAAAAGCAAGTTGTTTTTAGCAGCCGATTCCTAGTCCTCCCCGATTCCTAGTCCTCCGTACCCTGACCCCACCTGACCCTCCCCTCCCTGACATTTCCTTTTTATGTCCCCCCCCCCCCCCGCCGCACCCCGCCACAAGTCCCACTTTCCTGATAAGAAATACCTGTTAGGGTCTTGTTAATTGTGGATCTTCTTAGGGGGTGGTTCGGCATTTTCTTAAATTGTGCATCAGACATGAATGTCTCCCATGAAGGGAAAACTGTTGGGGGTGGGGTAGCATTTTGCTTCCTAGAAATTAGAATGTAAAGTATATTTAATTAAAATGATAAATCTGATTTTCAGTTTTGCTTTTACTACTGCTTAAAACTAATCTATTTTATGCACGTTTGCAGAAGGTTGCAGCCATCAAATCAGAGAATATTAGAGCTGTGAGGCACCTGGAGATCTTTCTGGGCCAAACCCTTCATTTTATAGACAAAGAAACCAAGTCTCAGATTGGTGAAGGGTACCCTGAAGTTCCAGTGATGTGCGCGGGGCTGGTTCTCCGTGGCTCCACCTTCTTCCCCTGTTTGACTTCCCGGTGTATCTCAAGGGCTGGAATCACGGGCTGGGCTCCTCTCTCTTTAAATGTCTCCCCCTTTCCCCCACCCACCCTCAATGCAAACTCATGCTGGGAGGGGCTTGGCCTCCAGAGCCCCTTTCCCCACCTCCCTAGTTGGTACCAGATCTCTTCTCTGCCCAGTTTCCTCCCTCGCGCTTTCCTGACTTCCCAGGCTGGATCCTTATTCCGCATGAATCCCATTTGGTGAGATTTTAAATTATATTTGGTTCTCTGTATTTGTCTCTCTGCATTGCTACGAGGCAGTAACCAGACCTTTGATTTTTGGTCCCAGGCAGGTTGGCAGAATTGAAAACAGAAGTTAACGAATTCACATTTTATGTTGTTTTTGCTTAAACCGAGGTTGTAAACGTTGTAAAGCGCTTATTTATTTATTTATTTATTTGAGTAGGTAAGACATCCACATGGTACAAAATTCCAAAATCATATAATATTCTCTGGTGAGATTTTATAATGTCTCCCCTAGCAACGCATTTGGCCTTCCTAGAGACAGCCAAGATGTTCAATTTCTTGTGTGCTCTTGGTGGCATAGACCCTGCATATCTATATACAGCAAATACAGACCTCACACACAGACGGTATCTCTCCTTTGTTTACACACATGGTGTGGAACTGTGAGCACTGAGGCCTGAATCTGTCATGAGCCAAAGAAACTTCATCCCGACAGAGCCTGGCACAACCAGAGAACAAGTAGTTCAAGAAGCAATTCATGCAGCTGGAGGCTGTTCTTTGTATTGTTAAGATGGTCATGCCTATTGTCCCACCTGCCATGCAATTAAAAGACAAACAATAGAAACCATAGAATAACTTAGAGGAAGTCCAGGAAGGTTTGATTTTTATCCTGACTACCAATACCAAAGTATGTATGTATGTATTTTTAAGATTTTTATCTATTTATTTGCCAGAGAGAGAGGGAGAGAGAGAGAGAGAGGCAGAGTTGGAGAAGCAGGCTCCCCGCTGAGCAGGGAGCCCGATGCGGGACTCCATCCCAGGACCCTGGGATCATGACCTGAGCCGAACGTAGATGCTTGACCGAATGAGCCACCCAGGCATCCCTATTTATTTATTTTTTTAAAGATTTGTTTATTTATGAGAGAGGGAGAGAGAGAGCAAAAGAGAGAAAGAGCATGTGTGCAGGTGCGTGCCAGTGAGGGGGAGGGGCAGAGGGAGAGGGAGAGGGAGAGAGAGACCCTCAAGCAGACTCCCAGAGGAGCACCGAGCCTGATGCAGGTCTCCATCTCAGGACCCTGGGATCCGGACCCCAGCTGAAACCAAGAGTTGGCCGCCCAACCGACTGAGCCATCCAGGTGCCCCTATACCTAAGTATTTAAAAGAAAGAAAAAATGGTGCTTCTGCTTTGCTAGAGCCCTAGGCTCTGGCGTTAGTGGCATATGGGTTTTGAGATAGACAGGCCTGGATCCAAACCCTGGTTGTGCCTCTGATTAGCTTTGTGATCTGGGTGAGTCAAGCAATCTCTTTGAACATCAGTTTCTTCATCTGTACCGTGGGGATAATAAGATCCCCCTTGGCTCTTGATTTCAGTGACCTCATAGGAGCGAGAGGACTAGAGATAATGTGTAGTTAATGCCAAGTTAATAG
This sequence comes from Callorhinus ursinus, assembly GCF_003265705.2. NCBI lineage: Eukaryota > Metazoa > Chordata > Mammalia > Carnivora > Otariidae > Callorhinus > Callorhinus ursinus. The sequence goes on from NW_027397164.1 coordinate 128,069, forward strand.
GAACAAGCCATTTTCTGGTCTCTCTCTGTATGTCTGGGCAACATATAGGCATGTGCGAGGTCCCCGTGGCTGTCCCCTTTTCCTGGTACACCCTCACTTCGCTGCCTCCTCCACTTCAGGCTCCCAGTGTACGGGCTGATGTTTGGACAGGCAGCACGGCCTGTGGGCAGTGGTGGGCTAGCTTCAGGGTCAAGGGCACCCATGGTGGGAGGGGCTGAGTCCCAGTCACCTGAGAACTCGTCTCAGAGAGATCAGTCAGCCCTGGCGGCCAGGGTGTGAAGGAGAAAGCAAGAGGTGTAGGGGTGGGGGGAGAGGGCTCTTTTCAGCTCATCCTGACTATTCTTCCCACTTCTCCGCATGCTGCTTGGGCATGCATCAGTAGCTGTTCAGCCGTGGTTCTGGTTTGCCGGCTCTGAGGGAGTGACCTGTCCCATTCCCTGGGTGTTGGTGGCCAGGGTCATTTGGCTTCTAGGGGAGTTGGCTTTGAGGCCCCCAGAGCTCAGTCTGCTGTGGCTATTGGGATGTCTAAGGGACTTCACCTTTTTTGGCAGAGAAGTGGGGGGCCCAGTTAAGAGGCAGGAGGTGGCTGTCAGAGACAGGAGGATTGTGGGTCCCCGTGTGTGTGTGGTGTGCGTGTGTGTACACACACACAGATAATAGTCGCCGCTTCCCTTCTCATTTTCAAGAAGTCAGAAGGCTGCAGTAATTCTTCCAGAATGAGGAGTCTCCTCTGAGACTCTTAGGTTGTGCCCAAGACAGCTGGTGCGTTTCCTGGGAAGTGCCTTTCTGGGGCCTGGGGAGCTGGAGGAAATAGAGGGAACAACACAACCTAGTTGGTTCAATTTCCATCAAATCTTTGTCATCCTTGGGGCGCCTGGGTGGCTCAGTTGGCTGAGTGTCCGACTCTTGATTTCAGCTCAGGTCATGATCTTGGGGTCCCTGAGTCTGAGGATTCTCTCCCTCTCCCTCTGACCCTCCCCCCCCCTTGTGTGGGTGTGCTCTCTCTCTTTCTCTCTCTCTAAAATAAATAAATAAATCTTAGGGAAAACGTCTGGGGCACATGGGTGGCACAGTTAGTTAAGCATCAAACTCTTGGTTTTAGCTCAGCTCGTGATCTCAGGGTTGTGAGATCAAGCCTCACGTCCAGCTCCACTGAAGTCTGCTTGGGATTCCCTCTCCCGCACCCTCTGCCCCTCTCCACCACTCTCTCTCTCTCTAATAAATAAAATCTTAAAAAAAGACTTTGTCCTCCTCTTTCCCAACCCCAACCTCAATTCAATCTCGACAAACATTTACTAAAATATACTTTGTGCAAAAAACATGTTCTTGGGAGCCAGAGGCTCAGAAATGAGTTAGGTCCCTACCCCTGCCTTGAGAAGCCCACCATCTGGTGATGGCATTATGGGTATGAGGCCAGGGAAATAGCTAACAGGTCACAATGTTTTTGTGCAAAAGCCAGAGAGCACCCTTTGTGTGGAGGAAGGAAGACTAGGGGTGACCAATTCTTTCCTAGAGTTCCTGTTCCCACAAGTTCATCTCCAATGTCATTTCCTCCATGAAGTCTCTCTTGGTACATTTCTTCCCCCAGGAAGCTGGTTACTCTCCTCCAACTTCGCCAAGCACATTGCCAGAACTTATCCACTGGACAAGGTAAGGTCTCTCTCATGACGCTGACCTTCCTCCACCTTGTATTAGACTCCTCCTTGGACTTGTCTTGGACACCCCTATTGGGTTCAAAGCTCCTTGAGGGCAGGCTGGGGGCCCCACTCCTTTTCTGTACCCCCTTGTGATGCCCAGTCCAGCCCCTGGAAGAGTGAGGACTTTGCAAACAGCCTGCTGAAGCTGAATTGAAGATGAGTTTGTGGAACTGAGTTTGTGGCCAGGGAATGCTCGCGGGGGAGATGCGGAAGGACTGGAATCTCCGAGGCAAGGCTTAGGAAATTGTAGCCGGTGGGCCAAGTCGGGCCCAGTGCTTGTTTTTGTAAGGCCTGCAAGCTACAAAGGGTTCTTACCTTTTTCAATGATTGGAGAAGATCAAAAGAAAAACAACATTAAGGACATATGAAAAATATAAGAAAGTCAACTTTTAGTGTCTATAATTAGTTTTACTGGGACGCAGTCATGCTTACCGGTTTCCATATTGCCCAGTTGCTTTTGTGCTACAACAGGGGAGCTGTGCAGCTGCAGGAAAGATGGTATGTAAGACTCTCAAAGTCTACATTATTTACTCTCTGTCCCTTGACAGAAAAAGTTCACCGAGCCTTCCTCTAAAGTGTAGAGGACCTAATTCAGAGAGTAGGAGTTGGGCATTGAAGGTTGGGCAGTCCAAGGGCAGGGGGCCAAGTATCTCTGGGCAAGTCAGGGGCAAAGGCAGCCCATGAGCCATCTTCCCAGCAGGAACCTTCCCAGGGGGCCGAGAAGAACCTTTGCAGGTGTATCTTCCCCAGGTCAGGAGAGCTGAGCTGAGCGGGAGTCGGGTGGGGTGGGGTGGAAATTTAGGTGACAAACGGGCGGGGGCTTTGGCTCCAGTTCCAAGCTTCTTCCCAGAGCCCTCCGGAGTATGGAGGAATGGGGAACCCAAGCGAGGGGAAGAAAGGGCTCCAAATAACACCATGCTCTTACTTTCCTGAAGCCTGACTTACGGATGAGATGGAGAAGCAAATTTTAGAATCCTCAGGGAAGAGCCTGGCCCGTCACCACAAGCCCCATCCTGAGGCCACAGGATAAGAAGTGACAGCTTCTCCCAGAGCAGAGCTCAGCCCCCGTGTCACTGGGGTCTGCCCCGGCCTGCCCTCCGCTGCCTACAAAGAAGGGGTTCGAGCTGGGTGCTTGGTGCTCCCCACCTCATTCCTGCACCCACATGGGAGAGGCCAGGCAGCCAGAGACACTTGAGAAACTTGCCTTAAAGAACAGCCAAGAGTCAGAGAGATGAGCAGAAGACCGTGTGCCTGAGTGGCTCTTCCTCAGGACCAAGTGGGGAACTGGTCACTGTTGGGGTCCACCCCAGGAGACCATCGTGAACAGCACTGGCAGCGACTCTTTTGAAAGCTCACACCTGTAGTGTCAGCCTTGTCCTTCCTCACTGGTTCATTCAACACATATTCATGGAGTTCCTTCTGTGGGTTGAGTTTACCCTCCAGCTGGGAAGATTGACATTCTCTGCTATGGGGGAGAATGTTATAAGTCAAATAGCAATAGCTCACATTTATTGAGAGCTTACTAGGAGCCAGACATTATTCTAAGCCTGTCGAGAATAATGTAATCCTCTTGAAAACTCTGAGTTGGGGCCGGGGGGGGGGGGTAGAGAAGAGTCTATCATTATCCCCTTAGTATAGCAGGGAACACGTAGGCTCAGAGAGGAGAGGGAATTTGCCCGAGGTCGCCCAGCTGGGAAGGGGCAAAGCCAGCCTATTAACCCAGCCTTGTCTGATTTCAGAAGCCAATAAATATTAGCGAAGGAAGGAAGGAAGCAGTGAGTGGGTGCTGGGGGGAGGGGTTTGTCCATGGAGATAGAAAACAGACCTCTACCTGCCAGAGGCTTCCTGTCTAGTCGGGGAGGTGGGGGGGGAGGGGCAGCGTGATGTTATAATAATAACATTTTTCATAACTCAAGTTTGAGGCACCAAAGGCAACCCAGCCTAGTGGAAGTCAACATGAAGTGGGGGGGTGCCGCTCTCAGAGGGGACATCCCCAATTCTAGCCTGGAGAGGTTCAGAGCCCCCTGCTCTGCTCACCAGTGGCTTCTCTCAGAGGTCCTTCCACGCTGGGCCCCTCACACCCGTACTTCAGGGTGTCAGGCCCTCATTTGGTCTCTGCTGCTCTAGCCGAGGATGGAGTAAATTTATTTCTTCATTTTTTAAAAAGATTTTATTTATTCATTTGAGACAGAGAGATACAGAGAGAGAGAGAGCGCATGAGCAGGGGGAGAGGCAGAGGGAGAGGGAGAAGCAGGCTCCCCGCCGAGCCGGGAGCCAGACGTGGGGCTCGATCCCAGGACCCCGGGACCGTGACCTGAGCCGAAAGCAGACGCTTAACCGACTGAGCCGCCCAGGCTCCCCGGTGGAGTGACTTTAGAGCCACACGGATCTGTGTGTCCTCCCCGGGGGGGAAGGAGGGGCCTTGAGTCTTTGGGTCCCCCTGTTCCTTCTCTAGGAGCTGCAGAGTGTTCCTTCTCTGCTCAGACAGTGCTGGGGAAGGAAGTTGTGCCTTTTGTCCTAATCCAATTCTGGCAAACGCACATGATGGGGAAGCATGGCAGCCTGGAGCCACACTATGGTGCCTGGCCGCATAGGTGCCCCCGGTAGGAGGGTGTCTGTCCATGTCCTCCAAGTCCTCTACCTTCCCACAGCCGGGGTAATGGTGGTGACTCTGTATCCCACCCCTCTTCTCCGGTCCCCTCCAGATCTCAAACTCTGGAGACCCCGAGACATTTAGCTCTGACCCCACCCTACCCAGTCTCCCAGGGCAGGCAGCTGCCACAGGGAAGGAGCTGCCATCAGAATAATCTCTGTGCGGCTTTATGTGGCTGAATCTCACCCATCTCTCTACAGTATCACCGCAACCTGGGCTTTCAGAGAGGGTAAGTGACTTGCCCAAGGTCACACAGCCAGGCATGATAGTTGGAGCCCGAAGCTCTCTGATTCTGTCTAGTGCTCTTTCCCTTGTGTGAATGGACTCAACAGACTGAGAACAGGAGACACACAGCCTGTCCCAGGCACCCCCATCCTGAGGAGCAGGGCGAGGAGGCAGAGTCCCTATTGAGGACTCAGTTGGTTTCAGATAATAGACATCATAACCAGAGCCGGAGAAAGGAAAGTGAACAGGAGAGGGATGGCTGGTGGAAAAGCTCTGGATTCTCCAAATCTGGAGGCAGGGCATCCTGGACAATGGTTCACGCCTGTGACTCCTAGTTCAGGATGCCCTCTGCTGCCTGCTTTATGGAGTGGAGGGGAGTGGGGACATGGTGTTCATTTGTGTGGAACCCTGGAGGCCCTGCCCTCCAGAGGAAATGCCAGGCTGATGGAAACAGTGACAAGATGCTACATTTGGGGTCCCAAACTTGGATGCACAGCAGCATTTTTGGGGTTGGAGGGGGGAATGGGGAGGAGGTAATTAATTAGCTATTTTACCTGTTTTATGTATTTATGAAGCAGCTACTACATGAGAGCTGGTGTGCCAGGGGAGGGGAACGCATAGACCCCGACAGCCAAAAATACAGCGAATCTTTCTTTCAGGGCTCGCCTTGTGCCAGGCTAAACATTTTATGGCTGCTACTCCCTTGTTCCACACCAGACATGGCGGCGGGGGGTGGCTCAGAGAAGTGAGTTTCCTGAAGTCACAAAGCTAGTTAAGTAGCTGGGGAGACAGCTGAGTAAGCTCATGTCAACACTGCAGCAGACCAGGTTTTCTTCCTGGAGAGGTGTGCTCCAAGTGTCCCGGCAGGTTTCGGGAAGTGGGGAGGCAGCATTTGAACCGGGCCTTGTGAAATTTCATCTGTAGGGGAGGGGAAATGTTTCCAGGTCGAAGAAACAGCATTTACAAAGTTGCAGCAGCCCAAAAGGAAATTTGGGTCCCAGGGTAATGGAGTGGGGGCATTCACGATAGGGCTGGGGAGTCGAATGTTCCGGAGACGTTGTTAAGGACCTCGTATCCAACAGACAATGTGGAGTCACGGGGCAGTGGGCGTGTGGAGGTGTGGGGGGTGCTAAGGTGATTCTGAGGATCAGAGGGACGGTGGGAGAGCAGGGCCTCGGAACCTTCAAGAGTAGCTCATCCCTAATCTTGTCCTCTGAGGCCTCTACCCGCCCCCCCCATCTTGCTCCATTAGCAGTGATGTCATCATTCAGCTCACACGGTGGAGGCATGACCACGTGTCAGAGGAAAGCGCAGACTTTGGAGGCTGATTCTTCTTTTTTTTTATTTTTAAAATTTTTTTTTAAAGATTTATTTATTTGAGAGAGCGAGAATGAGAGAGAGAGAGAGAGTACATGAGAGGGGGGAGGGTCAGAGGGAGAAGCAGGCTCCCCGCCGAGCAGGGAGCCCGATGCGGGACTCGATCCCGGGACTCCAGGATCATGACCTGAGCCGAAGGCAGTCGCCCAACCAACTGAGCCACCCAGGTGCCCCAGGCGCCCCAGGCGCCCCGGAGGCTGATTCTTCTTGCTCTACCACCAGCAAGCTATGAGGACCTGAGCAGATGAATGTATCTTTGCCTCAGTTTCCTCATCTGTCAAAGAGTGGTTAATAATAGTACTGACTTCAGAGCGCTGGGTGTGAAGACAAAATGCAATGACCTGGGGGAACACAGTGTCACGCTGTTAGGAAGCGTTCAATAAATGCTAGTTCTTTTTAGCAGATGTCGCCTCCCCACCCTGCCCTGGTCCAGTCAGCTCCTCTCCTCGGGGTCCTGACTGTCAGGAATGTGTCCGGTCTGATCTAAATCCCTCCTGCTGGAGATGGATTCCAGCTTCCCTGACAGCCCTTCAGAACCACACCATTCTGTGTTCAGCGCTCCCTTACCTCATCCCGCCCCTCTAATCTCAGCTCTTTCCCTCTCCCCTCCCCTGTGATTATCACAAACCCCCTGGAGCTAGCTAGCAGGCAGGCTTGGCTGGGCCCCATGCCCCTTTGAAGTCCCAAGCCAGGTTCCCAGTCCCACACACTGACTTCTGAGAAAGCTGCTTCCCATCAAATCCTGCCGCCAAAAAGACTCCCCTCTTAGGTATTCCTGCCAACTCCGTTTTATAATCTCAGTGCTGGGGAGGGAGGAGAGTACAGGCACTTTGTGCGCAGGAAGGAAGCAATTAAATTATTAGCACTTTGAGAAATTAAACGACATAACTTATGGCGGAATAAGTTTAGCAAAAAAAAAAAAAAACCCTTGTAATGTGAGAAAACAATTAAAAAGAATTATATAAGGTTGGGCTCTCTCCTTTATTGCAATAGAGTTAACAGTTCATTGATTCTCGTCTTGTTATAATGCAGGAGGATGGCGCGGGCTGCCACGGAGGCAGCGACATTCAGGAAGCAAGGTGCTTAACTGGGTCCTGCAAGAGGACACAGAGGGGCTGAAAGGTTTTCTAGGAGGGAAGGGGGAGGGGAGGATGGGGTCAGGGGCAGACCAGCAGAGCAAGGTCTTCCTTCTCCCACCTCCTGCTTTGGTAGAACCTGTGCGTTTCAGCCTGCCCCGGCCCTGTGCCTCAGCAATTCCGCTCCTAGCTCTTCATCCCAGTGAAATGTACACACAGCTCCGTAAGGGGAGATGGATGAGCATGGCCGTTGAGGCATCCCATGTGTCCCTCGCTGGCCGAGTGGAAAGGTAAAATGGGGTTCATGTGCCATGGAGCAGCAGTGAGAAGCAACAGACTGGACGTACACAGAGCAACGCGGCTAGATCTGAAAAACTTAGTGCTACACAGCAGTTAAAAAGAGCAATCTACTGCTACCCATACCACATGTAGGAATCTCCCAGACAAACTGAGCAAAAGAAGCAGGACATGAAAGAGGACCCACTGCAGGATTCCGTGTAGAGGAAGTTCAAGGAGGGAGGCCTGGGTGGCTCAGTCTGTTAAGCATCTGCCTTTGGCTCAGGTCATGATCCCAGGGTCCTGGGATCGAGCCTTGCATCGGGCTCCTTGCTCAGCGGGGAGCCTGCTTCTCCCTCTGCCTGCAGCTCTCCCTGCTTGTGCTCTCTCTCTCTCTCTCTCTGATAAATAAATAAAATCTTTTATTAAAAAAAAGATGAAGTTCAAGAACAAGCTAAACTAATGAGTGGGAACCGAAGTTGGAAGAGTGGTTATCTGGCAGCAGATGGGGGAAGGGAATAGTTTATGGACTGGGAAGGGGTCCAAGGGAGCCTTTTAGGGTGCTGGAAATATGTCTTATTTTGATGTAGACGGTGATGACACGGGTATATCCATGGATAAAAAATTGCGTTTTATACTTAAGACCAGTGCACATGACACATTCTACTGTATGCATGTTATACCTCAGTAGGAGAGTAGAGGGAAAAAATGTTGCCAAGGGAAAAAGAGAACAAGAAAAAATGACACAATACCATTTAAGTAAATAAAAAACCACATGCATATAAAATAGCACCACCCATTCTGTAAGATCTCAGCAAACAGACAGTAGACGCTATCATACGGACTTGGGCTACAAGGATAAAAGAGAATGAAAGAATGAATGAATGAGGCCAAGAGCATGGCCCTGCAAAGACTAATTATGATAACGGGCCATGAACAGAGTATGGTTAACTCAAATCAGAAGGTCTTTGGGCTGGATGTGGTAGGTGTAGCGTGTTGGGGCATTTTCATCTGAGAGGTGTGTGTGGAATCCGTCACTGATGGCTGCCAGGAGGTTAGGGAGGCACCTCTCCCATGTTTCTATCCTTCTCGGCTGTTTGCCAAGCAATGCCATCACGCCCACTGCCTTAGAGGGCCTCACATATGGCAGGCAGCTCCCCAGATGTGGGTGGATCGGAGCCAGGTGCCCACACTTAGCTCAGACCTCCTACTCCCAGCTGGGGGCCCCACCCCCACCCCCTGGTAGTTGCCTTAACCTCTGTGGATCTCAGCTTCCTTATCTGTTACATGGGGACGATCAAAAAGAGTGCCCAAGGTGAGGGTGGTTTGGAGTAGGGGTCAGCAAACTTTGAGTGTAGAGAGCCAGAGAGTAAATATTTTCAGCTCTGTGGGCCGTAACGCCTTCGTTACAGCTGCTCTGGAAACAATCATAGACGTCAATGAATGTGCAAAGCTGTGTTCCTATAAAACTTTATTTCTGGACACTGAAGTTTGAATATCATAGTTTTCCTGTGTCACAAAATATCATCCTTTTGATTTTTTTTCAAACCATTTAAAAATGTGAGAATGGTTCTTAGCTTGCAGGCTGTTTACCAATAGGTGAGGGACCAGATGTGGCCCACGGGCCACAGTTTGCTGGCCCCTGGTCTAGAAGATTAAGTAGATTGGAGCTTTGCTTGGCACACAGCAAGTGCTCACGAAAGCATAATATTATTATTCTCACCCCCCACTATGCAGGTGAGAAGGCAGAGGTGCAGAGAGACAAAAAGACTTCCCCAGGGTCACCAGAGTTAGGGGCAGGGCTGGGACTCTGACCCAGATCTCCCGAGTCTGCATTCAGTGTGGTGGTTTCAGCCCACTTTGAAAAATGCTGAAGGAGGGATAGGTCTGGTTGTACCTCATGTCCTTTGTTCTAGGACCCATGCCTTACAGCAAGTCTGACTTTACTCTCAGCAGCTAGTTTCGCCTGATGGATCAGAGAACCCCTTGCATCAGTGGATTGCATTTTTACTCTTCAAAGCCTTTCCTTATTCTTTGTCTAAATGGTTTGACAAATGCTACTCTGTATACTTGTTTCCTAGTCTTCTTTTGTCCTATGGTGTCAGTGTTATGAATTTCTTTTTTTTTAATTTTTAAATTTTTATTTAAACTTTATTTATTTATTTAAAGTAGGCTCTACGCTCAACATGGGGCTTGAACTCACGACCCTGAGATTGAGAGTCAGACACTCTACCAACTGAACCAGCCAGGGGCGCCCTGAATCTCTCAAAGTGGATGTCATTATGGGGTGTCAAAGTGAACTGATGCATTTATATAAAATTCAAAACCAGGAAAAAAAAAAGTACAAAACCAGGCAAAGCTAATCTAAGCTGTTAGGAGCCAGGAGAGTGGTTACCCCAGGAAGGAGTCATGTGGGGGCCTCTGGGATCAGGAAGTGTTCTGCCACTTTTTTTTTTAAGATTTTATTTGGGGCGCCTGGGTGGCTCAGTCTTTAAGCGTCTGCCTTCGGCTCAGGTCATGAACTCCAGGGTCCTGGGATCGAGCCCCGCATCGGGCTCCCTGCTCCGCGGGAAGCCTGCTTCTCCCTCTCCCATCCCCCCTGCTTGTGTTCCCTCTCTCTAGCTGTGTCTCTCTCTCTCTGTCAAATAAATAAATAAAATATTTTTAAAAAATTAAAAAAAGAAAAAAGCAATCGTTAAGATTTTATTTATTTGAGAGACAGAGAGAGCTCAAGAGAACATGGGCAGGGGGAGGGGCAGAGGGAGAGGGAGAAGCAGACTTCCCGTGAGCAGGGAGCCCGACACATGGCCCAACATAGGGCTCAGTCCCAGGACCCTGGGATCATGACCTGAGCCGAAGGCAGACGCTTAACGACTGAGCCACCCAGGCGCCCCTGTTCTGCCTCTTGATCCAAGAATGGTCTTTGGGAAAAGGTATCGAACCTACACTTACGATCTGGGCACGTTTCTGTGTAACTGTTCTACTCCAATACACTGTACATAAAATAGCTCCAAAGGCATCTTGGGACAAACAGTGAGCTTTTGGTGAGTCTAGCTGTGGGGACAGGGAGGCAATGCTGACATCCCCCAAGCCCTGTCGCTCTGCTGGGCAGCAAAGGACCCGACTGGCGAGCCTGGAAGTTCACTATATGTGTGAGTGTGAGGCTGTATGGCTGTGTGCACGTGTGAGTGGGTGTGATTGTGCTTGTGAGCGTATGTATGAGGATCTGTGTGGTGCGAGGTGTGTGTGTATGTGCAAGGGGTTGTGTTGTTTGTGAGTGCATGAGTGTGAGGTGTGTGTGTGTGTGTGTGAGCCCATGTGTGGTGTGAGATGTGGGTGTGTCCAAGTGTTCGTGATTGTGTATGAGCAAGTGTGTATGTGTGAGCATGTGTCGTACGTGTGTGTGTGAGTGTGTGTACCTGTGCATGGGTGTGATTGTGGGTATGTGTGGATGATAGATGTGTGAGAGGTGTGTATGTGTGTAAGTAAGTGAGTGTGATTTCGAGTGTCAGTGTGTAAGACGTCTGTGTGTGAGTGAGTGTGTGAGCACCGCCTGAAACAGGGCCCGAAAGTTTTTCTCTCTCTTTGGAGTGTGGGTGTGGGACTTAGCAGGGTACGCAGAGGTGCCGGAACGCATCTCTCTGGCGCCTGGCAGACACCCACTACTCCTGCTCTGGGCACAGCCTTTATGTGTGTTTGTAACGTGTGCCCCTTGATTGCTGCAGATTTATGCAGACAAAAATGGGTTCTGGTAACCAGCTGACCCGTTTAGCCGTTGCTCATTTGGGTGGATCTCAGGCTCTCTATTTGTTTCTGCAGGGTTTGCTGGAATTCTTTCTGAGATGTGCCAAGCTTCCTGCCTAGGAGCCGAAATTTAATTAATTTACTAAATTCAGATGATTTAATTCTCATGCACAGAGAGCAAAACCCAGATTCTGCATTACAGGGGTCTGAAGGAGAGAGAGGGAGAGAGCGGGGTGAAGAAGGTTGAACACGGTAATTCTAGCTAAAGCTGGAGGAGAACTTCTCTCCATCGGAAGGAGTTTCACACATGGACAAAGGGAAAAGGGCCTGTCTTCGGGGTCTTTCTGTGAAAAAGAGCTCATTTTGTCGGCCAGATTTGAGGAAGAATATTCCTCTCCTTCCATCCAATGTCCCTGTCTGGGTCCCCCTGCACCAGTGCCCCCCACCTCAGCCTTTAGTAGCAGTCCCCGCCCGCCGCCATCCACCCCTGCCTACCTCTCTCCCTCCTCTGAGCTTGACTGTTCTAGTTCCAAGAGCACACCATGCCCCTGCACGTTTCTCTCTACTGCCTGGGACATCCTCCTCCCCCTCGGCCCACTCGGAGAACACTGATTTGTCCTGAGCTCCGCTCCGACGTCGTGTTTGATCAGACACTTTCCTGTCTCCTCTCCCTTGCAAATATCTTGACTGTGGGACTCCCCACATACAGCTGTAATTCTTTGCACATGTGTTTTTCTCCCACATTCCACCAGGGGTTTCTCCTGGGTAGAGACCATGCCTGTTCAACTCTGAATCACCGGATCCCAGCGCAATGCTTGCCACAAAGAAAATGCTGGACGAACAGAAGCTTCCTGGATGATTGAATGAGTACACAAGTAGGGGAAGGGACAGGAGTAACTCCAGAGGACTCAGACACAGACACACTGTCCCTCACCCACCTGCCCCTCATGTGCGCAGGCCATCACACAAATATTTACCCACGCCAATGCGTGCTCTCCCCACCTAACTCATGGCTGTGGAACTGGGTCCTATCGATCGATTCTTGTTCTGCACATCTTGGCCCTTTGCTTTCAGAAAGGCTTTGGGTAGCATTGGCTGTCCTTCCAGACAAGGTCTATCTGATTCTAGAACAGGACAAGCTAAGAGTGAAAGACAGCATTGGAGGGGCATTTTAATTGGGACTGAGACCGAGTCAGGGGACTTGGTGCTTTGGGGTCTTGGCCGGAGATGGGCTGCTCTGAATGTGGTCACGGGCTGGGGTGGGAAGGCCTACGGAGGGGAAAAGTTTAGGCCAGTGACCCAGAAAGGAGAAAGATCAAAGGCTGCCTGGACAGATGCCATCTCGACACGAATGAGTGTTCCCACAGCTGAGTGGCTAGTCCTCTGCACTCAAGTACTTGCTTACCACATAAGCTCTCACGAGAACACATCCTAGGACCTGGCACGGAAAAGGAAGGAATGGAAGAATGAATGAACGAAAGTCTTCATTGTATGAATTTGGCATGATCTTATATCCCTGGGACTCATTTTTCTTCACCCGTAAGTCGAGGGGTTTGAACCGGATGCCTACTGGAGCCTTTCCAGTCCTGCTTCTTTCTGCCTCACCCCCTACTTTGTCTATTAGTGACACACGCACTGCACATACATAAATAATCTTATACTTACATTAAATATTAACTTTGCCTTGTACCTCTCGGTATCTCCTGGGGCTCTTAGCACAGGAGGATGGAGACTCTGGAGTCAGACAACTGAAGCCTTAGTTCTGAGTTTGCCACTAGTGAATTGTGTAATTTAGGGCAGGTTTCTTTGGCCTCTCGTGCTTTATCCCTGAAGTAGGGATAATAATCATCCTACTTATGGCTCAGATTTGTGAGCAGGAGGTGAGATAATCAATCCAAAAAAGTTTTGCAGCCTGTAAATGTTATGAAGGCATTATTTATGATGATCCCTCATAGTAGGTGTTCAGTAAGTGCTCAGTAAGTGAATGGGCAACTTTCTGGATCTGCTTCTATCTTTATTCAAGCCCTTGCTAACTAATTCCTCTGTGTGTGTGTGTGTGTGTGTGTGTGTGTGTGTGTGTGTGTGTGTGTGAATGGTCTTTACCCTCATGCCACAGAGAGCTTGAGACTGTGTCGTCAGAAATACCCCATCACTGCACAGCCCAGCGCCCAAGTGCTCCAACACTGTCCCTCCCATCAGTCAACAGAACGAGTGGGGGCTGGGAGGGGAAACAAAGGAGCTGTTAGCAGGTAGGAGCAAGTGGGCTCGTCTCTGCGCGAGTCACCACCAATAAAACCTAATCAATGCAACCCCTTTTAAGTTGGTTGGATCAGTGACCCAGAAGATAGCTCCCCTGCAGGAAAGGAAGTGATAGTCAATAAAGTGAGCCGTCAATGGGAAAAATCTATTAAAGTGAGTGAGATATCAGGAGACCTCTGGTGTTAACGGAGACCCTTTGGAACGGAGCCATGGAGGAGAGTGGGTTTTTAACCCTCTGGAGCCTGGAGTCGCCTCTGCCCCAAGTCAGGCAGCAGTAGAGCCTGGGGGCTTCCGCAGCTTGGCCTGGTCCTGGATCTTCCCAAACGGTGTCGAGGAGCCCATGCTGCGCTGAGTTCTTTGTGCTGCTGGCCCTTTGGGGGCCTGTGTTCCCCGCCAGCTGGTCAGCGGGAGGGGCCGGTCCAAGGCTCTGTCTGGCGTGCTGCCCTTAGAGAGGATCTCTCTCTGGCCTACAGGGGAAGGAGCTGGGGGTCTCTGCTCCCTGAATTATAACAGCTGCTCCGACCGGGGCGTGGGGAGCCAGAGGGCAGCCCTTCACCCCGACACCGTCACCACCCTGCCAGTTAATCAGAGCTTCGGGCCGGCTGATGCCACCCCACCAATTAGCGGGGCTTCGCTCCTCTGCAGTTTACAAGGCAAAGAAAGCCGCCCCCCAGGAAGTGTTCGGTGATAAGGTAAAGCCTTCCCCTGGCTGGTGCACGGCTCTCGGTGGCTCTTCCAGCTTGAAGAGCTTGTGATCTGTGATCAAGGAGGGCCGGGGAGGAGGGACGTGACCGTGGGTTGGCGGGGTTTTGGGGTAAAACTGTGTTGAACCCAGAAAAAGGTGGGAGCACACCGGCAGGAGGGGAAGCTCTCAGAACGGCGTGTGCTTGTCCCGGAGATGCTGCGCAGCCTACCCATGTCCCCATGTCCCCGACGTGTCCACACCGCTAGCGCCAAGCTGCATACACCACGTCTTGTGCCGCTGCTGGGCACGCCTCATGGAGCGTTGTATCCCGCTCAACAGACAGTGACAACAACTCAGATAAAGGACATTTGGATGTGCTGATGTATTGTGCATACAGGTGAAAGTGATAGAGTAAGTTTAAAGGGGGGGCATGTTTTTTTTAAAATTTTTTATTGTTATGTTAATCACCATATATTACATCATTTGTTTTGGTGTAGTGTTCCATGATTCATTGTTTGTTCGTAACACCCAGTGCTCCATGCAGAACGTGCCCTCTTTAATACCCATCACCAGGCTAACCCATCCCCCTACCCTCCTCCCCTCTAGAAACCTCAGTTTGTTTTTCAGAGTCCATCCTCTCTCCTGGTTCGTCTCCCCCTCCGACTTACTCCCCTTCATTCTTCCTCTCCTGCTATCTTCTTCTTTTTCTTTTTTCTTAAAATATGTTGCGTTATTTGTTTCAGAAGTACAGATCTGTGATTCAACAGTCTTGCACAATTCACAGCGCTCACCGTAGCACATACCCTCCCCAACGTCTATCACCCAGCCACGCCATCCCTCCCACCCCCCACCACTCCAGCAACCCTCAGTTTGTTCCTGAGATTAAGAATTCCTCATATCAGTGAGGTCATATGATACATGTCTTTCTCTGATTGACTTATTTCACTCAGCATAACACCCTCCAGTTCCATCCACGTCGTTGCAAATGGCAAGATCTCATTCCTTTTGATGGCTGCATAATATTCCATTGTGTATATATACCACGTCTTCTTTA
Source organism: Callorhinus ursinus (assembly GCF_003265705.2). Taxonomy (NCBI): domain Eukaryota; kingdom Metazoa; phylum Chordata; class Mammalia; order Carnivora; family Otariidae; genus Callorhinus; species Callorhinus ursinus. The sequence goes on from NW_027397164.1 coordinate 143,115, forward strand.
TCCATTCATCTGTCGATGGACATCTTGGCTCTTTCCACAGTTTGGCTATTGTGGACATTGCTGCTATAAACATTGGGGTGCACGTACCCCTTCGGGTCCCTACATTTGTATCTTTGGGGTAAATACCCAGTAGTGCAATTGCTGGATCGAATGGTAGCTCTAATTTCAACTGTTTGAGGAACCTCCATACTGTTTTCCAGAGGGGTTGCACCAGCTTGCATTCCCACCAACAGTGTAGGAGGGTTCAAAGGGGGGGCATGTTTCTGCGGACCTGGAGTGAACTAGACAGGGACGGGCTTAGGGCCAGAAGGTTGCAGGGAGTGAGACCTTAGCTGTATTCTTCCTTTGCCTGGTTAGCTGTGTCCAGTAACAACACGCATCCTTTCTGTTATTATTATTCTTATTGCTATTGTTTCATCTTTGAGTCTTACAGGCTTCTTTCAGAAGGGGTAGAGTCCTGGAGCCATAGTGTTTATGGCCTCCTGGTGTTGGTGGGCTTGAGGGGAGAGATTGGCAGCGTCTTGGTCCATTTGGGACATTTCCGGGGCCTGTGGGTGGGTGCTAAAGCCCAGAAGAATCAGATAAGATTAGGGGATGAGACAGTTACAAATATCTCCAGCCTGGGGGTAAAGGTCATTTACCCCGAGCTCTCTGTCCATCTCTCCTCATGACACTCACATTGTTTGTGGGGCGTCGGCTGCTCCGGGCGTGGGGGTGGGTACGGGGTGGTTACATTGGTGGCGACTGCGCAAGATGTTCTGCTGGGTTTGAGGAGGTAACTGATAAGCAACTGTGAAAATATAAATTTTGGAGTTGGGCTTGTCTTGTTTGCAGGATATGTGTCAGCAAGAGGATCACTTCTCCTGAGAATATGAGAACCATATGACTCTGTCCTCATTCCACCTCAGGTTGGTCACGGCCTCTGGGATGTGGTGGGGAGGTTTCCACCAGTGGCGGCTGAACAAATTCACCAACAGGCCACAGACACAGGAGCTGAGTTTCTGGTTCCTCTGAGTCATGGGTTCATGCCTTCTTTAGGATGCGGAGGTTTCTTTTTGGCATTGCAGGGAACGTTCTGAAAGCTTCTGATGTGCTCCAAGTCAGCCTGGTGAGCCGAGAGCCTTGGGTGAAGTTCCATCGATCCCCATCCCAGGAGCAGGGCAGGGGTGTTCCTTGGAGACCTTGCTCTTTTGCCCCCCCTCAACTCCCCAGCTTAAGAGGCTTGTGAAGGTGGATTCCGAGAGACCCGAGAGAAAACAGCTAGCATTCCTGCGGAGGCAGCCTAAGCTTTGGAGTCTGGTGATCTTTCTCTCTGAGTTTCAGGGTCATCTCTTTCTACCTATGCGACTTTGGATAAGTCGCTTTGCCTCTCTGAGCCCTAGTCTCCTCCTCTGTACAACGAAGGCCAATCATATCTTCCTCCCAGCATTGTTTTCCGGATCACACTAGAGAATACGTGTGTAACATATTCACTGTTGTAATTGGCATATTGTTGTAATTGGAGCTTTTCCTCTTCTAAGACAGGATCATATTTGCAACAATGAGTGTCCTATGTTACAAACTCCAAAAGAGAGATTTTTCAAAACACGGCTCCTGTTTTGTTTTATTTTATTTTGTTAGTGAACTCCCTGCGCAGCGTGGGGCTTGAACTCACGACCCTGTGATCAAGAGTCGCATGCTCTACTCACTGAGCCAACCAGGTGCCCCCAAAGAGAGCCACTGTTGATAAGAATGAGTCTCTGCTCTGGGATGGGGGTCGCGTGGTGGGGTGCGGGGACCCGGCGGCGGGCATTGGTGGCTCTGACGAGGGTGAGGAGTGGAGGCCTCAAGAGGGAGTTGTGTGTTCCTGCCACAAGGTGGCAGTGTTGGCAAACACGCAACATCTCTCCGCGCCGCAGAGCCCCAAATCAGAATTTTACCTCCAATTTAAATTATTTTTAGAAAAAAAGATTATTAGAATAGGAATGCTCTTAGAGATCACCTAATCCCATGAGTCTACATCTCGGGAAATGGAGGCTCAGAGAGACGAAGACCTTTCCCCAAGACCACAGAGCAAGTCAGTGGCAGAGCTGGGTTCACCACTGATCTAGGGCTTCTGACTTGATTCATTCAGTTAACAGCCATTTGCCATTTGCACTTTCCCATCACATTCCTCATCTCAGGACTGGGGGGCGGGGGAGAATGAGGTGGGCTCGAGAGCCCTTGGTTTCAGTCTTAGCATCCCTGTATTCAGAGGTACCCAGAGTCCCCGAGATCGTAATTCTATATTCCGCACCTCACTTACTGCTAATTAGTATCCTAGTGAGAAGCAGTGCAACAGTCTGGTATTTTCTTAAATCCAGGGTGAATGGGTGGCCTAGCTCTGGTTTACCTGCTCATTTACGGGATGAGAAGGACGCCGGTCTAGCGGTCTGTGTTAAGGCCTGCCCTGCCGTTCATCGGGCTTTTGCTCCCTTAGGAACTAGGTAAATGCTAATGCCCGACCTTCCTCTGGTGATACTGACAGATGACAAGGACAAGGCAGCTCACCGCTGAGGAGGCTGAGGCCCAGAGTCTCAGAGAGGAATAGTAACTCACCCAGGCCACACAGGATTTCCAGATTCCGAGCTTCGGCTCTTTCTGGGCTGGCCCAGGAGGCTGGGAGGGAGAGGACTGAGATGGCCCACCGTCATGATTTGTGTCCCTGGGCCAGGGGCTCGGTCCTGCCCCGGCAAGTCCCTCAGCAGAATGTTCTTTGCGCAGACTCCTTCCCTCCTCCCACTTCGCCCCCTCCCCGCTGCAGCTTCCCTGAGAGTTCCTTTCCAGAGCAGTCGCTTGCTGAATCGGTTTCTAGTGGAAATGTGGTTTTCAAATTTGGGAAATCTCCATTAAGTCCTTTTATTTAAGGAGGATGTCATTATCACGCCTCCCCAAGGACTATTACGGTTCTATTAGGCAAGGCCGCAGACTTCCTAGGTACTGTCTGGGGTCTGATTCCTGGGCAGGAAAATGTGAGACAGGAAGGAGGGGAGGGGGGAGGAGAGGGAGCACGGGGGACGGAGGAGAAGGAAGAAAGGCCGAGAAAGAGCGGAAGAACAGGCGGGAAAGAGAAGGGAGTGCGCAGGGCAGAGGAGAGGCAGAGGGCACAAGCCCTTCACTCCCAGGTGCCTGAGAGAGGGCAGAGGCCCTGGGCCCTTGGCCACCTGCTAGTCCAGACCGGTTAGGATGAAACTGGAGGGAGATGCCTGCCCTTCCTTCCATCACCCTTCCGAGCAGACCGCGGCCACGGAGGACTCCAGATGGCACAGGCCTTCATGCCCCCCAGCTGCCAGGCTGGCCTCTGGCCTCCAGGTTCAGCCTGGGGGGGCTCTCTTAGGGACGGAGGAAGAGGGTGCCTGGGGCGGGGCAGCAGTTCTGGAAACTGGGTTTGGGCTCAGGACTCTGGCCTTCCTGACCACTCGCTGGTGAACGGCCTGTTCTCCCATTCTCTGTCGCTCTCTCTAGAAGGTGAGTTGCAGGAAAACGGGGGCTCCTCTCTGCTCTCTGCTGTCTCCCGGGCACCTAAACCCGTGCCAGGCACGTGGTAGATGCTCGCTAAGTGTTTGTGGAATGAATCACGAACAGAAACAGTTCCATTGCTTCCCCATCCTCTCCCTGGCCGAGTTCAAAACAGTCTTCTGGTTCGAATGGACCTTCTCTCTGTCCTCAGCAAAGCCTGGTAACTCTTGATGGTTACACACACACACACACACACACACACACACACACGCACACACACACACACACACACACACACACACACCCTGGACAGGGTTTAGGGAGCGTCAGGAACCTCATGGCAAACAGCTGACACTGGCTTGGCCAAATGAGAAAGAAAAAAAACATGCTTCTCCTGGGACCTGCCAGTTCGGGGGGTTACCGGCCGCAGGCTGGAGGCGGTTTCTAACCTCCGGGCAGGAAGGCTGATGTTCCTGGGACAAACATCCTGGCTGGGAAATCCCCTGGCCTGGGGCGTCCTTGGGGCCTGGCAGCTTCGATGCGTGCCATCCTGGCCTCTTCAGGCCTTCCCCCGGCTCTGGGCTGGAGGCCAGGCACCCCCACTCTGCCCTCAGGAGCCCGGGTGAGAGCTCGCCCCTGCCCAGGGGCGCCCCTCCCTCGGGCTCCTGTGCAGCGGTGATTAACGAGGCAGCCGGAGCCCCTCTTCCCCAGCTGTGTCAACAGGCCCCCGCCAGCTGCAGGTATGGGAGAGAGCCGGGGGCCCAGGGCGGTGGTCTCCTCCGCGCCTGCTGTCCCCCCACCAGGGGCTCCCTTTGCGGCCCCGGGCCTCCTGCTGGGCCAGCAGAGTCTGATGGTGATGATGATGATGATGGTGATGATGAGTTTATGGTGCTGACAGCACTTGATGTTTGCAGAGAGCAGGGCCCTCCTGTTTCTCCACTCCTTCCTGTGGCTTGAGCCAGAGGGTGGGGATGTGGCTCTCTTTGGGTCACAGGGAGCAACTGGGCTGTGTAGTTGCTAGAGCTTATACCACCTCCTCTGTGAAGCCTTCCCTGATCGCCCCAGCAGGCCCATCCCCACACTCCAGTCACTGCAGGGTATTGTCACCGTGTGGGGAGCCCATCTGTTTCCCTCACTGCTTCCTCAAGGGAGGAGACCATATTTCGCTGGGTCTCCCTTATCTTTGTCCTCACGGCCCCCTTCCCCCCACGTTCCCCTTCTCACAGCAGCCTAGTCCGGCCCTTGGCGCGTGCTATGATAAATACTTTTTAAGTGAACAAATGACCTGTAGATCTGGAACGATCTGGAATTCCAGGGCTTGGGTCTGTCTGTGGTTCTGCAGACTGATTCCCTTGTGCTCGAGCTGGCTCAGACCTGCCCATGACCACACATCCTGCCTCTGGTCCCAGCTTATCCTTGTGGGGCTCCTCGCGGTTGCCACCCAAGGCTCTCGGTTGGAGCCAATAGTGAATTTGTGCTGCTGGGGGTTGGGGAGCCGAGGGGGTGGGCAGGAAGCCAGAGGCAGCCACATGTTTTTGTTTTTGTTTTTAAACTAAACTTTCTGTTTGGGAATAATTTTAGATTTATAGAAAAGTCGCCACGAGAGGACAGAGTTCCCCTGTTAACATCCTACGGAACCATGATCCTTTCGTCAAAACTGAGACGTTAACCCCGGTCCTCTTACCAGCAGCAAAACTCCAGTGTTTATTTGTATTTCTCTGGTGTTCCCATTCCTGTCCTTTTCCTGGGCCAGGATCGAGTTGTGGATACCACATTGTATTTAGCCCACGCGATTTCGAAGATGGTGTTTTACTTAAACATTCATGCAAATCTTGCTTTCTTCCTCATCATCTATCTGGGTTGATAGGATGTGAGAACAAAGGTTCTCCCTGCCAAGTATTCCCGTAAATGATTGTCGCCACGTTTGTGTCTTGTGGCTTCCCAGGCTATTACACACCCTGCCGTGGGCTTGTGGACAGCCGAGCCCCATGCGGGGAGGACTGGACTCACACCATTCAAATCTGCTGACAGCAAGTCTGCTTGGAGCAAGAAACAGGAATCGCTGGGCCTGTACAGGACTGGGAAGGGCAGAGGCGTGGTGGGGAATGGATGTATGTGGGTTCAGTGAAGGTTTGGGGGGGAGGTGGGCTCTCAGGGAACCAGCGCGGGGTCTCCTGTGAGGCAGAGACACGGTGCTTGGGCTTCGAGTCGGAGAAATGCCCAGGGTTCCCCTCGTTCCTTAATTCTCAGCCTTTGTCTCTCTCTCTCCTGTCTTTTCACGTGTGGATCTATTTGCTGCCTCATAGTTGGCCCTGGGTTTGCTTGCATTCCTGGTCAACAGGTGGAATAATTAGAGTTAAGTTTTCAATTAAAATGTTACCGGATGTTCTGTTAATAGCAGAGGCGAACATTCCGCCTGCTTGAAGGAAGACAGGACCTTCCTGTGCAGCTAAGGCTTTGGAGGCCCAAAGGGCTGAGGAGAAAGAAGCTGGAATGCAGGCGTGGCGCTGGGTCAGTTAAGGTCCCTGCTCTTTGGCCCCCTGCACGGACCAGCTCCCCTTCTGGTGTGAAGGTCTCTAACCAACATCTGCTGTGTCATTTTCCATGCTTGCTGGTTTCTAACTGTCTTTGCTCCAATCAGGGACAGGCTGGTGGGGTTGTGGGAGGATGGGGAGGTAAAGCATTTGGAGTTTGCTTTGGGGATTCTTCCTACTTTCGGAGGGATAGCCAGTGACTTCAAGGAGAGCCCTCCGCGGGCTGTGTGTTTATGGGGTGGGAGGTGGGGAGGAAGGAGGAGGCTGAGGGTGGAGAGAAACCTCAGTGACCTTTCCAGCCTGCTGGGGACAGGGCGCTCTGCTGGGTGGGCTGAAGGCCAGAGGTCCAGGACACACCCTCAGGCCTCCACCCCAGGTCTCCCAGGGCCTGACCCTTATTGGAAGGAAGCAGCCTCCAGAAGGGCAGTGCCAAGTCAGCAGGCAGGACAGGGCTGGGCACAGGGAATCCCCAGAGCCCGCAGATACAAGTGCATTAAAGGGACAACTCCTCTCATCTCTGGGTGGAGGGAGCCCTGATGTGTGGAGTGGGAGCGAGGGGCACTTTTTGGACAAAGACCTTGTCTTAATCCATTCAGGCTATTAGAACAAAAATACCACAGGCTGGGTGGCTTATAAATAACTAAAATTAATTTCACTGTTCTGGAGGCTGGGAAGTTCAAGATCAAGGAGCCAGCGGTTTTGGTGGATGGTGAGAGCCTACTTCCTGGTTCATAAATGTCTGTCTTTTTGCCATGTCCTTACATGGGGGTCTCATTTTATCAGGACACTGATCTCATTCATAAGAGCTCTGCCCTTAGGACCTACTCATCTCCCAGAGGCCTCAGCCTTACACACCATCCAACTGGGGGCTAGGGCTTTAGTTTTTCTATTTTTTTGAAGATTTTATTTATTTCTTTGACAGAGAGAGAGAGGGGGAGAGACAGAGAGAGAGCATGAACCAGGGGGAGGGGCAGAGGGAGAGGGAGAGGGAGAAGGAGACTCCTCGCTGAGCTGGAAGCCTGACGCAAGGCTTGATCCCGGAACCCTGGGATCGCTTGACCGACCAAGCCACCCAGGCGCCCCTACTTTTTATTGTTTTAAAGATTTTATTTTTAAGTCATCTCTACACCCAACCTGGGGCTTGAACTTACAACCCTGAAATCAAGAGTCACATGCTCCACTGACTGAGCCAGCTAAGCACCCCTGGGAATTAGGATTTTAACATGAATTCTGGGGGGACACAAACATAGCAGATCTGCAGGTGCTATGGCAGAGTGGGAAAGAAGCAGCAAGAATCGAGACTGGGAGAAACACGGAATCTGGTCAAAGCCTGCAGGGGGAACAGTGGTGGCAGAGGGGTGTGGTAAGACCAGCTCAGCATAGACCGTGAAAGGCCCTGTATGCTAAAACAGAAATTTGGATTTTATTCTATCGGCAATGGGGAGCCATTGGAAACTTGTAGGCAGAAAATGGCACTTTTTGATCTGTTTTTAGAAAGAGAACGCTGGCGGCCATGGAGAGGAGGGATGGAAGCTGGAAACGTCTGGAAATAGAAAAGTCAGTGGGGATATTTTGCCATAATCCAAGGGAAAAAGGCTAAAGGCCTGAGCTGAGACAGGGGTGGGAGGGATGGAGAGCCCGGATTGGGGTTAAAGAGATTTCTGATACGAGGCTACACAACTTGGCGACTCAATAGATATGGAAGATGAGGAAGGGGGAGGAGTTGGAATTGATTTCCAGGGTTTTGAGCTGGGCGATTGCATGTAGTGGTCACAGCCGACAAAACAGGGAAATATGGGAGGAGGGGCAGGTCGGGGAGCAGAGGTTAGGCTCCTTTGGGACTTGTTGATTCTGAGCGTATGGAAGATGTTCAGGTGAAATGACCAGATGACACAGGATAGGCTCAAGTCTTAGAGAAGAGTTTAGGCTGGAGACGTTGCAGTACAAGCCAGGGAGGGGCATTTGGGCTCAAAGGAGCTGAACCAAGAGAGGGTATAGTGGGAGAAGAGAGCTGAAATAAGAGGCTGGCAGAGGAAGGGGTGAGGGAGACCAGAGGCTGGTGAGAAAGAGTGGTATCTGGGGGAGAGTGGAGGCACTAAAGGAGAAAGGGTTCCACACAGCTGAGCGGTAAGGGCATGAAGACAGGAACTGAACCATAGTTTAAAGACAAGGAGGTCATTGGTGACTTTAGCTAGAGAAAGTTCAAAATCAACCAAAAGCTGCATCTCCATTAAACCCGTGGACTAGCGCATCTGTTTCCATGGAATGGTGGGAAGAGGGTTGAGAACTCCACGGGAGTTGAGGAAGCGGTGGCGTCCCCCTGGAGGGAGTGAGAAAGTGTGTCTTACGAAGTGAGAGAGACTAGAGTAAGGCTTTAGGATTAAGAGGAGGCAACAGAGGGAGCAGTGAGATCTCAACTGGGCTGAACAGGGCGCCACGCTCAGGCCCCAGCTCCTCATTAAACTGGTTGTTTCAGTCAACACTCATTTTCCCACGTAACGCTTAGGTTCTCTGACCAGACGCCCAAACCTATTTCACCTGAAATCCCCCAGAAGCACAGGACAGATTATCCATGGGAAGGACATTCCTCGCGCCAGCTCAGAGCTCTGGCTTATCTGGAATATCTCACCATTTCAAGGATGTTGAAATGAGGAAACTGGTCTCCCAAGAGTGGGCAGGATGGACCTATTCTGATTTGGGTCATGTATCTACGAGGCACGGAGCCTTGCTTAAGTCACACCAAGGAAAGGGGAGCTGAGGGCAAGGACACATATAGTGGGGGGTCTAGAACCAGAATGCAAATGGCAAAGCCTTGGAGAAGGTGGCGGTGTTTGGCCCCTGTCTTGTGGTTGCTCTGTTTCTCTCTGGGCATCTCCGGCCCCCTAGCCTCCGGTCTTTGGGTTCTAGCGGTCTGAATGGACTAAGACAAGGTCCTTGTCTGAAAAGTGCTAGTCCATCTGGCACAATTCTACCTGAGCGGAATTCAAGGTCCTGCTCTGCAACACCCCCCCGCCCCACTCTGTAAATTCCCGTATTCCTTTGTCTCTAAAGAGCACACCTCACTCTGTATTGCAGTCCTTTTTCTATGTCTGCTTGGCCATCAGGTTGTAAGAATCTTGAGGCCGGGGATCGTGTGTGATGCCAACAATGCCTGGCAGCAGCTGGTAGAGACGGCTCTTCAGTGGATGCCTATTACTGAATGAATGAATGAATGAATGAACACATGAATGAATGATTTTGGTCTCTGTTTGGACCTAGCTCTTTCAAATCTGTGCATATAAACTGCAGTCATGGGTGCCTGGGTGACTCAGTCGGTTAGGCGTCTGCCTTCAGCTCAGGTCATGATCCCAGGGTCCTGGGATCGAGTCCCGCATCGGGCTCCCTGCTGCCCGCTGCTCCCCCTGCTGGTGCTCTGTCTCTCTGTCTCTCTGTCTCTCTCTCAAGTAAATAAATAAAATCTTAAAAAAAAAAAAAACCCACAAAAAACCCTGCAGGGGCAGATATGGGGGTGGGAATACATTTCTCACGGGCTGTTTATCACCACCTCCCCAGGACAGTGCCTGACCCATGGCATGGGTTCATTGTTGGTGGACTGGATGTACCAAAGATCCTGGGTTTGGGTCCTGTGCTGGGGCTGACTTAGATATCTTTGAAGTGAAAAGCAACAAATAAACATTCCTCTTTACATTTTATAGATGAGGCAACTGAGCTTAGAAAGTTTGTACAACTGGGGCGCCTGGGTGGCTCAGTTGGTTAAGTGTCTACCTTCGGCTCAGGTGATGATCCTAGGGCCCTGGGATCAAGTCCCTGGTGTAGTCAGGCTCCCCGCTCAGTGGGGGGAGGGGGTTTGCTTCTCTCTCTCTCTCTGCCTTTCCCCCCACCTCATGCTCTCTCTCTGTCTCTCTCACTTTCTCTCTCTCTCAAATAAATAAAATAAAATCTTAAAAAAAAAAAGAAAGGAAGTTTGCACAAGCCTTCCCAGGTGCACGGTAGCATCGGATTTTCCAAGCGATGGGGTGCTAGGTTCTATAAGACCTGTCGGTTCCGAGTTGCTGCTCAGCATAGAGTCCTCAGCGCACATGAGCTCGGACAGCTCTCAAGCAGAATTCAAGCAGGCATGTTGTTCTCTGCAGGCTGGAGGGCTCCTCACTGGGGCTTGGATTCCAGGAAGGGGCTCTCTTTGGCAACCCCAGGTCTAGGGTGAGGGGAGCGAGGCACTTGTCACCGGCTCAAAATGCAATGGGGCCCCAAAAAACTCAGTCATCAAGAGCAATACAACACAATACTAAAAAAAAGCAGGCTGGCTCCTTGTTTTTTATTTTTTATTTCTAAAAAATTTTTATTAATTTATTTTTTTAAAGTAAGCTCTACACCCAGTGTGGGGCTCAAACTCATGACCCTGAGATCGAGTGTCGGAAGCTCTACTGATTGAGCCAGCCAGGCTTCCCTGGCTGCCTGATTTTTGAAAATAAGGTTTTTTTGGAACGAGAGTTGGGATTAGGGTGAGGTGGATGAGGCAGAAGATTGGATGGGAAGTTGGATCTTTATTTAAAATTTTCATATTTTTTATCCTAAAGTTTTGCATTGATTTTGGTTTACAAAGTACTGCATTAAAATATTTTTATTTCTTGATTTCTGAGTTTTGAGCCTTAAGTTTAATGTCCCAGGCAAGTGCCTTACTGGAAACCCTGGGTTCCAAGACAGGTCAGGGCCAGGCCACTGAGATTCACTTCCTCTGGGTCCCCGGCTGCCTGTACGAAGGAGCCGCGGGCCTAGATGCTTTCTGTCGTTCAGACATTATGGCATGAGGTTTTGCTTTGGATTCTCTAGAAAGTTAGGTCTCCCCTTGCGCACCCATGTCTAAATGTTGAACTCCCATCTGCCAGCCCCCATGGGTATTCTAACTGGGATTGCAAATGTTCTCTAAACCCTGCCCTTCCCTCCATCTCTGCTGTCTTATCAGCCCCTGGTCCCTCTGCCTCCAGCTTCCACAGTGCTCCCAAGGTCACCTGGACAAAGTGCACATCTGACTTCAGTGTTCCCCAGCTAAACTCTCCAGCACCTTTGGCATAAGTCCCAACAGCCTAAACAAACCCCCTTCCTGAGCCAGCCCAACTCTCAGATCCTATCTATGTCCCAGGCACACCGGACTCCTCGGGATATGGGCGTGTGTCTGTTCCCTTTCTTTCCTGCGTCTCGGTCTTTGCACACATGGTTCCTTCCCCTTGGATCTACTTGTCCCCTTCATCTTGTCCCCTTTCATCTACTTTCGGAGCCAGCCCAAGGGGCTTCTCCTCTGTGCTTTGTGACTCTCCTGCTTACCTGGATGAGCCCATTCGCTCTTCTGTAAGGTAGTTAGAACAGTGCAGTTCTTTATTTACAGGGCTATGCCCCCCACCCAAGTGTGAGCACCTCAAGGGCAGGTCATGCCCATTTTGTATCCCCCCGGCCCCATACCACACCCCCAGTACAGGGCCTGGCACAAGATAGGCTCTTAGGGACCGAAGGAATGCACGCGTGCAAGGGACATAATTTTGTTCGCCCCTTTAGGACTTGCCACACTGCAAGACTTTGAGCAGAGCCCTAATCCCTGGTTTTCTTCTAGAGCTCATAGCATCCGATTTGGAAGTTAGGGGGTTACTGGTGCCCCAGCACCGGGGAGGACAGATGAGAAGGCTGCTTTGGGACAGCTGGGCCATTCCAGGGGAGGAAATTAAAACTAAATTGAATTAATTAGCGTTCATATTGAACCCTACTTCTTGAGTGTGCTAAATCTGATTAAACAAACAACAAAAAAGAATCGCTTTGCTATCTTTTTTTTTTTTTTTTTTTTTTGGTAAGAGAAAAGGAAACAACAACAACAACAACAAAGATGTTCATTTAAGATAGGCCCGGGGCTGGGGGGCCGGGGAACGTGGTGAAGGCTCCTGTTGTTTGGGGTCAGAGGTCGCAGGGGCAGCCGCTGCCTGGGGATCAAGCTCAAGGTTCTGGAGTGATGGAAAAACCTGGCCTGACGCTTTTCCTCAGTGGACCCTTAACTCGCTAACAGGAGCCAGCTGAGCGAACACAAACAGAGGCTCTGGAACAGGCACAGATCCCAGCTTCCTCTGAAATTTCCAGGCCTCTTTTTTCCTGTCGGATTCCAGACAGATGAAATTTTCCTGGCCCCAGCCCTGTTCCTGGCAGCGTCTCCTCTCTGAATCACCGTAAATCAGGGCTGGGGGTGAGCAGAGGGATTTTCCTGATTGACAAGCGGCTGCCCCCGGGTAAAATGGGGGCTCCATTTCCTAGGCTAAAAATAGCTCTGGGGTGCTTGCCCAAAGTCCTCTACATCCCAAGGTCCTGTAGGTATTTGCTTTGGATTTTAAATATTCGTGTCTGCCTATGGTGATTATTTCATCGAGAAGGGCTGCAGACGTGCAGATGTGAGCCTCCGGGGGCCTTGGTGGTCGTAAGCGACACCATTGTTCTTGGGATCACAAGGGGGGGGCCTGTGCATTCCTCAAAGCCTTCATCATCCGTGGAGCCCCCAATTAATTTCAATACAAACACCGGATTTGGCCTCCCCCACGCCTTTGCAGCCATAACACATGAGGTCATGCCGTTTTTTCGTTAAGTTTTGGGGAGACGGGGTGGGGGGTGGGGGGTGGGGGGTGGGGAGGGGAGCTTCCAGGTCCCTGAGGGTATGGGTCCCGCATGGTTCAGGCTGGGCTGTTTACTGCAGGGGGTCCACCTGCCCACCTGAGTTCTCTTTCTCACCTTCCTTCCATCAGAAATTCTGAAATCTTTTACTCTTTCTGTCTTTCTTTGCTCAGGCCCTCCAGCCTCATCTGCAGACGTTTGGATGCTCACCCACCACTCCCGTAAATTCTTTGAAGACCCCCAGAGCCCCCTCACTTTCTACGCTTTGTCTACCTGGGACAGTCTTTTACCTCTTCACACGGCCCCTTGTTCTGGAAGGTTCCACTGCAGGAATTTCTCCCTCCAGGAAGCCTTCCCCATTGCTCCATTCAGGGAGAAGTACCACTCCCTCTTCCATATTCTGATAGCTCCCTGTTCTCGAGGAGAATTGTAGCCTGCATCGGAATCACATGGAGGGTTTGTTAAAACCACAGACTGCTAGGCCCACCCTCAGTTTCTGAATCAGTAGATCTGGAGATCAATAGATCAATAGATCTCCAAATTGGCATTCCCAACGAGATCCCTGGAGATAGCCATGCTGCTGTCGCCCCAGCCCCCGACCTCCCGTGACCACCTCTGCTGACAGAACCCAGAACTACTAGGTTGCAATGACCTGTTTATTGGTCCTTTCCTTTCCCCAGGAGGGCCAGGGCTGTCTTTTTCACCTCTACATCCCAATGCTTAGCACAGCCCCTGTGGCACAGTGAAATCGCCCACTAGAGATTTGTTGATTGAATGAACTGTGCATACGTTTGTGCATGAGAACGACTTGCTGGTTGCTGAGCTCAGCTCGAGGGAAGGAGGGCAAGAGTCCCTTTCAAGGACTCAGGTCCTGTCCTCCAGTGGGGCACCGCTGGGCGGGAGGGCCGGGTACTGGGGCTCTCGGGCTCATGAGAGGGAGTCACCAGTCAAGGCGAACGAGTGCAACCCCCTCTCCCAGAACGCCAGAAACAGGCGAGCCACTGATTCAGCTGTGAGCCAGAGATGCCAGAAGGAGGGATGCGCAGTCAGGATTTCCATTTCATTTTCTCCCTCTGGGAATGCCCGATGGCAAAAGGATGCTGGGGACCCTGTCCCTTCCCTTGAGCTGTCCCTTCCCCTTCTGCACTTAGAACTGTGTTTCCTGCAGTTTCTTTAATGCACCCTTTCTTTTTATTTATTTATTTTTATTTATTTATTCACTTGAGAGAGAGAGAGAGAGAGAGAGAGAGAGAGAGCCAGCGAGAGCATGAGAGGAGGAAGGGTCAGAAGGAGGAGGGAGAAGCAGACTCCCCGCCAAGCAGAGAGCCTGATGCGGGGCTCCATCCCAGGACTCCTGGATCATGACCTGAGCTGAAGGCCCAACCGACTGAGCCACCTGGCGCCCCTTTAATGCACCCTCTCTTTCGGACCCCCACACCTTTGCTCATGCTGTCACCCCTCTCCGTGCTCCCCTTGTTCCTTCTTTGCTGGTGGACATCAAACACCGCCACTCAAGACTAAGTCCAAATGTGGCCACCTGTGTGCAGGTCAGAGGCTCATCGTCTCCGCTGGGCTCCCACACGGCAGCAACCTCGTGGCCTGTTGTGTCAGTTCAGTTGGGTTTGGTTCCTGCCCCACATGGAGAGTCTTGCCGGTGCGTCTGTCTCTGTCCTCCCGCCCGGTTTACGGCGGGCGCTCAGGGCACTCGGAATCGGATCCCATCTGCTCATCTTGGAGAGTATGAGGGGGTGAGGGGGGTCAGCTTGGGTCTCCATTCCACAGGCATCCCTGTCTAGCCACATGCTCAGCTGAAAGGTTGGGGGAGGAGGGGCGGCTAGAGCCTAGCAGCTGGTGTGGCTCAGAGAGCAGGCATGCCGAGTCCAGTGGGAGAGGGTTGAAAGCCTGGTTCTGCTTCTTACCACCTCTGTCAACTTGAACATGTTACTTGTTATTGAGCCTCAGTTTCTTCTTCTGTAAAATGGGGATAACAACCCTCACTTCCATGGCTGTGGTAAGGAATAAAGAGGATAACATATGCCAGGCTTCAGGCACAGGCCTTGGCACGGCTGCCTTCCCCCTTCTACAGAATCGGGTCCCTAAGCTTTCTCTTTGTCAGTCCCAGAAGTGGTCAGCTTTCCACAGATCCCCTCCTTAATTTTCATATAGTAATAGAAGACAGCAGTCTGAGAAGGGCTGGGGCAAGTGGTTTCACCCAGGCTGATTTCAGCTGGAAAACCAGCCCTCAGACAAGAGGGAGGAAAAATTATTAAAGGATTAAATCCCAAATAATCCCATAAGCCCCAGGAGGCTCAGAAAGCAATAAGCCACAGACTTAAAATCTGATCTGTGAAGTCACGGGGGTGGAATCAGCATCCGAAGGCTGGGAGTGGGCTTCAAGTGTGCAATGCGGTCAGACCTCTTCTGAAGAGTGGCCTCATTTTCGTTGCTCGGACAGCATTTTTCTTTTTTTTTTTTCCTTCTCATCTTGTCATGGTTTTTAATAACAATGAGTGAGCTGTAGGAGTAGGGGAACTTCAGCTAAAATTGCATAAAAATAAAAATTTAATTAAAATACACAAGTCGTGAAATTCCATCCTTGTAAAGTGAGATGTCTTGGGACTCTGCCCCAGCAGATCTTGCTCCCTGGGCCCCAGGTTCACACTGGCTTCTGCTCGACCCCTAGGAGGAGGAGAGGCCGGCAGCCTGGCCTCCCGTAGCCAGATGAGCAGGGAGGTGCTTCCAGCCCCTCCCCCACAACTCTCTCCCGGATGAAGGAGAACCCCGACTGGCCAGAGAGGCTGGGGGTGGGAGGGAGGTGGGGGGAAGGAGGACGCAGGAGTGGGGGCCATTTTACGGGACTAGAGGCAGGCCCCCATGTGTGGGCTGTGGGAGGGACTGAGCACCCTGAGCTTTTTGGGGCAGAAACTGTGGCTTTCACATTTTCCCAGGCAGAAAGTAGAGCGCAGACCTGGCCACGGGAGCCTGGGAGTCATACATTCTAGTCCCAGTGACGTCACAACTCACTGGACCACTTGAGCAACTCACTTCTTTGTGGGCCTCAGTTTCCCCATCTGTAAAATGAATCGATTAGGCTAGACCAGGGATTTTCTTTTTCTTTTTTTTTTAAGCTTTTATTTATTCATTTGACAGAGAGAGACACAGCGAGAGAGGGAACACAAGCAGGGGGAGTGGGAGAGGGAGAAGCAGGCTTCCCCACGGAGCAGGGAGCCCCATGCGGGGCTCGATCCTAGGGCCCTGGGACCATGACCCGAGCTGAAACTAAGAGTTGGAAGCTTAACTGACTGAGCCACCCAGTGCCTCACAGATTGGGTTTTCTTGTTAAGATTTAGTTTGAACCAAAGGTGCTGAGCCTGACAATGTTGAAACACCTCTCAGGACTCTTCTGGTTGTAGCAGCGTGTGATGTGCCCATCAGGGCTGGAGCCCAGCTTCCTTTGCCTGGCAGTGTACTCCTCCCTCCTGCACCTGTGCATGAGGCCCCCCTTCCCCCCGCCCCACTCCCATCACCTTCTTGTTTTCTATCTTGATTTCTGAGTCATGAGACTCTTTGAGAAATGAATGAAAACTACCAATGCTCCCTCCAGAGAAATGCACATAGAAAAAAATACATACGTGCTATGACAATATTCCTTTTTTTTAAAAGATTTTATTTATTTATTTGTCAGAGAGAGAGGGAGAGCACAAATGGGGGCAACGGCAGGCAGAGGGAGAAGCAGGCTCCCCAGTGAGCAGGGAGCCCGATGTGGGACTCGATCCCTCCCAGGACCCTGGGATCATGACCCGAGCTGAAGGCAGATGCCCAACTGACTGAGCCACCCGGGAGTCCCCAGATTCGTTTTGTGAAAGAAAATGCCTTCATCCGAGATTAGCTGCTGGGGCTGTAGGCCCCAGGTCAGGGTATGAACGGTGGGAGCAGAACAAAGGGACAACTATCTTGCATGAGAGCACTGCTCAGTTTGGGAGCCTCTCCCCATCCGGCAGGTACCTCCCTCTTTCTGCTCTGGTTGGCCTAGACATGGAATCAGCCCTTCCCCATGACCTCAATACCGAAAAATGTGTTGCAGACTTGGCTAAATGTTTGAGGACCAGCAAAGTAGAGTAGACGGAAACCCTTTCTGTACTCAGGCTTTTGGTAGCAAGTGATGAAACATCAATTCAAATTCCTTAAGGGGAAAAAACCCAGGAAAAATGAAATATATCGGTCCCCTGAACTGGGAAGGTGACAGTGGAGTCAATGTTCCACTGAGTTACAGAACTCAAGGGAACACTGTTAACATTGTGGCTGTTCTCCCATTGGCTCAAGGGATCCAGGACACATCTCTTCTCACGTCCTTGTCCCTCTTGACTTGGCTTCTCTTGGTATTGGCTTCATTCTCTTTCCTGTAGAGAGGCCTCTTCCATATAGTTGGGAAGATGGTCCCAATACCCCCAGGCCTACCTCACACCAGCTAAGTCACCTCAGTATCTGGGGATGGGGTACCTTCATTGGATCTGGCTGGGCCTGGGTCAGGTGCTTACCCCTGGCTGGTGGGCTGCAATACTATATAGAGCAACATTTCCAGAAACATGGAATTAGGGAGTAGTTCTCTGTTTGTTTGTTTGTTTTTGATTGTTAAGATTTTTTAAATAATCTCTGCACCCCATGGGGGGCTCGAACCCAGAACCCCGAGATCAAGAGTTGCACGCTCTACCGACCGAGCCAGCCAGGTGTCCCAACAGTTCTTTGTTTTTACTGGATGGTGGAAGGAACACTGGGCAGATAAAACACACACACACACACACACACACACACACACACACACGGCAACATCAAAACAAAACAAATGTCTCATCTACCTCGCTGGTCCTTGAAACTTTACCCATATAATATGCTGTGTATGAATGATTCTGTATGTGGACTGAAGTCATGGAGGGAGGCTGATTTCTACCTCTGGGTGAGTCGAGTACCAGCAGGGTGATAAGATGATTCACAAACTGTACTAATTTGGAAGAGGGTGGGGTCTAATAATTGGGAAAATCATAAGCAACATCCCAGTATCCCTGGTGGTGCTGGGAGGAGTGCATGTGGAACGGGGTAGGCATTGACTTTATTCAAACTCAAAGGATTGGCTGTCTTAACTGGATACACCTGGATCATGCACACCAAATCATACAATCCTGTGGATTCAGGATGCCCTGAAACCCATCCAGTGGAGAGCCCCCATCTTGGACCCTGCCTCTTTCTGGCCATTATTTTTTTTTTTCCTTCATGCTCATTCACTCACTTAAAAAAAAGATTTATTTATTTGAGAGAGAGAGAGCGTGTGCCTGCGAGCACCGGTGGGAGGAAGATTCCCTAGAGAGAATCTTCGAGCAGTCTCCCCTGCTGACAGCAGAGCCAGACTCGCGGCTGGACCTCATGACCCTGAGATCATGACCTGAGCCGAAACCAGGAGTCAGAGGCTCAGCCCACTGACCCACCCAGACGCCCCCATCCACGCACTTTTTCTCAGGCAGCAGGCCCCAACCTCACTTGGCTGCCTCTAATCCCACTCTGAGTTGTGATCCCTACACCCCCATGAGAATTTTCTGGACGGTTCTCAAAGGACTACTGGGCAAGCCTGCTTGCTGCATTCGTACCAGTTTTCCTCCCACTCGGGATGAGGTAGCAGTCCCAGGACACTAAAAAGTTCCTGCTGCCCCCCCCCCCCCCGCCCCCCCTCCCCTGCCCCCCCACCCCAGCTACAAACCTGTCCTTCCCGATGATGTCATCTCTGGCCCCTGGGCACCAGCTGGAATGCGCAGCTGCAGGGGTGACCCGCTGCAGGCAGCTCCAAGCAGGAGAGCTGCCATGGCGTGGTCCGGGGCCTCAGGATTTACTGCTACCTGCTTTTTTTGGGATCTGACAACTGCAGAAAGGGTTGGAGACGAGATTTTGAATTTGTCCCAAGCAAATAATTCAAAAGACACGGGCAAGAAAGGGGTCCACCGGTATGGTAGTGACCCTGACGAACAGCATCCTGAAGGTCCAGTAATGAGGATGAGCAGCATTTTGCCCTGCAGGTCACGTTTCTCCACCTGCCCTCACAGTTACGTCGTGTGCTAGGTAGGCACTTGGCTCAGGTTTCTACAATGAGTGAGAGGCAGAGCTAGACTTTAAGCCTAAGCTCTCTCAGCTACCTATGATGTGGGAAACAAAGGCAAAAGAAAAATTAAATTTCCCTACTGCTTACACTTACAGCCCATTGACAAGTCCCTGAGACAGACAGAGTGAGATTCTTTTAGGAACTCGGCTGCCTCGATGTTAATACCTTGCTAAGGGCAAAAGGCAATCTTAGCCCGACCCCCAGGATCCTGTAAGTCTACCTTAACAAATAAAAATTTCTTTGGAAACCTCCTTTATCTCTACCCCTCAAGATACATGTTGGCAAAGCATCCCCCAAGCATATGACCCACCGATATACATCTGAAGGGTCTCATGACTAAGGCTTTACCAGACAGTACTAAATGACCCTTTCCTAACAATAACTAGCCCCCTCAAGGTCCTGGAAACCTTGCTCCCAGATTTCCTTAGAGACTTTCGCTATCCCGAACCCCGTCCCAACTTGAAAGTGTATATTGGGCCACTCCTCATGACCTCATTGCTGCTCTTTCTGCCCACGGGCCCTGTCCCTGTGCTTTCATAAAACTGCATTTTTGCACCAAAGGCCTCTCAAGAATTCTTTCTTGCTGTCGGCTCTGAACCCCACCATCTTTCCTACATCACCGCCTCCAACTAGATCCCCTCGTCTGGTTTTACAACTTGCCTTGCACAGTTTAGGTGAGCTAAGAATGCCTTCAATTTTCTTTATTTTTTATTTTTTTAAAGATTTTTATTTATTTACTTGTCAGAAAGAGAGAGAGCACAAGCAGGGGGAGCGGCAGGCAGATGGAGAAGAAAGTTCCCTGCTGAGCAAGGAGCCCGATATGGGACTCGATCCCAGGACCCTGGGATCATGACTTGAGCTGAAGGCAGACACTTAACCGACTGAGCCAAACAGGTGTCCCAAGAATGCCAATTGATTGTGTCTTACTTGGTGCCAGGCATTGTACCAGACATGCTGCATATGTGCTGCCATCAAATCTTCCCCTGACCTTGTGGGATGGATGTTATTTTAAAGATGACTAAACAGGCTCAGAGTGGGTAAGCCATTTGCCTGGAGTCACAGCTGTCTCTGTAGAACTTTCTGGAATCTAGTACTCACTCTCAGCCAGGCCTCAATTTTCTGGATGGCTTGGAGGGCTGTGGGTAGAGGCCGAAAGCAAAAAGAAGCAAGGGGAGCTAATCTGGTTCTCCTGGTCTGCATAGCCCTGTGCTGAGCTGCCCCTCACCCAGCCGCTAGCATAGACCGAATCCTGCAGTGCTTACCATTACAATAGATTGTCACACCTCTGAACAACTCAGTTCTCCGTGGGCACCGACCAGGTGTCCCACAGATCTACCTCAGTTCTGACACTGTCTATCTGGAGATAGCATCAGGTCCCAAAGGTTAAGGGCTCAGTTCCGCAAGGCTGCGGCTTCTACCCCCCACCCCCACTTCAGACCCCAACTGCAAGTCCACCCGCGCTTCTGACTTACCTGCTATAGATCAGAGGTTCCCGTGACCCCCTCCTTGGGTTCAGTTAATCTGCTAGAGCGGCTCCCGGAACTCATGGAAACATTTTACCCTACTAGATTACTCGTTTATTATCAAAGGATATATAACTTAGGGACAGCCAGCTGGGAGAGGTGCATAGGTCTCTGTATGGGGGAAGGATTGTGGAGCTTCCCTGCCCTCTGAGTGAGCCACTTTCCTGGAATGATTCAATCATTGGCTTTTGGTGACTGAACTCAATCTCCTGCCTCTCTCAGAATCTCCCCAGAGGTCCGGAGAGGAGGGAGTGCAAGTTCCAACCCTCTAATCACGTGGTTGGTTCCTCTGGTGACCAGCCCCCCCCACCTCTGGTGACCCAGGTGCTTCCCCAAAACACCTCATTAACATCACAAAAGGCACGCTGATCACTCTCTAAGATTAGGAAATTCTAAAGGTTTTAGGAGCGCTGAGTCGGGAAGGGGACAGAGACCATGTATATTTCTTCTTAGAAATCACAGTATCATACCATGTTATAGTGTCATCATTTATTTATATATTTGTCCCTCTCCTTAGACTGGAAGTGCCTCAAGGTTTCTGAAGCCCAGCACTTGGACCAGCGCCTGGCACATGACAGGTGGCTTGTAAATGACTATGGATTAAATGAGTTAATCGGCGAAGTGTGGGTAAAGGGGAAGGATGGGGACGGCATCAGGGATGAGAGGGGCCAGAGTTTCTGTGCTTGTCAGTTTCGCGGCACTAATATCCCATAATAAGCCATCCCCACACAATCAGGCTTCACATATTTCCCAGCTCACAGCTATACCTGGCTCCAGGCTGAGGATCCGACAGGCCTCACGTGTTCCTTCATCTTCTTGGGCAAGCTGCTATTTGGGACATGCCCTTTTTGTGGCGACAGCAGGAGCAGAAGGCGCCCCTTTAGGCTGTGACTTGGCACTGGTACCTTGTCACTGCTGCTCATATTCCATTGGCCCAAACTGGTCGTATGTCCAAGCCCAACGTTACTGCGGTGGGGAAATATATTCTGCCCACTCTCCTGCCTAAAGGTCACAAGGTGGGTGAGAGCAAAGAGCTGAGAACAGTCTACTACAACCTCCCTTAAAACAAAGACTTGAACCTACTTTACGCCTTCAGCGAGAATCTAGAAGTGTGCCTGCTGGTCCCAGAGTTCCACTTTAGGCCCGCGTACCCTCCCCCCCCCCCCCCCCCCCCCCCCCCCCCCAACTTTCCTCTGCGGGTTTATGCCAGAAAGTGACAATTGCCCCCGTCATTCATTGCCCCTTTTTTCTTTTTAGCGATAGAATACCCCAGATTTTATGTAGTTGAGCACATGGTGCCACTGGAGGCCACGCTTCCCAGCCTTCCTTGCAGCTAGATGTGGCCACGTGACTAAGCTGTGGCCAGTGGGGTGAGCGGAAAAGTTGCAGGCACCTTCTGCCGCCAGCTGTGTGAGGAGGCTGCCTGTCCTCCCCTCCTCTCTCCTCCATGCCTTGGTGAGTCACAGATGGAAAATCAACGTTGGTTGGAGAGTGTTTCAGGCCCTTGCCTGTGGCAGCCAAAATGCCAGGTGGAGCTCCGTCCTACCATAGGTGACTCACCCCATGGGCCCCGTACCTCTTCACCCTCACCTTTCAGCATCTCCAACTGGTACAGCTCTGTGGTCACTTTATGGAGTTTCTTGCTCCCCGGCTGTCAACCTGCTTCTATCTAAGCAGTGCCACCTTGCTTCCTTCCCTTCTCTGGCCTGGGCTCCTGGCCACGCTCCTCTTTCTTTCTTGGCCGAGACCGGGGAGGTTCCCTCTAGCACCCTGAACCCCTCTTCTTAATTCTGGCTTCAGTTCACAGTGACTTGTGTCAGCCCTGGGCCATGTCAAGTCTCTGATGGTGAAGACAGCAGGTAACCTGCGACCCATATTTCCCAGAGTCCTGTGGGAATTTGACATTTGGAAATCCCAAAGTCTCACAATTCCTTCATTACACAATAGCCTTTGCTTCCATAAGACGGAAAGGAGGAAATACTGAATGAGCATCTACTGTGTCCTAGGCGTTTTCCCATTTGCTTTCTCATCTAGCTGCCAGATAATATGGAGACAGCAGAGGCCCAGAGAGTTGAAGGCCCTTAGCCAATACCACCCAGCCAGTAACTGGTAGGGCTGGGATTTGAACTGAGGTCTCTCAGACTCCAAAGCCTGGGCTTTTCCTTTGTGCAATCTCCAAACAAGAATGCGCCCAGACCTGCAGGGGTGTTGAGGGGGAGCATTTGGCCAGAGATGCAACAGTATAGACGGATCAAATGGGAGGGGGGGCAGATGATGGAGAAGGAAGGTGACAGACAGATGGGGGAGGGAGGTGATGCGAGGGTCAAAGTGTTCTGCTTTGACAAGGGACTTAGGATTCAAAGCATGGAACCTTTTTCCACACTCGCCTTGCTGGAAACTCCTTATATCCCCACATGTGATGAGCTCACCCTTCTGCTGGCACCGACCCACCTCTCATCTTGGCCCTGGCGGGGACACACCAACATTTCTGCAGGAGGAATAAAGCAATAACAGGAATCTCATTTTTCTCCCTAAAATAATACTTCTCTGTTCTGCCAGCAAGCAGGGAGCTGCTCCTGCCTGCAGTCCTGTGGGAAGCCTGTTCCCAATCCTGCAGGATTAGTCTGCCGCTGGCTTCCCAGGCGCCCCCAGCAAGCAAGGCAGCGCTCGGGCCCCCTGAGCTCCTGGTGACACATCCCTGAAGTCTTCCTCAGCCCTGGAGGGTCACTCACCTCTAGGACCCTGGGCCAGGCTCTCCGGGGCAAAGGGGCACTGCTCTCACCAGCATGGGCCTCAGGCTCCAGTAGTTGGTGGTTTCTTCGGCATCTCTTTAGGACCTAGGCAATTTCCTACAAGGAAAGGATCATTGGAAAAACCATTTTGTACAGGAAGAATTTAATTTTTCTGCAACAGGCTTTTTTTCCTCTTAAAAAAAAAAAAGGAGTCCTCATTTACCTAAGGGTCTGAACGCCTGGAAATTTCTTCCCTATGTGCACATTATCCATTTCCTGGCTTCAGGGATGGAAGGACTTGCAGAATTTGGAGGATATTAAACAGATTCATAATGGACCCAGCAGTATAAACATGTCTCAAGTGCAGACAGAAATGTCACAAGCTCCTATTCGGTTTAATGTAAAACATAGCAGTTGTGTCTGTGTTCCCATTTTACAAATAAACAAGGTGAGGAGATGGACTCGAAATTGTCCCCAGGGAGCCAGGTGCCTCTGTTCCTGGCAATTTCCAGGCTGCTTCTGCCCACAAACTGCTCAGAAAAGAACGCTTAATGTAGCCGGGCGCACCACGGCCAAAAGGCAGAGCAAATGGGAGGGGTCCTGTAGCCCCTGTAGCCAAATGGTCTACAGCCCTTCCTACCCTTCACTGGGACATCCCCAGTGGCTGGGGGGCTCTGAGCCCCTCGGAGTGTGTCACCAGCGGGATGGGCCGGGCGGCCGGGAAGGTGCAGGTGCATCGGGAGACCTGGGTTCAAATGTCACCTCTGCCCCCACCGCCAGCAGGCTGTGAGATCCCAGGTAGCCGACTGTACCCCTCTGCTCCCCTTCGCTGTGAAATGGGGGAACAGTCCCAGACCTGCGTATCTTACCTCGCGATGCTGAGTGCCTCCTGAGACAAGGTGGGTCAGTGTCCTTGGTTAAGAGGTAAACGATTCGAGGAATGGCCATTTGCCCATTTTAATTCAAAAACAGTATTTCCTACCACTGATTCTTTCAAACCCAGAGGTGGAGGGATGTGTCATTGTCAGAAAGTCTAAACACGTCGAGGCAGGATCATTGACTCAGGGGCCAAAATGACTAATTTGGCTCCATTCCTCGTTCGGCGTGGGGAGGGTTCCGTCAGAATGCGCTGCCGGGTGGCTCTGGCTGGGGACACGGCCTACATCTGGGCAGGAAGATGAGACATCGGGAGGATGGACCATGGAGCCAGGCTGCCTGGGTCTTGCTGGGTGACACAGGGCAAAGTCCCTAACCCTCCTGTGTCCCGGGTTCCTCATCTGCCAAACGGGGAACAACTGAAGGCCTTTCAAAGACCCCCAAAGGGGAGGATGAAATGACATCATGTGTGTGGAGTGCTTCAGAGAGTGCTGGGCCCCCAGCAGGTGCAAATGTTAGCTATGACTTGTGTCAGGGGAACTCTGGGCATTAATAGTGAAATATTTCTAGAGAATAAAATAAATTCAGATGAGGAAACTGAGGCTCATCAATGAGACATGACCTGCTGCAGTTCAACTACCATCTGACAGACATTTCCCAGCTCTTGTGATCATTGTAATAATCATGTGGTTAAACTTTATTGATCCTTTTCTCCATTCCAGGCACAATGCTAAGCACATCTTGCGCTTTATCTAATTAAATCCGCACCACTATTCTGTGTGAAGAATATGTCATTTTCCCATTTTACAGATGAAGAAATTGAGGCTCAGAGAGGGGTAGGACTTTGCTTGAACTTGAAGAGCCAGTAGCTGGGATTAGGAGAGCTGGTTGTAGGTTGGGGGTCTCAGAGTCC
This sequence comes from Callorhinus ursinus, assembly GCF_003265705.2. Classification (NCBI taxonomy): domain Eukaryota; kingdom Metazoa; phylum Chordata; class Mammalia; order Carnivora; family Otariidae; genus Callorhinus; species Callorhinus ursinus. Next base: position 167,957 of record NW_027397164.1, read on the forward strand.
ATGTTCTTTTTTTTTTCTTTTTGAGATTTATTTATTTATTTTAGAGAGAAAGCATGCAAGCAGGGGGAGGGGCAGAGGGAGAGGCAGAAAGAATCCTTGCGCAGACTCCCCCGCTGAGCGCGGAGCCCGAGGTGGGGCTTGATCTCACAACCCTGAAATCATGGCCTGAGCTGAAATCGAGCCAGCCGCCTAACCAACTGAGTCACTCAGGCACCCCGAGTCCACGTTCTTCTTCCCCAGAATGCTCACCACCGCTTCAGCCAGGCCCAGACCCGTGGCTCTTGATTCTTGGTCCAGACTCCAGTCCTCTCTGCGTTGCCCCCTGTGGCCTCTTCCTCTTTACTCCAGGCTCACCAGTGCTTGGGTATGCAGTCTCACCTGACGGAGGGGCGTGGGACAGGGAGGCTTTGCTTCCAGTCTTGGGTCTGGATCTCCTCTCCGGGTGGGCATCACCATGTCCCCAAGTGTCCTTGTCCAGCCCTGCATTTTTCACTGTGCTCGGTGAGTGCTTGGAGTGCCCTCCACCCTCCAGGTTTTGCTCTGCTGTTACCTAAGTCTCTAAGGATACTCTGTTTTCAGACAATACATTGGAAGCCTCGAAGCCTTTCTGAGATGTGGGAAGGGAGATACTAGCTTCTCCGAGGCCTGAGGAGGTATGCCCCCCAAGGCATCTGATCTCCCACTTCTCTGACTGGCTGGTGTGTAAATTATCCCCAAATTTGTCCCAAGGAAAATAGAAGAGAGAGGAGCGGAGAATCAGAGCGAGGAAATGAGGAAAGAAATACCAAAATCTTGGGGAGAGAAGAATCCCTCTTCCTTACTCTCACTTTGGAGCAGTACCTACTGCCTTAATCGGGCAAAGGGGCCCCTGACCTAGTGCTGGTTCCTCTAACAGCGCCCCGTCCATGGGTCAAGCTGTGGGTGGGGCCAAGGGAATGGGCCCACCTCCAGCCGACAGCCCCCTCCTCCACCATGCAGAGGAGCCCTCTTCCAGGATCTGCACGAGCTTCTTCCCAGAATCCCTTATCTCCAGATATGCCCTGATGTGTGTACCTCTAGCTCTACAGCCGTTTGCAGTGTGTGTGTGTGTGTGTGTGTGTGTGCATGTGTGTGCATGAGTTAGACCTTACCATGGGCTATGCTCATGGGTCTGCATGAAGCCCTTAGGGTGCAGGATGGAGCTGGCGGTGGGAAGAGAAGGGGGCTCTGGGCTGCGGGCCAAGGGGCCGGAGGCCGCCTTCCCCATGCCACAGTGTTTCCTGTTGAACTCCAAAGGAGTCCAGGAGCTCCAAAGTCAGATGGGGCCTTCCAGGTTCTTATGACAGAATATTTATCAAAGCTGGAGGATACAACATATTTCATGTAAGAGCCCGTTAATGCTTAGCTCCCCAGGATTCAGACACACGCAGGGGAGCCTCCATCTATACTCTCACCCCAGGCTCTGCACTGTTGGGGTGGCCCTGGTTTCCAGAGCCCCCCTCATGCCCCCTCCCACCTGTTTTGTCACCACAGCAAACCTGTGAGCTGAGTCTGATCATCTTCACTTACAAGTGAAGGTCTGGGACACTTGAGAGCGTCTGCAAAGCTGAGCAGTGGCCCCTCCAACTCCACATCTGGCCCTTCCTGCTCCCTGGACCCCCTTCCCGCATGGGGGAGCTTTCGGAAGTGGTGCTGCGCTCCCCTGTGGGCACGCAGGCCCATTGGTTAGCCGGGCGGAAGGGGGCATCTGCAGGCTGGCGATATAATAGGACAGACTCAGTCGGGCAGAGGAGGCTCTAAACTGAGGTCAACCAAGAGCGCCTACTTAGAAGAAGGAAAAACGAGAGCCTTGTCGACCTTCAGATTGGCAGTTCCTGACAGCTCCTATTTCAAAACCATAACCTCATCAAATTCCCCTCACTGGCCCCCCCTAAAGGCTCCCCTCTCCCAACTTGGAGTTTTCCATTGTAGAGAAGGGAAGAAATGCGGCTCGAATCCTCTCTGTTCCATGATTTCATCTCCTTCTCTCTCTTCCCAGGGGACTCCCAGCAAACAGTGGGAGGAGGGAAGGCGGGGCAGGGAGGGTAGCCAGCACTCTTTACATGGTCTGGGGGTGTCCTCCCAGGTCTGCGGAAGGGGGGGTGGGGCAGAAGGGAGGGGAGCAGGAGGGGCTAATCTACCCCTCCCCCAACAGCCAACAGGAGTTGGAAACCTGGGAGGCTTCCTTAGGCCACCCTCCCCTTCCCTCCGCCCCAGCTCACACACACTGATTTCCCCTCCTTGACTCTGTCCCCAGCGATCCATCACGAATCCGCTCGCTGCCTGAGTGCAGTCGTCATCATTTCTCACCGGATTTTGCAACAGCTGCCTAAGTGGTCTCCCAGACTCCCGTGCTGTCTGCCTTGGGCCCATCCTCCACCCAGCTGCCCAAGTGAGCCACCCGGGGCCACCGCTCAGTGCTCAGCGGTTCCGCACCAGCCGCGGGATAAAGCCCAAGCTCCCGCGTGGCGGTCCAGGTCCTCCTGTCCAACGGCAGTTGTCCCAGGGCCCCTTTGGCACCCTGCAGCCCTTACGGTGCTGTCCTCTGAAATGTGGCTCCTGCGACTTTTTCTCCTCCAGGATGCCTGCACACACGCACGCACTCACACACACACGCACGTGCACATACGCACACACTGTCTGCACCGATCCACTCATAGGGGCTCCTATAACCCCGTACTTGTCTCTATCATGTAACACTGACCGCTTAAAAAAAAAAAATCATGCACTTATCTCTCACCCACTAAGCACCTCGAGGGGAGGATCTTCTCCAGGTTTTCACGTTTTGGCTTTCCCAGGCCCTAGCAGAGCTCTCAGCCAATCAGCCCTTCCCCCCACGCATGGGCTTCAGGGAAACCGGGCAAGCGGTCCACTCCCTACACCTCCGCCTCTCATTTCCCTTCACCCAATCTCTCGGGCTGCCAGACACGACACCACCGTAGAGCCCTTCTTTTCTCCCTTTGGTTCAGTTGGTGGAGCATATGACTCTAGATCTGGGGGTTGTAAGTTCGAGCCCTATGCTGGGTGTAGAGATTACTTAAAAATAAAAATAATAATAAAAGAAAAAGGGCAGATGAATGTGCACACATCAACTTTTGCTCCCCCCTAAAGCAAAATCACACTAAAATAACAACAAAAAAATTTTTTGAAGCACAAACCCAGGATTTGTGCTGGGAGACCAGGAGAGGAAGGAAACAACCCACAACAGAAGAAAGCTCAATCTTCTATCAGCCGCGGGGAAAGCTAAGAATCAACCTGATTCTCATTGCCTGGATTTTAGAGGGGGGAACCGTGACACTGGGAACCCCTGGAACCTCTGGGGACTATGAGTGAGTGCTCAACTAAGGGAGACGGGTTGGCAATCTGAGAGTGTCGGATCCCCGCCACACTCCGAACAGCTGGTGGTACAGGACTTCTCAGGGCCTTTAATAAGCTGCCGTGCAGTGTATATCGAGACTGTCCAGAAACGGGATTCACAAGGCAGCCTGTTATAAACATTTTGATCCTCGAAACATTTTGTTTTCCACATTTTAATGTCTTGGGGGACACAGCTTGGGCAATGCTGTAAAAACTAACCTGTGGCTGGGAGCAGGTGGGAACATCTCTCAGAGGTTAGTCCAAGTCACTATTTGAGTAACCTCTTCACTCAGGTCAGCTAAGTCCAATAATTCGTTCATTCATTCCTTCATTCCTTCATTCATCAATGTTTATTAAATACCAGGCTGGGCATGCTGTGGAAACAAAGATGATTAAGGCACTGTTCCCACCCTCAGGGGGCTGACCTCGTGGTGGGAAAGTCATTCATTGTCTGCTCCCATAGGGCCCCATCCAGGTAACAGAAGGATCTAGGCTTTTCCCTGCCTCTCTCTAGAACCATCTTCTTCTAGAATATTCAAGGCAAGCATGCTGCCTCTGTGGGCTCTGGGGTCATTTAGTCCTCTGTGTGCTTTCCCTCTACAGCTTCTCCCTGGCTCCCCCTCTCTGAACCTGCCCAGTTCTGTCTGGGGCCGCCTCCACCTGCTGCTAGTCCTTCTGAACTCCACCAACAGAGCTGGTGTCTTACAGGCTTTCACTCGAGGCTTGAGATAATACGGGGTTTTCAGACAGGAAGCCACTTGAAATTGAAAATCATCCATTGCTAGACCAGGGGTCAACACACCAGGGGCCAAATAGTAAACATGTCAGGCTTTGTAGACCAAGAGGCAAAAGCAAGCATATCAGGTATACACTTATATAACCATAGAGAGAGCAAATTTCCACAAAATTTTAATTAATGAAATGCAAAGCATAATGATCATTGAGTAAATTTCTTTGTAATACAGGTCTACTAATGAGAGGAATGGAATTATTTTGGGGGCGGGAATAAAACATTTTGCTTAATCAGTGTTCAGAGTCAGCGTTCCCTATCATCAAACTGATTGCAAATGATCATCTGTAAAAACCACTTTCGGCTCACAGGCCTTACAAAAACAGGTGGTAGGTGGGTCTGGTCTGTGGACCATGGGTTGTGAGCTCGGGCTTAGACATTCATCAGCCCTTCCCTGCCTCCCCGACTAGCTACCAAGCCGGTCTGTCATCAAATTGTCTTCTTCTGGCCTTTCTTCCTGTCTTTTCTCCATCTACCCCTCCCCCCCCTGCACTGTTTCTTTATTATGCAGAGCATTGAAATCTGGTTAGGCAAAATGTTTCCTATCTAGGCCAGGGGTCAGCAAGGTACTGTATGTTAGTGTAGTCTGTGAGGAACCTCCAAACAAGCTCTCAAGGATATTTTCTTTTAAAACAGCTTTATTGAGATACAAATCACATATCATATAATTAACCCATTTAAAGCGTACATTTCAATGGTTGTAAATATCTGCACAGATATGTGCAACCATCACCACAATCATTTTTAAGATATTTTCATCACTCCAAAAAGAAACCCTGGACCCTTTACCAGACACCGCCCTACTGCCCTAGTCCCCCAGTCTTAAGCAGCTATTAGTCTACTTTCTGTCCCTATTAAGAATAGTTTTTATGTTTTTATTATTTTTCTAAATAGTGCCACCTCCAATCTTTTTTTTTTTTAAGATTTTATTTATTTATTTGACACAGAGAGAGAGAGAGCATAAGCAGGGGGAGTGGCAGAGGGAGGGGGAGAAGCAGGCTCCCCGCTGGGGATCATGACCTGAGCTGAAGGCAGACACTTAACTGACTGAACCACTCAGGGGTCCCAAGAATAGTTTTTATAGTTTTTATATTTTTAAGTGGTTTTTTGTTTATTTTTAAGTGATTTTTTTATTTTTAATTTTTTAAAGGTAATACACATTTTATTTTTTTTTTAAGATTTTATTTATTCATTTGAGAGAGAGAGAGACAGAGAGCACAAGCAGGGGGAGAGGCAGAGGGAGAGGGAGAAGCAGGCTCCCCACTGAGCTGGGAGCTTGATGTAGGGCTGGATCCCAGGACCTGGATTAAAAACCTGGTTTTAAAAAAAAAAAATCAAAAGAATAATATTTTGTGACATGTGAAAGTTATATGAAATTCAAATTTCAACATCCACAAATAAAGTTTTATTGGCACAGAGCCACACCCAGTCATTTACATATTGCCCAGTAGTTGCTCCAGAGACTCTGTGGTTCATAAGCCAAAATTATTGACTCTCTGGCCCTTTACAGAAGTTTTCTGATAGCCAATCCGGACTTATGCCCTGGGTGGGGGGTTAGGGAGGTTGGTGGGGGGAAAGCTTTTCTTTCCAAGCCTAATGGGCCCATTAGAAGAGCACTTCTCATCTGTAGAGGAACTGATCTGCTCTTCAGGACCAGTGGCTCTTAGACTTCCTGTGGGGACCTTGGTTCCAATGCTGACTTCTGGGCCCCATTCCCGGAGGCTCTGCTTTCAATAGGTCCAGGGTGGGGCCCACGAAGCTGCCTTTCAACCAGCACCTGATGCTTCTGAGGTAGGTGGACCCCAGAGACACTGCCCGTGTGCCCAGACACTCAGACTCCAGCTCCTTTCATGAAACAGAGATGTTTTCTTCCTGTTTCAAAAGCAGTGACCTTGAGCTGTGAGAAATGCCATGGTGACGTGTGTGTGGAGTAGAGTGGAGGCCCAGAGGAGGGCTACTGAGTGGGAGGGGGATCACCCGCACCAAGTAGCCGCCCTGAAGTGATCCGACCAGCTGGTATCCAGAATGTGCATGTAAGATGTAAGGGACCAGGCAGGCATAGGCCAGAGAAGAAGATTCTGGTCAAACGCTGAGCTTTGGGGGGCTGGCCTGGAAAGCACTTGGTCGGTTCTTCAGGGCCACGGATGTGAGGGCAAGAGATCACACCTGCTGCCTCCCTGCGATCCCAGGGGAGAGGAAGCTAGTGCTTCTACCAGGCTGGCTCCTCAGAGGGAATTCTCCTCTTCCTCTTCCTCTGTATTATGAAAAATATCAAATGTACAGAAAAAACAGAAAGACTACTACAATATGTAGCTCACTACTTGGACCCAACAAGAGTCAACATTTTGCCACATTCACCTCATTTCTCTCTTCTCTCTGAATAGATTTGTTAGAGAGATTTTTTTAGATAATACATTAAAGTTGGCGGGGCACCTGGCTGGCTCAGTCAGTGAAGCATGTGACTCTCGATCTCAGGGTCATGAGTTCAAGTCCCATGTTGGGCATAGGGCTGACTGTAAAAAAAGATTCATGTAAGATAACACATTAAAGTTGGTTCTTTGGTGCACAGCTCTATGAATTTTAACACGTGTATTGATTTGTGTAGCCACACCACAATCAGGATACAGAGCAATTCTGTCACCCCTCCAAACCCCCTGGTGTCTCCCCTTTAGGGACACACCCTCTAGCAACTGCTGATCTCGCCTCCGTTCCTACAATTTCTTTTTGAGAAGGTCATAAAAATGGCACCATGTAGTATGTAACCTTTTGAAACTGGCTCCTTGCACTTAGCATAATACCTCTGAGCTTTATCCAAGTGGTTGAGTCTGTCAGTAGCTTTTTCTTTTTTATTGTTAAATGCTATTCCAGTGTATGGATGTACCACAGTTTTGCTTATCCATTCACCTCCTGAAGGATAATTGGGTTGCTTCCAGTTTTTGGTAATCATGAATAGAGCTGCTATAAACATTGGGTAAAGGTTTTCATGTGGGCATAAGATTTCATTTCTTTAAGGTAAAAATCAGAGAGCGATTGCCAGATCATACGGTATATGTTTAACTTTATAGGAAACGACCAAGCCATTCCAACCATTTCATAAATCTTTCTTTTATTATATTTATTTATTTGTCAGAGAGAGAGAGCACACAAGCAGGGGGAGCGGCAGGTAGAGGGAAAAGCAGGCTCCATGCTGAGCAAGGAGCCTGACACAGGACTTGAGCCCAGGACCCTGGGATCATGACCTGGGCTGAAGGCAGACGCCTAACTGACTGAGCCACCCAGGCATCCCCATTCCAACCATTTCAAGGACTTAACAAACACCATGACAATTTACTCCAAAATGCTTGAGCATACATTTCCAAACACAAGAATTTTGCCCCCCAAATCACAATGCTAGTATAAGCTAACAAGTGTTTCTAATACTTGTTTGTTTTTTATTTAAATTTATTTTATTTTTATCTTTTTGAAGATTTTATTTTTAAGTAATCCCTACACCCAGTGGGTGACTCGAACTCACAACTCTGAGATTGAGTCACATGCTCTATAGAATGAGCCCCTCCAAAACCTGTTTTTTGTTTTTTTTGGGGGGGGGAAGATTTTATTTATTTATTTATTTATTTGAGAGAGAGAGAGAGAGAGAGAGAGAGAGAGAGAGAGAGAGAGAGCAGAGGGAGGAGCAGAGGGAGAGAGACAAGCAAACTCCACTCAGAGCATGGAGCCTGACAAAGGGCTCAATCCCACAACCCTGAGATCATGACCTGAGCCGAAATCAAGACTCGGATCCTGACTGTGCCACTCAGGCACCCCTCCAATACCCGTCTTTTGAACAACTTCTTGAGCCCCCAGGCAGAAGACTGGCTGTTGTAGGTAGACCAGCAAGCCCATGGACACAGAGATGAGAGATTCCAGGGCCCCAGGCTGCCACGGGTACAGCGGGCACTAGGGAATGGGCATCCCAGAAGGTCTCTGGGAGGACCGGGCACTTGAAGTCCACGTACCCCCCCGTTTCTCTGGGTAAGAGGCTGGCTTGGTGGCACAAACCCTGGGCACATGGGGAAGAAAACAGAAACACTGAAAAAGTTCTTGGCAGCCTGTCAGGATCAAGTCTGAAAAGAAACAGTTGAGTTAAAGAAAATACAGCTTTCATTATCCCCTTCTGAAGTTTGTGGCCTGACAGTTATACCTCCTGCAAAGGTAGATGGTGGACCTGGGACTAGAAGCCAGGTGTTTTGACTCCCAAACCACAGCTGTTCTCCTGCACCTGCTGTCACCTCTGTTATATATATCTGCCCCATGTCTCCTTCCTCAGTAGCTGGGAAGCCTCTGAAGGCAGGGTCTGGGCTATGTTCAGCTTCAGAGGCTAAAGTCTGGCACATAGCTGGTGTTTTATAGAAGTGTATTGATTTGGTCCAAAAGGGACTGGGCGGGGAGTGGGATCTTGATGACTTTTGGTCTTCAGGCAGGATGGTGGCCCCTTGGTTACTGATCAGCTAATGTGCAATAGGGAGATTACAACAGCTGAATTGGGAGCCAGGGAGTGAAGGATGGGTTGGTCTCTGCTTGGCCACTGTGCTGTGTGTGGCCCTGCTCATGTTTGGGTCTCGGTTCCCCAGAGGTGATATCTCAGGGCTTTTGCCTCCAACATCTTGAAACTGTGGGTGGGCCATGAGGGTGCACTGTGGGGAATGTGGAGTTGGGGTGGCGGGCTTAAGAACAGACCTCTCACTTCACTTTGCAGTCCTGGATTGAGGGGTGTTACCCCAAGGAGGAAGAGGAGGAAGAGGGGGAGGGGAAGGGAATGAGTAAGGACTGTGGGTGGGTCATCTTTGCAGACCCATGGAGTTAGGGGGAGGGGACCTGGTTTTATAGAGAAGTCAGAGAGAACCAGAAACGCGAGGTTACTGGACCCCAGATCACAGAGCTCAAGTTGGCCAGCCAACTTCAAAGAAGATCTCATGATTCCCAGGTCAGGGATCAATCTGCAACACCTCACAGTTCCACTGAGCTCCGACTCTATTCCTGGAGTACGGTGGCAGTAAAGATTAGCCCCAAGATGGCAATGGAAGTGCCCACTGATGGCCACACATCTACCCCAGGAAACCAGCCACCAGCCTCAGCTAAGGGAAGGTGGGTGGAGGGAAGGGTGTTGCATTTCTCTGAGCATTTTTGTTGCCTACGCACTGCTTTCTATTAACACCCGCCTCTTTTCTTTCAGACCCCACAACTTTGGGTCTGGCCACAGAAAATCACTGGGGTGGTAGAGCACGGATGTGATGCTTTCAGAAACCTGGGTTTTTTTTTTTTTTTAAAGATTTATTTATTTGAGAGAGAGAGAGAGCACAAGCAGGGTGAGCCACCCAGGCACCCCTCATAAATAAATAAATCTTAAAAAAATATTTTTTTCTGGGCGCCTGCGTGGCTCAGTCGCTAAGCGTCTGCCTTCGGCTCAGGTCATGGTCCCAGGGTCCTGGGATCGAGCCCCCGCATCAGGCTCCCTGCTCCGCAGGAGGCCTGCTTCTCCCTCTCCCACTCCCCCTGCTGTGTTCCCTCTCTCGCTGTCTGTCTCTGTCAAATAAATAAATAAAATCTTTAAAAAAATATTTTTTTCCTTGTGATGAGACCTTCTAAGACCTACTCTCTTAGCACCTTTCAAATGTACCATACAATAATGCTAACTACAGTTATCATGTGCATTTTCATATTCTTCTTATTAGATTTATTACTATTTTTAGAAATTGCTCTGAATGGGAGTTCCTGGGGGATACCTCTGCGGCGTGGTCTATACCAGCTCTGACCATGAGAAGTAGAGCCACACGTAATTCTAAACTATCTAGTAGTCATGTTAAAAAAAGGCAAAACTGAACTGCTGCAATTAACTTTCATATTATATTTTACTGAACCCAATATATCTAAACTATTATCATTGCAATGTGTAAACAATAAAATAGACTATTAGTGAGATACTAGGCATTGTTTTCATACTTAATTTTTGAATTGGTGTGTATTTCACACAGTGCATCTTGACGCAGACTTAGCCACAGTTCAAACGTCCAGGAGTCACCACGTGGCCAGTGGCACCGCACAGGACAGCGTGGTCCGTACTCGTCTCCCAGCTCCCTGTGCTCTGATGGCCCAGCATGACACCCCCTTCCCCGAGCTCTTTCCCTTCCTTGCCCCAGTCCTCACTTCCCTACTGTCATTTCCTGGCCTCCCCTCCCAAATAAACCCTTTACCCTTGAAGCCTTGTTCCAGGGTCTGCTTCTGGGAGAATATGGCCCCAAAACAAGGGGGGGCTCTTTTATCCTCCCACCACTTCAGGGAAGTGGGGAAGAAAAGCCCCTTTTTCTTTAGAAGGAATGCTGGGGTGCAGAGAGGGCCCGAGAATTGCTGACAGCCCTCCAGGAGGCACGTGCAGAAGTTAAGTGTTCTCCTTGCCTGCTTCCACCCACCCTGGACAAAATATTTTTTAAACCAGGAGAACAGCGGTCCCCTGGTTGTGGGGAAATGGGTTTGTTTGCGGCCTGTGCCCCACGTTGGTACCTTGCAGTATAGACAGTCCTGCCTGGCTGGCAGGGAGATCCCGTGGAGGCTGAGGACACAGCCCGAGACACCGTAAGGGCCAGTGGCAGATGGAGGGGACAGGGGCTCCCTCGAAGGGCATGATGGGAAGAATGCCCTTGGGTCCCCCAACCTCATATATCCAGCAAGGGCAGCAGACAAGATCTCCTGGAAGAGAGGGGGAGGAAGGAAAAAAAAAAAATCTCCCATCTGTTGAGTATTAACCTCTGAACCATTTAACCAAACATTGGCTTCTTTTGTCATTCGATAAGGTGTATCCAGCGAAGGGAGATGAGAAAATTGGGAGGTTATTCTTTTAAATGACATCAGCAGGGAGTTTGTTCCTGCCACAGAGCTCGGAGGGTCTCGTCTGAGCCATCACATTACCACCAGCACACTCAAGGACAGATCTGAGTGCTTTCCTCCGCCTGGGTGTTCAGGCATTCACAGGGATATTTAAAAAAAAAAAAGAAAGAAAGAAAGACAGAAAAGAAAAAGCAAGAGGGATTTGAAAATAAAGCCCATGCACGGCGGGCTGTCTGCCCTGGGTCAGCGCTGCCGGGAGGGTGATTATGGAGGAAGGAATGGTTTGTGTCACCGTCACATGGAAATGTCCGACGGCTTTTCTGCAGAGACAACACCTCTCAGTCTTCCAGAGACTCTGTGTGCAGACTTCCGGACCTGTCGGGGACCTCCAAGGCCATCTTGCCCGTCCCGGCCCCCTTGAGTCAGGTTTCTTGGTGGGATGGGCCAACAAGCTGTCTAGACAGATAGGGACCTCCAGGGCTGGCCAGCTGGCTTCTGCTGGCAGATCTGACCTGTCGAGAGGACATCAGGCCCCGGACAGAAGCGGGGGGAGCCCAGGCTTTGGCTGCTGTCTCTGGTCCAGCTCTGCCTCTCCTGACTGCCAACTGATGGGAGCAGGCTATCTCCTCAGGCCCCACCCAGGCCTCCTGGGAGGTGAACTGAGTCCTGGAGGGAGTCGGGAACCTGTTGTAAGTGCCTTGTATGACCGTGAACTAGCTCCTCCTCTGTGGACCTCAGTTTCCCCATCGGTCAAAGGAGCTGGATTAGATGGTCTCCACGATTCTGTCATCCCTGCTGCTTGGTGGTGTTTGTTCATAGCAGCCCTTCAGTGGGGAGGAAGCTGCATCTGCTTCTGCCGGTAACCCACAGCCGTGTGTTGCAAGTCTTTTCCTCCATCTTTTCAGGACCCGTCTCCCTGAAGCTTCACTCTGTTTCTCGGGCCCTCCCTCCTTGGTTGCCAGAGCTGATGGTGTCTCACCTTCCCACCTGTCTCCTCATCTGGACTCACTAGTCTTAAGCAATCTGCTCTCCCTAAGCCCTGACTAAGCCCAGGCTCCGGACTAGGTTCTTTTGTACATGTTAGCTCATTTAACCTTCGCAGCCTCTCAGAACCAAGGATGAGTCTCATTTCAGAGGAAACTGAGGCTCAGAAACCCTCGCTTGGCCAAGCTCCCACACTAGGAAGGGGTGAGACAAGATCAGTTTGACTCTAAAGGCCAGATTCTTTCTACTGCACCATATAACACCTTCCCTGTGTCACTTAGCCATCTGGATTCTTCCTAGGCGAGATTCCTTCTTGGGGGAGGATCCAGGCTCCTTGAGGGCAGAATGGTAGAGCATGGAATCTTCCTCCAAAGACCTACCTCTTCACGGACAGGGGAAGAGGGAGGTAAGTAATGTCTCCGAAACTGGTTGGGACGTGAAAATAATTAACTTGAGCCCAAGATTCCACTGCATGTGACCTAACACCAGTTCCATTTTCTACCTCAGGCCATGCCCAGTTTTGTTGACCAACCTGGCTCACTAGAGACGACTTCTATCATGAGTCCTACACAGCAGCCCGCATGGCATAAGGCAAGGTGCCATCACTTCCAACACAGGGTAGTTGTGTGACCTTGGGTTAAGTCTCTCCAACTCTTAGAACTTGGTTTCCTCATCTGCATAATGAGCCTAATCATCCACCCGCCTTAACAGGCAGCGAAGGTGAACAGATTTCATTGGCTCTGACATAAAAAGGCTCCTTTTCCTGCTCTGTCATAGTGCCCATTCCGAGGGTCACCTGCAGCGCAGTCCTGGCAGACATTTGGTGGATGTATATGAGTCACCAACCTTTGGACAGCCCTTTAAAGTTTACCAAATAGCTCCACACTCTAGAGTCCTTAATTCTCCCGACAGACGAAGGCAGGGCCGCCCTTGCTCTTGGCCTTAGTTTACAGTCAAGGAAACTGAGGCCCATCTTTTATGGCTCCCAGGGGGCTGAGGGGTTGGGGCGCTTCTTGCAGACAGCTCTCTGTCTTCTTGTCATTTGGAGAGAGCGGGCCTGGAAGGGCAGCTCGGCAGCCAGCTGCGGCCCAGATGTGGAAGCCTGGCCGGCCACAAAGGAGGTGGGTGGGTGGGAACGTCCTGCCATTTCCTCCCTCGAAGACAAATGGCTCAGGGGCCACTGGAAGCCCTGGAGGCTGTGGCTGGATTAGGAGGCTCCCCAGAGCCTCTGGGAGGCAGGAGCTCTGTTCGTCTTGAAAACGGCTCCTCCGTGTGAGGTGGCCACTTGGAGGATGCTGTCTGAGGGCCTGGGCTCACTCGGTAAGCTGCCTTACTTCTCCTCAGAGCACGACTCTTTAAGTTAGTTTGTTGAGGCCCTAGGTCCTAAAGGCCCTCATGCTGGTGTGGGCAAAGGCAGGCCTGCTGAGAGAGGGAGCCATCTTGGATAGCATTTTGTTTGTTTAGTTGGTTTTTGTGGGGGAGCAGCAGTTTGAACTCTTTCTTCTGGCTGTGGAGTGAACAGACGGACAGACGCACATTCACACACACACAACATGTACACACGACGTACCCACTCATGCATCCGTACACACGTGCACACACACACACACACACAAGCGCACACATGCACCTTCATCCACACCTCCCAAGAGCAAAAGTGAGCCCCCTGAGCCCTCAGAGCTCCCTTAAGCTCCTCAGGGGAGGAGGGAAGGAAGCTGGGTGTCATGTATCATTTCTCTCCAAACAGGCAGTGTCCTCTCTGCCCAAAGTGGGGGGTGGGGATGGTCGGCAACCAGGAACGAGTCTTGGGAAGGAGCCCCGCTGGCCCATATTTCACGGACACCCCAGACAGAGCCTGCTGTCAGGAGTGCTGTCTAATTTCCTCCCCTGACTGCCGGCCCAGATCCCCCCAACAAAGAGGGGCATTGTGTACTCCTCCCTACCCCTGGCATCTGTTCCACAGAGATCCGTCGGGGGATGCACGGAGGGGATTTGGGGGATGAAGGCGCCGCATCCCCCAGAAGGGCCACAAATTCTTGAGCAGAAAGAGCTTGTTCCCGGCTGAGGGGTCCCCCAGCCTCCCAGCCGTCCTCCATGTCCCCCCTCCCCCCACCCAAGCTCTGGAATAGCTTCTCCTCAGGCCTTTCAGGGAAGAGGTGGGTGAGGAAAACATTTAAGGGGTAGTGGCTGAGGACGAGAGAGCATTTTAAGGGGGCGGGGCCTCCCCACCATCTCCCGGAAGAAACTCCGCCTTTAACCCTTGGTCTCCCCTTCTTGGAGGGGGTACTTGCAGGCTTGTGGGGCGGCCTTCAGGGCGGGCCGCTGGGAAGAGGCAGTAACGCTTGGTTTTTCCTGCCTGAGATCTTTCACAGGTTGGACATTCCGGGAAGGGCACGGGGCTCCTGGGAGGCAGCCCTGGGGCCGGACAGAATGGAGGGAGAGTGGCTGGTGAGAGAGGGCTCTGGGGTCAAGAGCCACTGCAAGACTTCCAAGAATGCGGGCGAGCAATGCCCTGGGTGTCCACTTTCTGATTCCCTCCTGGGGGCACCTCCCAAGAGGCTGCTCCTCTCCAGGTGCCAGGCCACTGGGTCAAGTCCCGAGGGGGGCCTCCCGTAGGGAGTGTGTGTGTCTGTTGGCTGGGGGAATGCTTTAATAGCTGAATCACTAGCATAGGGTACACTTGGGGGTGGTGTTTGTGGTCACAGCATGGAAGTGGACAAGGCTTTGCTCTGGGCCAGCACATCAGAGGCAAATATGGAGCCAGCATCCTCCACGCCCTCGACCTCCATCACTATCCCCTAGGGCTCCTCAGCAGTGCTTCTTATCTGGACAGCTTGGTGCTTTGAAAACATTTTGCCTTACGTGTCTGTTTATCTTTCGTACTCAAGGCAGAGCAAGCTCTTAGAATGCTCAGAAAATTGGCTCCGAGAGGGTAAATGGCTTGCTTAAAGTCACACAGCAAACAAGTAGGAGAGCAGATGCTAAGACATAGGACTCCTTCTCTCTACTTTGTGCTTTGTTGTCACTGGGTTGCAGAACTTCCTGTAGAAAGAGAAGAGAACTCTGTTTAGAACGTAGGGCGTGTGTGTGTGTGTGTGTGTGTGTGTGTGTGTGTGTGTGTGAGAGGGAGAGAGAGAGAGAGAGAGAGAGACAAGAAGCAGAGAGAGGGAGAGAACTTTACCCTGCTGAGGGCCACTTTGAACCAGGCCCTGTGCTAGGCTCTCTGCAGACTGGGCCCCACTGTCCTGGGGAAAGGCTGCCTCTGTGTCCACTCACCATGCGCAGGACTTCACACATGATTGGCACTCAAGAAATGTTTTCATAGAATGAATGAATGAATGAATGAAGGTAATCCTCCCATCAACCGGTGAGTAAAACACGATTTCTACTTCACAGAAGCATTTTTCAGCAGATGTTTTCAAGCACAAGTTCAGCAGGCCCCTGGGATGAGAAAACTGGGCTCAGAGAAGTTAAGTGACTTGATGAAAGCCACACAGTCAGGCCGTGACAGAGCCCGAGTGGGGCTGAAGCCCGTGGGGGTGGGGGGTGCGGGATGCGGGATGCGGAGCTGGGAAGGTGGTCAGGAGGAAGGGATCCCTCCCCCAGCAATGTAGAGGGCAGTAAAGGAAAGCAATGTGAAGGGAGCAAGGTCCCAGAGGCAGGCGGCCCTCGCAGACCCAGGCTGCTCTCTAGCCAGGGGTGCTGGGTGCTTTAGACAGGATTTGTGTTCCTGGAAACCTGGTTTTAAATCACTTTTTAAAAACACAAATAAAACCCATCCTTTACAGGCACTAGGGAAGCCTGCAGCTCAATGGAAGGTTGCAGCACGTTTTCTTCCATGCCACGAGGGATTCTGTAGAGACTTTTGAGTTTGCCCTACTGGATTTTCTCCAAGCGTGCTCAATCTGTGGGATGGTGGAGAAATCCCACAATGGGACTCTGGCCCAGCTGAGCACAGCTCTTCACGGGGGCCTACAGACCCAGCTGAGCCTGCTCCCTTCCCAATAACACTGGAGTTAAGCCCAGCCATGGGCCCCAGGTCCAGGGACAGGCTGGAATCCTGAGCCAGCAGCTCCGGTTAGGAAATTCATAAAGAAAGAGAAACTCTTGTAGCCAGGCCCACGGTGAGAGACGAGTTAGGTCATGTCTCTTTCTGTTCAATCGGATATTAGTCCCGACCCTGATGTCACCTTCAAGCTATTAAACATCACCCTCAGAAATGAGCGTGCGTTGCTCACAAGGCTCTTATCAGGCATGCCTCTCAGCTTGCTGTGGTCAGGGGCCAGGCGGTGATGCTGCTTCTTTGCCAATTGCAGGTCAAAGGGGAGAAGTTCGTTTAGACTTCAGACAGGACTCTGGGCTGGGAGTGGGGGGAGAGAGTGACAGAGAATCTCGGTCCCTTGGCCAGAATCAGAGATCGTTCCCTTGGGCCACAGAAACAGGGTAGGTGGCCAGTGTCCCTCTTTTGGGGCGTGGCATGCCGGACCTGGTGGGCGCAAAAGACCTGGACTGCATCAAACCAGCCCGTCTAACCCGCTTCTGGACCACAGCATCCCCTACGTCACGGGCCGTGTGGCCAGCAATGGGCACTCATGAGCTGAGAAGCCAGGCGATGCCTCTAGTTGAACAATTCCCTCTTCCAGCCATCTGTCTATGTATTCATGCACTCACTTGTCCATCCAAGCAGTGACTGTCTATTGAGCATATATTATGTGCTGGACATCATGCTGGCAGCTGGAAGTAAAACGGTCAGAGAAGCACATCCCCTTTTCCTCCCTCCGGCTTGGAGATCAGACCACAAATGTACATGCACAGAGCAAAGACAAGAATTATAAGTCGTGGCAATAGACATCAAGGAAGAAACACAGGTGAGAAGACAGAGACAAAAGGGTAGTCGTGGTCCGGGGATGATGTGGCAGTAGAGAAGGGTGTCAAGATATTTTTGAAGGTGTCTCAGGGTTTACAGCAAAGGGAACTGAGAGGGTGCGACCAGTGAGGGAAGGACCACGGGGACAGCCCAGAGCTGGAGACAACGCGATTGGCAATGGCTGCGTTGGTAATTATAAGGGATTACCTGGCACAGGGGCCTCTGCCTGGCTGGAGAATATACAGCTTTCAAGGGAAGGAAAGAGAGCCGCCCACCATGAGCTCTCCTGGTTACTGGAACTGTGGTGCTTTTGGGGTACAGATAGGAAAGCGCGAATCCCTGCCTGACACCCGTTGTTTTCTTTGCATAGAAGAGCCATCAGAAATGCAGGCATCCCAGGGCGCCTGGGTGGCTCAGTCCTTAAGCGTCTGCCTTCGGCTCAGGTCATGATCCCAGGGTCCTGGGATCGAGCCCCGCATCGGGGTCCCTGTTTGGCGGGAAGCCTACTTCTCCCTCTCCCACTCCCCCTGCTTGTGTTCCTGCTCTCGCTGTGTCTCTGTCTGTGAAATAAATAAATAAAATCTTAAAAAAAAAAAAAGAAGAAATGCAGGCATCCCTCCCAGGCCCCCGGCCCAGGCAGGTGGATTTCTGAAGCCCTGAGCCCCACCGAGGCCCTTTCCCCGGGGAAATGGATCCCCTACTCACTTCACTTCCTCTCTGCCTCTCTCTGAAGGGCAACTAAACACTTGCTTGTCCTTGATGCTCTGCTCTCTCAAGGATGGAGAAACCCATTCCTGAGAAGTTACTGTATGGGAGTTCTTGCTGTTTGGATTCCTACCAAGCCATCATCTCTGTCACAGTCGCTGGTTCACATCGGGGAGTCACCAGTGGGTGGCCTTGCTTCTCTTGTCCAGCTTTGTACCCGAGACAAAGCAGAGGATTTTTACTCACTTGAGGAGCGGCGGGTCCCAGCTACTGTTTGCTGGTCAATCAAATGGCAAAGCTGAAGTGTGGGAGGAACGCAGGGAGTGTTCCAAAGAAACCAGAAAACCCTTGATTGATGTGTGCATGCACCTCTAATTTCTCCATGAGACTCCCCTCAACAGACTTCTTAACTGTGTTCGTTGGGGAAATTTAAATTCTCACATGGAAAGAGACTTTTTTTCCTATTGATTTTAGAAATCAATGTTAATGCTGCTGCCTGATGTTGAAAATTAGTAGGGCCATATATATATATACATTAAAATGTGCTCTGTGTTCCTTTCTGGTAGTCCCTTTAAGTGCTCCTAGATGCCTAAGTCCTTGGAAGGGAATGAACAAGGAATAAAGGAGAGAAATCACACATGGGGCCAGCGTGTATATACAGAAGGGTGAGTGGTTTGCTGTCGCGGGAGCACAGAGTTTGTGGCAGGGGTGATGGGACGAGGTGGTAGAGGCAGGCAGGGGCCAGGGCATGGGAACCTTGGACGCCTGTGAAGAGTTTTGAACTTTATTTTGTTGATGATGGGACACCATTGATAGATTTTGAATCTGGGGTGACAAAGTTGGATTGTGTGTGTGTGTGTGTGTGTGTGTGTGTGTGTGTGTGATTGTTCTACAGGATGGACTTTGAGGAGTCTCAGATCAGAAGGAGGAGAGCTACTAGAGGCTTTCATTCAAGTGAAAGATGTTGACAGCCTGGACAAAGGCAACGGTGGCGGGCAGACAAAGAACGCAGTGGGAATGAGGAATACCTACACAGGAAGTGAAATGAGCAAGACCCAGTAATTGATCGGCTCTGCAAAGCAAAGCGGTATCAACAATGTGTCCTAGGTCTCCAGTATGTGTGAATGGGTAGGTTGTGGTGTCACCGACTAAAATGGAGGCTTCAGAATACAGAATATGGAGTTCAGAATATCGGGGTAATGGAGATTTTCCCTTAAATATTTTGAGTTTGAGATGTCTGTATTTACCCAGGTGGTATGAGCAGTAGGGAGTGGAATATGGAAACTTAAGCTCCCAGATCCCGGTAGGGGAGTGTTGGCCTGGTGCCAGAATGCCTGGATTCAAATCCTAACTTTATCACTCGTGGTCAGTGTTCACAAGGTGGTGTGGAAGTAACAAATGATCCTCATATCTAATGGCTTACAACAAACATTTCTGTCCCCACTGACATATGAAGGTTTGGCTTTGACTCTGTTCCACGTGTTACTCATTCTGGATCCCGGGCTCATGGTGGAATCCCCATTCCAGGCTTGTGCAGAGGGAAAAGAGCAATGGCAGGGACACAAGGACTCTAAAACTTCCGCTAGCCCAGGCACCTGGCCCTTCTGTTCACATTCTATTGGCCAAAGCCAACCACACAGACAAGCCTGGGGTCAATGAAGTGGGGAAGTACACTCCTCCCGTGGGAGGTACAGCAGATGACAACGATCGGGGAGGTACAGCAGATGACAACGATCGGGGAGCCATATTACCCTACTGGAGAAGGGAGGAAATAATTGGGCCCAATCATATGCTCTACCACAACCACTAACCAGCTATAAAACCTTGGTGGTTTACTCAACTTCTCCCTGCTTTGGTCACGTCATCAGTAAAACAGGAATACTGCTACTACCTCTTGGGATGGCTACATAAAATACTTAGAATAGTGCCCAACACAGTACAGAGTAAACGCTATATAAATGTAGGTGGATGGAAGGGAGGAGGGAATGGGGAGCTCTTTCTCCATGGGTATAGAGTTTCAGTTTGGGAAGATGAAAAAGTTCCGGAGACGGATAGTGACAATGGTTGTACAACAGTGGGACAGTACTTAACGACACAGAAGTGTATGTCTAAAAATGGTTAAAATTGGGGCGCCTGGGTGGCTCAGTCGGTTGGGCGGCCGCCTTCGGCTCAGGTCATGATCCTGGAGTCCCGGGATCGAGTCCCGCATCGGGCTCCCTGCTCGGCGAGGGGCCTGCTTCTCCCTCTGATCCTCCCCCCTCTCAGGTGCTCTCTCTCTCTCATTCTCACTCTCTCAAATAAATAAATAAATCTTTAAAAAAAATAAAAATAAAAATGGTTAAAATTTTATGTTATGCATATTTTGCCTCGATAAAAATCTTGTAGGTAGATGGGACCATCTGGGCAGAGCGTGAAGAGTGGAGAAGGCAGTAGGTAGAAGGCAGAAAGCTCGGGAACCAGCAGTGGGGGCAAAAGCAGTGGAGACAGAGAAGGAACGTTCTGGATAGACAAGGAAAAGCAGGAGAGGTCACTATCTTCTGAAGCCAGGGGAGTAGAGTTAGGAGGGAGTGTTGGAATGCTTGAGGTTGTCTGTTTTGCTTGTCTTTGAACCTGAACCTTCTCTTTGGCACCTTGATTTTGTGGGTCTGCTTTCCTCTGTTAGCTCCTGATGATGTCATTTCTGGTCAGTGCCCACGCTGGGCCCAGACTGCCTCAAGGCCGAATCCTGGCCTGGTCTCCTCTCTTGGCTCCTTCCATCCCCTCTCTGTAGCCAGTTCTATTTTGTCCATGGCTAACATCTTGGTGAGACAAATCTTTTTTAATTAAAAAGACATAAAATTGAGGACATTTCTTCTTGTGGCATTTTTTATTACTATTGATGTATATTGTTTTATCCTGAGACACAAAACCTACAAATTCTGAACTTAAAAATTAGGGGGGGGGGCACCTGGGTGCCTCAGTCATCCGGGGTACCTGAGCGTCTGATTTTTGATTTCGGCTCAGGTCATGATCTCAGGGTCGTGAGATCGAGTCCCATTCAGGCTCTTCGTTTAGCCGGGGGGGTCTCCTTGAGATTCTCTCTCTTCCTCTCCCTCTGCTCCCCCCCCCAAATTAGGGGTGGTTAGTTTATGGCCAAAATTCCTTTAGTAACAAAAGAATTCATCTTTTGCTTACAGAACTTCAATGATTTGATAAGCCGTAGGTTAGGGAAACTGACAGCTAACATTTTATAAGGGGGGATGACAATGCAGTTACAAAGGGCGAGCAACATAGTTTTTCCAATGATGACATTTGCACCCCCACATTTTGAAGAACCTAAAAGGGGATACCTTGATCTAAGTGATTTCTTCCCTTTTTTTTCTTTGTTTTTAGACATTATCCAGCTGATCACCACACGAGCATCAGAGGGTTGCCCACAGAGAGAACACGGTTCTTAGCTCTACAAAGAAAAAGGCCTGAGAACTACGCTCTTTTATTGATTTTATTTCTCCAAGAGTTTTCTTACTAAGTGAATTAACCTTGCACCGTTAACTTGACGTAATCTTAAGAAAATATATGAAATATGCTTTAGAAAAAATGACACGTGCTCTAACCAGCCATCTCGTTTGGCAATCATTTTCCAGAGCGGTTGTCCTTTCGGGATGGGGAGGTGGGGTTTTTTTTTTTTTTACATGTGAGTGATTAAATCTACACACAAGAGCTCCAAACTCTTGCTGACCTCCCTCTGCAACACCAGCTGGTGTTGGGAGACAGAGTACTGAGGCCAGCAGGGGTCTCTCTCCAAGGCTTGGGTCACCCCAAGCTGTTTGGCCATCAGTCCTGGAGTGTCACCCCAGAAGATCTGGGCAGTTCCCGAACATAAACTTAGCAGCTCCTCCCGTCATAACGGCAATCGTGGAACACATTGGAAGGGCTCAGATGCATCCCATGGAGAAAGAGGGATTGGTTTTTTGTCCCCATTTGCAGACAGGGTCCCTTGAAAGCACACGATACTTCTACTGCAGGGTTCCACATTTCTAGGCTGTCACTCACTGGGCTTAGTACGATCTCTTCATCCTCGGGACATGGGGGACACTTCCCAGCCCCCAACTCAATAATGTGAGCGTCTGGATAGGTGTTCAATCCCCAAACTGCGGATTTAAAAGGAATAGCTGCTCCGTGGCTCTGGGGCGCGGCTCAGCAGTCCCAGCTCTATCCCTGAATCGACTCCGAAGAGGCAGGTGCTGTCCTGGGTCCGTTCTTAGCCACGCAGTCAAGCCAGTGTGAACGGGCCCGTATGGGGACCACCTACACCAGGCTGTTTCTCCGACTGTCCCACTCCAGCCCGTGTTATAAACTTGCCTGCTCAGCCAACAACTTTGGGAGACAAGGACTGGGTTTCTGATTGGCAGCCGCTGAGTTTCTGTCCTCAACTCTCCTCATAATGATTCTCCCTGGGGTTTCGGGACAACTGAAGGCTCCCCAAAGCCTCAGATACGGAACCCAGGAAGGAAGGGTGGTCTAGGCTGTGTGTATGTGTTCCAGTCATTTCCTTCCTTTGGAGTATTTGGTTTCACAGGTCACTAGCTGGTCCCAAGGCTCCTCACCCAGCAGACCAGGTGGTGTCCGGGCCTGGAGGAGGGCTGGCTGGCGTCGGAGGGAGGGGGTAGCAGGAGAGGTGGGCAGCAGCTGAGAGACCCCAAGCAGCAGTGTGTCTGGAGCTGTTCCCAGATTCGCTTGGGTCCAGTCGGGCTTCTGTATGATTCCATGAGAACTGTGGGAAGTAATGGCCTTGGGGAAGGGGCTGCTAAGACAGAGCAAAACTGGAGAGAACTTTCTGGGAAACTTCAAGGCTCCCAGGGATGCTGGACAGCTTTGTGTTTAAGAGTCATTGCAAGACGTGGAGAGGTTGCCCTGGGAAGGGGGGTGGTGGGAGAAGGTGAAAGAGGGGTTGGGTGAGGACTGGGGTGAGGGTAGCTGGGTAGGGGGCTCAGTCCTCAGTCTTTCTTTCTTCTTGGAGAATCTCACTCTGAACTTGGAGAGGCAGCAGAGTCCCCATCCTCAGGGTCCTGCCCATTGGGGGAGATTGGCTGACCCCCTTTCACACGCTTCCACTTCATCCTTCGGTTCTGGAACCACACTTTGACCTGATGGAGGAAGCAAAGGAACCTGGTCATCAAGGGAGGTACAATTACCTCCCCATATTGATGCTCAAGACAGCAGTTTGCAGTTCTAGGGGCCCCAACTGGAACCTCCACTTGTCCTCTCCCGCTCCTCCAAAGGCACCAGGAATCAAGACAAAAGGGAGGACACATCAATCTGCCCAGAGACCTCTCTTGTGTCTCCCTGTCTTTGTGTCAGAGAGCCTGCCAGTCTGGGGACAGGGTCTAAAAGTCACTTGGCATTTGGCCCCACCTACTTTCACATGCCCCCCCCCCACCTCCGGTGTCAACACCTCCTCCCTCTAGCTTCTGTTACCCAGGGGTCTGGGAGCAGAGGATCACCAGCCTCATCCTGAGGCACGTTCGTAAAACACTTGTCAGTTTAGATAGCTCTGGTCTGCGTATTTTCTCATCTTAGCTTCAGCATTACCTGCAGGGTGGGGTCATGACCCTGGAGACCCAGAGAGGTCAGGAGACATGTCCCAGAGGTCACAGGGCTAGGAGGTGGTAGAGGCAGGATCTGAATCTTAGTTTTCTAAACCGAGCACTCTGGCAGAGCCCCTCATCAAGTGAAAGCTGCTATCAAATACCATTATTATTATAATACTTTACTCCATGTTAGAACGTGGGTGTGGGTGGAAGGCTCTGAGGGAAAACCCCAAACAAAAGGGCTAGGAAGTTTTTTTAGAGGTGTCCAGGAACCACCTGGGGAACTTACTAGAAATGCAGACTCCCAGTCCCACTTATTGTTACTGCAAAGTCACTCTCCAGAGTTATGGAATCTGCATTTGTTTTTTGAGTTTTAAATTTTATTTTTGAAGTAATCCATCTGTACACCCAGCATGGGGCTTGAACTCATGACCCCCAGATCAAGAGTCGTCTGCTCCACTGACTGAGCCAGCCAGGCGCCCCTTCGAATCTGCATTTTAAACAAGGGCTGAGGTGATTCCAGTGCACGCTTAAGTTTGGGAATAACCAGATCAGAGGTTCCAACCCTGGCTGCACGTGAGAACCACCTAGGGGAACTCTGAAAAAATGCTGATGTCTGGACTCTATCCCAGACCAATGGAAACAGTCTCTAAAGCCAGACATCGATGTTGTTAAACTCTCTGCCAGTGATTCAGGTAGAGGCACAGTTGAGAACCACTGGACTGGGCAGAGGGAGAAGAGAAAGGAGAAGGTTCAGGGAGGAGTGGTGGGAAGGTTGGGGGATGAGAGAGCAGAGGACAGGAGGGATGGCCAGAGGAGCTCGGGCCCCCTGGACCGCACCTGCCGCTCGGAGAGGTCCAGGTTCACGGCGATCTCGTATCTCCGAAGCCGGGTCAGGTAGTTATGGTGCGCAAACTCGGCCTCGAGCTCCCGCAGCTGCTCCTTGGTGAAGGCTGTCCTCTCCTTGCGAGCCTTGCTGCTGCCCTCGGGCTTCCCTCGGCTCTCCTGGTTGTCTGGGGAGAAAGCATCCCAAACAGGAACATGTGAGCCGCAGAGGTTCCCTTTCCTTTGTCCTTAAGAGTCAGGGCAGCGCAGCCTTTCCTGTCTCTCTTGTTTTTATTTTTTATTTTATTTTCTATTAAAGATTGTATTTATTTATTTGAGAGAGAAAGAGCGCGCGCATGAGCATGGGCAGAGGGGAGGGGCAGAGGGAGAGGGAGAAGCAAACCTCCACCAAGCAGGGAGCCTGATGCGGGACTCGATCCCAGGACCCTGGGATCATGACATGAGCTGAAGGCAGATGCTTAACCAACTGAACCACCCAGGCGCCCCTGTCTCTCTTGTTTTTTAAAGGATATTGAGAAAGAACCCACATTGTCCCTTTATCATTCCTTCTAGTGCTTTAACCCCCTGAGAACTGGGAAGTCTTCTGGCTCCCGGCCTCAGGTGCATCCACCCCCCACCCCAAACTTTTTTTTTTTTAAGATTTTATTTATTTATTTGAGAGAGAGAGAGAGAGAGCATGAG
This sequence comes from Callorhinus ursinus, assembly GCF_003265705.2. NCBI lineage: Eukaryota > Metazoa > Chordata > Mammalia > Carnivora > Otariidae > Callorhinus > Callorhinus ursinus. The sequence continues at coordinate 192,636 of NW_027397164.1, forward strand.
CGGGGTGAGGGGAAGAGGGAGAAGCAGACTCCCTGCTGAGCAGGGAGCCCGCGATGCAGGGCTCGATCCCCGGACTCAATCCCAGCATTCCTGGATCGTGACTCCAGCGGAAGGCAGACGCTTAAGGGCTGAGCCACACAGGCGCCCCTACCCCAAACTTTTTTTTTTATCCCCAAAGCACAAGAAGCTGCTCTTGGCTGTTTAATGATTTCTACTATCCAACCTCCACTCCCCCCACCCCCCATTTGACACTAGTAGTGGCTATAAGTTTGTGGGGCAAAGGTTCTAAAACTGAGGCTCTCTGTCCTCAGAGACATCACCATCACCTGAGAACTGTCAGAAATGCATATCCTGGGGCCTCATCCCAGACCTACTGAATCAGACATTCTGGGGGTGGGGCCCAGCAATAAGTCTTCAAGGTGATTGTGACACACGGTCAAGTTTACAAACCCCTGCTCTAAGACCTCACTTCTCAGAGGGTGCCATGGCCACAGCAGCAGGGCCCGGAAGTTGGTCAGACTTGCAGGATCTCAGGCCCTACCCATGACCTGCTGAATCAGAATCACATTTTAGCCGGATCCCCAGGGGAGTTGTGTGCACATGTAAATTGAGAAGTGCTGCTTTAAGCTTCTTTCCCACTTTGATAGCAGGAGGGGCCAAGTCTGGAAGGTTCTGGGCTCTGCATTAGACACAGCAGGAGCTCCATCATAGCGGCTAACAGGGATGCGGGGAGCAAACACCTTACATGTATCAGCCACTTAATCCTCCCAATAACTCAGCCAGGTGAGTTCTTGTATTAGCCCCACACTGTATAGACCAGAAAAGTAAACCCAGAGACATTTAAACAGTTGTTCAAGTTCATCTAGTTGGTCCAGCCAGTGACTGGCTGAGGCAGAAATCAAACCCAGTCAGTTTGACTCACATGCTGTTCAAATAAAATCCACGTAAGAAGGGGTTACAAACTGTAGAGTGCTGTACAAACGACAGGGACTATATGTTATTCCCCCCCCCGCCCCCCGCCCCCCAGCAAGCTGAGAGGCGGTTCTACCTTCACTTCAGTGGTGGAGCTGGGTGGGGAGGCAGCCCGATGGAGACCAATCACCCACACAATTAACAATGCCGGCCACGTGTCCGGTGAATGGCTACAGGCTCTAAAATTTGGAAGTCTTTCATTTCATTGTCCTTTTACGGACCCGAAGTCCCCGTGGCTCAGAGTTAGGTGCTTTACTGAAAGCGGTGCCCCCACCTTGTACCCCCTTAGGGACCTCATGCGTGCCCGGGTGTGTGTGGCGGGGAGTCCTGGTTGTGTGTGGGGGGGAGTCCCTGTTGTCGGGGGCTGGCCCGGAGGTGGGGGCTTTTAGACGGGTTTGTAGAGGGCAGGGAAGACCCCCCCCCCAAAGCAGCCACATTGCGGAGCGCGTGGGGAGGTGGAGACCCCTCGTCAGCCCTGGTCCAGTCGGGAACCTCAGCGCCCTGGTTTCCTTCTCCGCGGTTCCTTCTCCTGCTTTCCATTCAGTCCCTTGTGTTTCAGTTTCCAGGCCCTCCGTCCCCGCCGCGCAGGAGCCGGGAGAGGAGCTGGGGGTGGGGGGGAGGCGGCTCGGTGGGGGGGGGGGCATAGTAAAGCGATCGGGGGTGCCCCTGCGGGAACCGAGAAGGCGGAGGGGCGCCTTCCCCCCGGGGGCTCCCCTGTGCCCGGCTGCCCGGTCTCGGGGGTTGGCCACCAGCGGGGCGCGCCCCGAGGCAGGAAGGGGCGCGTCCCACAGGCTCGGGGGAAGGCTGGCCTAGACCCCTCCAGCGGGAGCGGGAGCGTGGGCTGGAGGGAAGGACGCGCAGCACACCCCCGGCCGGGGATCCCCAGCAGTGCGCCGGCCTTGGCTGCCACCGGCCCGGGAAGGGAGGGCAGCATTCCCGGAGCACATCCCGGCGGGCAGAGACCCAGCTCATTTCCTACCCACTCCTGTCCCAGGGCTCAGGGTGGTTCCCAGCCCTTCCCTTTCACGACTGAGGGGGTGTGAAACCAAGATGACTCGTGTCAAGGTTTGAGGCCTCCATCTCCTCGCTGGGGGCCTTTGAGGAAGTCACTTCACCTCTCTGGGCTTCAGTTGCCTCATCAAGAAATTGGAGAAAATAAAGCACCTACCTCCCAGGGTTACTGGGAAGCCTGGACCAGCTCTTGTGTGGGGAAAATGCTTTTAAAACTTTAAAGTGCTTGAACAAAAACATATTCTTCCAATTCTTCCACTCTGAGAGATGCCATCTGAGGGGCTGGGATAGTACCAGCTGTGGTTTCTTGAAGGCTTCTATGTTCTCAGATCCATTTAATCATTTCCACAAAACACCCCTAGGAGGAGCTACTATTATTGTCCCCTTTAGCATCATCAAGTGGAGTTGTGTGATAATTTGATTAATAGTGCTCTCTTTCTCCCCCCATGGATGAAACTGCTTTTTCTCACTTGTTCCTGTACCTGGTACGGTACTTGCTAAACATTTGCTAGATCCAACCCAGTATTCAGAGGAGGAAGCAGCCTCAGAAAGGCGCAGGAACTTGCCTGGTGTGTCCAGCAGTTTGGTGGGGGGCGGGGTGCAGAACTGAGATTGGGACCCAGATTCATCTGACTAGAGGTGCAGTGGTCAATGCTGGCCTCAGTTTCTCCATCTGCATCTGGCAGGCTCAGGACTGGACCCAGAGTCTCCCCACCCAGTGCTCCTGGAGGCCCTGTACTGGGTTGATGCCCTCACCCACACTCCCCTTCTCCTAGGCCTGTTTAGGGGCACACGGGCGCCTATGAAAGCCCAGAAAACAGCCCACTGTCTCCAGTCCTGCACCTTAGCCTCCCAAGAGAGATGAGGGGAGGTAGGGAGAGGACCCCTTTGAGCTGATCTTGGACTGGTTACTGGGCCCCTCCCTGCCCACCTCCTCACTGTCCCGAGGTAGGCGCTGGGCCTCAGGGTGGGAAAGAAGAGGAAATGGGACAGAGGAGCTGGGGCCGGGAAGTCAGTGAACCTGGGGCAACAACCGCGAAGGGGGTTGGGAGAGCAGCACCCAGAGGACACCTGCTCATCAGCTTCTCAGGGAAGAAGGCCTCTCATCACTGTTAGAAATGACAAGAGGGCCTGAAGTATGGGAGGCTAGCTATGGCAATCAAAGTGGAAGTTCTGGTTCTCTTTGTTCTGCAACATTGTCATCAACATAGAAAAAGAAGGATGAAGACAAACCGGGAGCCATTTCTGGCTGGGAGGGGGATGGGGGTTAGTCTGCCCGCTCACATGCACACTACCCTCAGGACAGTTTGATCCCAGGAGAGTACACCTTCGATGAGGTGCCTGCCTCCTACTCTGGGCCTCAGTTTCCTCATGGGGAGGAGCACGGGATTGGACTGGTGTCAGAGTCCTTTCCCAGTATGCAGCCCTGACATCTCTTCTCCTCTTCCTACTCTCTCTCCTGTTAAGAACCCCTGGCCTTGAAATTGAGGCCCCCTCCGGTTGCAAATATTCTTGTCTGGGCTCCTAGTTCCTCCCTTCAGTCAGATCTGGAGTCTTGCTGTGTGCTCTGTCCCCAGGCCCTCCCCGGCCTTCCCAAGGTCTTCAGCTCACAGGTCAGGGCTATGCCAGGGAGTTTCTGTCTCCCGCTGATGTGCAAAGCTCCCCAACCCGAGCCAAATGGAGGAGATGTGTCTGAGGAGCCCTTGGAGAATCTGGGCCTGAGCAGGCTCCAAGAAAGAGCTCTCTGACCTTGGGCAAGTGTCTCACGTTCTCTGAACTTCAGTTTCCTCCTTTGCAAAACAAGAACAGCTACATGCCCCATGCTCGGAAGGCTGCCGAGAAGGTAAAATGCTGCGGATACCGCGTGTTAACCCCGAGCACCGTGCCCGGCGCACTGGTGACCCTCCGTCCGAAAGAACCGTAAGCACAGGTTCCCCTGGAGATATCACTGCAGAGGTGATTCACGGTGGAGGTTCGAGAAGACGTTTGTCAAGCTAGCACGTCTCCAGAGCTGTGTGAAAGGGATGCCTTCCCAGCGTCTGGCCTTTTAACTGTTTTCCCTTCTCCGCTACTTCTCTGCGTCTCTGCTTGGGTCTGTGTCTGGTCACTGTTATGTCAGCCTTCCAGCGGAGGTGTGAGTCCAGGCACAGGCACTAGCACGGACCAGAGTCACATCTCAGGCGTCCTGGCCCTGCTTCTCTTTCAGGGGCAGGGGTTCAGAGGGAGGAGGCTGGTGCTCAGCAGGCTGCCTTCTGGGGCTCAGGAGGAGCAGCTCCGTCCTGCCCCAGCCCCTGCGCGGGACCCTCCGAGCCAGAGCCGGCTGGCTGGCCGGCCGGGCCGTGTCAGGGCCGTCGTGCCCAGAGCAATGCAAACAGGATGTATGTGTGATTGCGGTCTGCACCGGGAGCTTTTACACCATCCAAGGTAAATTATTTCACAAAAAGCTGTCAGTTTTGGCAGGCCTTCCTAAAGTTAGCAGACAGCTTTATCGGAGCCACAAGGAAGTTCAGACAGACTCTGGGGAGCACGGCTTTTTGGAGGCCTGTATCCCTACTCCCAAGTTGTCACAGCGTTTTACATAAATTCCTATCCAAGACCAGATAGAAAGTCACATGCGGTACATTCAAATAACACTTCCGCAGTTGACAATGGATCTCTTTTCCCCAGAGGTAAACGTCTTTGGGGCTTGCATATATACTACGGAATCCTAGACCAGTAGTGCCGGAAGAGGCTTAGAGCTGATCTCTGGGCACCTTTCCATTTTACAGCAGAGCCTAGAGTAGGCGAGAGAGGGCCTCAAGATGGGGCTGGACTGCAAACCCAGATTTCCGTGACAGGAAGCTATTTCCACACATCAGGCCGCTTCCTGTTGTGTCCTTTACGTATACTGTAGGGTAGGTAAGGTACACATCAGCCCATTGAACAGAGGAGGAAATGAAGACCCAGAGACTAAAAGGCTTGCTGGAATTCCCCGGGACCACTCCGGGGCTACCCTGGGAGGGGGGTGGCCAGCATGAAGGCCGTGCTCACCCCAGGGATGTGTCCGTGTGCGCGTCGGGGACGCGGAGGGGGAGGGGAATCCCTGGGGCATAATGTCAGCAGGCGAGACCTTGGCAAACCCTCTGAAAACGGTGTCTGGGGCTTCCTGGGCTGTCACAGTGCTGGCCTTTGACATCCTTGTTAGTTCTGATACTTTCAACTTCAGGAGGAGTCGAAGCCCATCAAAATAGACAGGACCCAGATGGAACCAGCCCGAGACCAGTTGGGCATTTGCATCCAGGACCTCCCTGGCTTCCTTTCTCGTTGGGTCCCCGTGAGGCCCACCTACCTCAATGTCTGGGCCCTTAGTCTCTCCGGTAGGTGACCGAAGAGACATGGGGAGGGCTCCCAGCCTTTTTGAGGAGCCCAGCAGCGGGGCTGGGGAATTCGAAGTATGTTTGCTGGGAGAGAAGCAGATTCTTCTGGAATGGAAATGCCTGGTGCTACAGTAGTCTTTGCTGAGGGACCCCTGTGGGGTGGGGGCAGTGAGGCTATGAGGTACGAGGGAGAGTGGAATGGATGGGCAATGAGCTGGGGTGTGGGGGACCGTGGAAGAGGGGAGCAAAGAGGTGAAGGCAAAGGGAGGCAGTGGAAATGAGGGCGGGGAGCCGCAGCAAGCCTCTGAGATGGGTTGGGGGGAGGCATGGGCAGCTGTGGACTTCGTTTGTGTTTATACGTTCCAGATGTCGCCCTCAGCTGTCACCAAAGGAAGTGTGGACTTCAGGACCAGGCCCCACTGCTCACACTGTTCCTCCACCACTGTGTTCAAGGAAAACAGGGAAAACACGAACTAGAAAATGCTGGGTTAGGGGGCGGGGGAGGAATCCTGGCCAGATGCCAGGGAAGCCCAGCTCAGTGAGCAGAAAGGGCACAGGGGGGAAGGGGTTGCCTCCCGGGGCCTGCAGGGACCTCGAGTCCTGCCCTCAGAAAGAGCTGCTCTGCCTCTGGGCTCATCCCCACCTCCCTGGGCCCAGACGCCCTGACTTGCTCAAGCCAGAGAAAAAGGCGAGTAGGGCGGGACTCCTGAGCCCCTAGCCTGGCCGGCGGTAGGCAGGGCCGAGGCTACCTCTCCACTGACCTTCTTAGAGCCCAACGGCTCTTTGGGCCCCTATGTCTTAGGTGCTGGTCAGAATTTTGCTGCTTTGGTGGATACTGATTTTCTGCAGAACTTCCAGACTGTATCTGGGTGGGGCCTGAGCGGGCTCGGTCATGGGTTTTGTGCTGATGCCTCTGAGTTCAGACAGTGGCTAAGGGTCCTGATGGGGTCCCCAACCTCTGCCTGACAGGGGGCAGGAGCTTTGACCAGGAGGCAGGAGGCAGGAGGCAGGAGGAATAGGGAGTTCCTGTCTCTCCTTCCACACTGGCCACTCTGGCTTCTAAGGCTTCTTCCTCGCTGGGGGTTCTGGGGTTGAGTTGGAATGAGAGGGGCTGCCGCCACTGTGGCCCCTCAGACCACACCCTGCCCAGCACTGCAGTGACCCTGGACCAGTGAGCCTGCAGACACAGGCTGGCCCAGCTGGTAGCAGCCTTCCGAGGCCCCCTCTGTCCTTGGGTCCCTGCCTTGCCAGGCTTTGAGCACAGGCCACCTGGGATGCCGCCAGGATCAGGGAAGATTTTGAAAAGAGGAGGGCTCCTCTGTGGGTTTGGGAACAGTGGACTGAGGGGCTACCAAGTGCTGGCTGTGTCTTTACATCTGTGATCCCATCTTGTCCCATAGCAACCCTATGGTGTAGATACCGTGGTCATTTTTCAGAGAGTGGGACTCTGAGGTGTGGGGCTCGCCCGAGCTCACGCAGAACGGAAGCTGTGGATGGGGACTCAGTCTGGGTCTGCCCTGTCAGTGCACTTGACATTAGCCCCTGAAACCCGCCCCCCTGCCCTGCCCTCCCCCCCTTTACGAGGCTGCAGCCCAGCAAAGAGGGTGGGCATGGATAGGAGATCACCCAGCATGGTACTCAGTGCCCCTCTGCTGACCCAAGTGACACGGACGTTGTCCGTGTATTTCATTATCACCTCCTTTCCTTCTTCCGCTGCCAAACAGCCCACTGCTTTAGATACATTCCTAAAAGTGTCTCTCCCTGTAGGTATAAGATAAGCATGCAGGGATCTGTTTGTAGCCAGAAACGATGCTCTGAGTGGGAAAGCTGGACGGGCCAAAGGGACCTGGGGCCAGGAAAACTCTGGGGTCGCGCACCCCTGTGAGATGCTGCTTTTCACTGGAGCATTGGTGCTGCTGCTGGAGCCTTGTCCTTGTCCCTCTGCCTCTCGTTTATGGGCTGAATTGCCTCCCCTGTGAATATGTCGACGTCCTGGGCTCTGCGTGGCTCAGTCGTTAAGCGTCTGCCTTCGGCTCAGGTCGTGATCCCAGGGTCCTGGGATCGAGTCCCGCATCGGGCTCCCTGCTCCGCGGGGAGACTGCTTCTCCCTCTGCTTCTCTCTCTGTCTCTCATGAATAAATAAATAAAATCTTTAAAAAAAAAAATATGTTCAAGTCCTAACCCCCAGGACCTCAGAACGTGACTCTATCTGGAGATAGTATCGTCCAAGGGATGATTAGGTTAAAATGAAGCGCTGGTTAGGGTGGGCCCTGATCCGATCTGACCGGTGTCTTTATAAGGAGAGGAGACTGGGACACACGGGGAGATACCGGGGGTGCCCACACACAGAGGAAGGACCGAGTGAGGCCGTGGCAAGAAGAGGACCATTTGCCAGCCAAGGAGAGAAGCCTGCAGAGAAACTAAAACTGGCTGACATCTTGAGCTTTGACTTCTAGTTTCCAGAGCTGTGAGAAAATAAATGTCTGTTGTTCAAGCCGCCCAGTCTACGGTATTTTGTTTTGGCAACCCGGGTGGACGAAGACGCCCCCCTGCCCCCGCCCCCGATCCTCACAGCTGGTGCTCATCCACTAAGGAGGGGGAGCAAGGCCAGGAGGGGTGCTTGGCAAGGCTGATGCTAGTCCACAGGAGACCTCTCTGCAAATTAGAAAAAGGTGCCCTTTCCTCTAGACCGGAAACATAGCCACGTGTCCCTAGGACAGCTGGGCCCTCTAGCTGCCCAGCCACAGCCGGCCCCCTTAACTCTCCTGCCATGGGGTCCACCTCATTGCTCAGCCACAGCAGCCGTGGTGGCCCTGGTACTTGGGAGCTGACCTGAGTACCCCATGGGGAATCATGCAGAGTCAGCCTAGCCTCCATATGTGGCTGTTTATGTGTCTTTCTGACCCCAGCACCGGCCTTGATTCGGGCTGGTTTTACGATCAAAGTTGGGCTCTCTGCACACCGTTTCATGAGTGAGACTATAAAAGTCCTGATGCATTTTACAGAAGGACATCACACATGGTGGAAACCCTCAAGCCAGCCAGTGGAGGCCCTCTCAGAAAGAAGGGGAGAAAACGAATGAATGAACACCAGGCTGTAATGGAGAGTACTGATCACACAGGGAATGAGCTCCTCCTGGAGTAAATGCTCCAGTAGGTGCGAGGGAGATGGCATAGGTGAATCAGATACCATCCTGGCCCTCCAGACACTTCAGTTTTAGGGAGAAAAGCAGTCATATGCTATAACTCTGGATGAAAGGTAAACTCATACTCAATGATGAAAGACTGAAAGCTTTTCCTCTAAGATCAGGAACAAGCAAGGATGCTCATTATTGCTACTTCTAGTCAACATAATACTGTAGGTCCTAGCCAGAGCAATCAGGTGAAAAAATAAAAAATAAAAGGCATCTAAATTGGAAAGGAAGGCGTAAAATGATCTCTGTTTGCAAATGACATGGTCTTGTATATGGAAACCCCTGAAGATTCCACAAAAAGAAAAAAAAACCTCTCGGAGCTAAAGAATGAATTCAGCAAAGTTACAGGATAGAACATCAACACACAAAGATCAGCGGCATTTCTATCCACAAACCATGAACAATCTGAAAGGGAAATTATGGAAATAATTTACATTGACAATGGCATCAAAAAGAAAAAAAAACCCACTTATGAATAGACTTAACTAAGGAGGTAAAAGAAATGTACACTAAAAACTCCAAAACATTTTGAAAGAAATGAAAGACGACACAACAAAATGGGAAGACATCCTATGTTTATAGATTGGAAGACTTAATATTGTTAAAATGTCCTTATGACTCAAAGTGATCTACAGATTCAGTGTAATTCCTATCAAAATCCCAATGGCATTTTTTGCAAAAATAGAAAAAATTTCAGAGGACCCTGAGCAGCCAAAACAATCCTGAGAAAGAGAAACAAAGATGGAGGCCTCACACTTTCTGATTTTATTTATTTTTTATTTTTTTATTTTTTAAGATTTTATTTATTTGAGAGAGAGAGAATGAGAGAGAGAGAAAGCACATGAGTTGGGGGGAGGGTCAGAGGGAGAAGCGCAGGGAGCCCGATGCGGGACTCGATCCAGGGGCTCCAGGATCATGACCTGAGCCGAAGGCAGTCGCTTAACCAACTGAGCCACCCAGGCGCCCACACTTTCTGATTTTAAAACATATTACAAAGCTGCAATAATCACAACAGTATGGCATTGGCATAAAGTCAGACCTAGAGAACGATGGAACAGAATTCTTATGAAGTAAACCCTCACATATATGGTCAAATGATCTTCAACAAAGGTGCTAAGGCTACACAGGGGGGAAAGGACAACCTTCAATAGATGATGTGGGGAAAACTGGATATCTACATGCAAAAGAATAAAGCTGCACCTTCACCTTACAGCATATAAAAAAATTAACTCAAAATAGTTTAAAAGGAACCGGGGTGGCTCAGTTGGTTAAGCGTCCGACTTGATTTGGGCTCAGATCATTATCTCAGGGTCGTGAGATTGAACCCTGTATTGGGCTCCACGCTGGGCATGGAGTCTGCTTAAGATTCTCTCTCTCCCTCAACCTCTGCCCCTCCCCCACCACACACGTTCTCTCTCTCTCTCTAAAAAAATAAATAAATAAAATAGTTTAAAAACTTAAACACAAGATCTAATACTATAAAACTCCTAGAGGAAAACATGGGGAACAATCTTCATGACATTAGGTTTGGCAATGATTTCATGAATATAACACCAGAAGCACAGGCAACAAAAAGCAAAAACAGAGAAATGGGACTACATCAAACCTAAAGACAGGGCGCCTGGGTGGCTCAGATGGTTAAACGTCTGCCTTCGGCTCAGGTCATGATCCCAGAGTCCTGGGATCGAGTCCCGCATCGGGGTCCCTGCTCCTTGGGAGCCTGCTTCTCCCTCTGCCTCTCTCTCGCTCTCTCTCTCTCTCTGTGTCTCTCATGAATAAATAAATAAAATCTTTAAAAAAAACAAAAACCTAAAGACATCTATGCAGCAAAGGGATCAACAGCAGAATGCAAAGGCAACCTATAGAGTGGGCAAAAATATTTGCAACCCATATGCTGATAAGGGATTAATATCCAGAATATATAAAGAACTCCTACAAGTCAACAACAAAAGTCAAACAATTCAACTGCAACATGGGCAAAGGACTTGAATAGACATCTCTCCAAAAAATATCTACAACTGGCCAGCAAGTCTATGTAAAGATGCTCAACATCACCAAGCATTAGGGAAATGCAAATCAAAACCATGATGAGATATCATCTTATATGAAAAGAGTAGGGGAATTCCTCAAAAAATTACAAATAGAATTACTGTAGGATCCAGAAATTCCACTTCTGGGTATATATCCAGAAGAATTCAAAAGCAGAATTGTGAAGAGATATTTGCACACCCATGTTCATTGCAGAATTATTCCTAATAGCCCACTTGGAAGCAACCCAAGTGTTTGTCCATCAACAGATGAATGGATAAAGAAAATGTGGTCTATGCCAACCATGGAATAATATTCATCCTTAAAAAAGGAAAGTCTGTTCTCTGCTACAGCACAGATGAACCTGGAGGACATTATGCTAAGTAAAATAAGTCAATCACAGAAAGACAAATATTGCATGATTCCACTTATCTGAAATTTCTAAAGTAGTCTAACTCTTTTTTAGATCAGTCTTTAATAATACTTGCTATTAAAAGACAAAGTGAGAAGGGTTTATCTTTGGCCTAAAGTTACTCTGTGTTCTGTTTAGATTTACTCCTCATCCAATATCATGGTACAGTCCCACATTAGCCTTGCTCTGGCCACCACCCCTGCGAAGCCTGGGGCAGACTGGCAACCTAAAGTAGTCTAATTCTAAGAAACAGAACATAGATCGCTATTTGTCAGGCCTGGGGGAGAGGGAAAAGGTGAGTTGTTTTCCAATAGATATAGGGTTTCAGTTTTATAAGATGAAAAAGTTCTAGAGATCTGTTGCAGGACAATGTGCATATAGTTAATGCTACTTTACCATATGCTTAAAAATCAGCTGGAGGAGCACATGACTCTTGATCTCGGGGTCATGAGTTCAAGCCCCATGTGGGGTGTAGAGATAACTTAAATAAAGAAAACTTTAAAAAAATTTTTTTAAATGATCATGATGGTAAATTTTGTGTTATGTGTCTTTTATCATAATTTTTACTTATTTACTTTTTCAAAGATTTTATTTCTCAATAATGTCTAAACCCAACGTGGGGCTCAAACTCACGACTCTGAGATCAAGAGTCACACACGACACTGACTGAGCCAGTGAGGCGCCCCTGATCATCATTTTTAAGGAGGAGATTTCAAATACAAGATGTCCCATGGTAAGAAATCTCAGAAGAACTCCTTTATGAAGTTATGAGCTACCTATTTAGAAAATCAGCACAAGTTCTAGTGGATACTAAGACTTGCAACTTTTTCAACGGCTTTCACTGCAGTGATGCTATGGGCAAGCGGAGCCATACACTTAAAAAAAGAGAAGAACGATCCTTGGAGAGGGTGGCTTTTGAGCTGGATGTTAAAATAAGGACTTCCATAGGCAGAGGAGTGGCGGGGGGAGGGATGGAAGGGAAAGTGCTTCAGCGAATGGGGTTGAGGGGAGAGAAAAGCGGGGTGTGTTTGTGGGGCAAGTGAACCCCATGTGGCTCGTGGCAGGGAGGGTAGAGGTGGGAAGGCTGGGTGGGGGGGCAGGGGGGCGCTATGGGTGGCAGAGAGCAGGTGGGAGAAAGGGGCCGATCTGGGGAGGGTTTTTAAACCTCAGGAGAAATTGGGAGTTTGTGTGGCTGCACAGGGGCAGGTGGGGATCACGTCTTGCAGGGGAGAAATCAGGGAAGGATAAGCCTGGGGAGGCACACGTGTTGGAGACGAAGGAGACTGACAAGCCGAGTCTGAGGAAGGCAGAGGGAGTACGTGAGAGCACCAGTGAGCAGGGCTGAGCCCAAGCACAGGGGGCTCTCCCTGGCGGGCGATCGGATTCACCTGCAGCCAGGCGGATCACGCGCGACCTTCCCTTGAACCCCGCCAGGAAATCACCGAGAAATCCCTCATTCCCATAAATTAAAGACGACCACGGTAGCCAGACAGATGGACAGATCGGGGGCAAACAAGAGTGGCCTTGCAGCTGTCCCTGCCAGCAGGGCTCTTTGACACCCCTGGGCCAGGGGCTGGGAGTGTTTGCAGTGAGATAACATCACACTGGTCTCCTAAATCAGTTCTGTGCTGTGAACCAACAGAAGGTCTCTGAGCAGAAGCCAGGGACCCCTGCTTTCCTCATCATTTACTTGAGCAAATCAGCTCCACTTCCAGTGGGAATGACAGGGGAGCAGCTGGCGCTGGCCGAAGGAGAGGGGAGACTAGAGAACGTTCCTCTTGAGACGAACTTTCAGTAACTTTCTGTTGCTGGAGCCTCCTCGGCCTGCTAGTACAGGACCCTTTCGCCAAGCACACCTCATCCCCCAACCTCTCCAGCAGGTCTCTTGGTTCCAAGCTCCTAACTGACGACAACTGGATTTGAGGACCAGCAATAATTGCAAGGAGTTCCCATGTCTTATACCCCAGATTCAGGAATTTCTGAGTCAGCGTATTTGGAAAAATTCAATTCCATTGACCACCCCCCCCCCCCCCCAACATGTTCTGAAGTCTGGTTCTGGAAATATGGGCCTAATAACACAGCTGCCATTTATTGAACCCACATGCCAGGCACAGGGCTGATCTCACGGATCACTGCCTTTAACCTTCACAGTGACTGTAGGGAAGGTACTTTGGTTCGAATCCCGTTTTACAGCTGGGAAAATGGAGGCCCCAGGAAATTAAGAAGTTTTCCAAAGTCCCATGGTTGTGGTGCTGACATGCCAACCTGCCGGCCTGCCCGTGAAGAACTATGGAAAACACATTTCCGATCGATGGCTGGTTAACCTTCAGAGACAGCTTAGCACGGGCCAGGGTGAGACGTGTGAGGCGCTCACGTTGGGCGCAAAATGCAAGTGGTGTCAAACCCCTCAGTCATCAAGTGGAATAATATTTTTAATGCAATGTTTTAAGAAATCAGAGTTAATGCAAAAAATCCATGATGAACAAAACATCAAAAGTTTAAATAGAGACTCCACGAGGTGGCTCGGAATTGGTGGAGTGGGATGGGGGTTCTTTGTGGGTTTGTCTCTTGGGTTCCAGATTCCTAGGGTTGGTTGGGGGCCTTGCTCCTCTGCTTTTCCCTTCCTTCAGGCTCTTACGAAGCTAATCTTTCCTGCCTCCGCCCTCTCCAGTTCAATTCCAAAGGAAGGCTCAGGCAACTAGCTGGGACAGAAAGATTCTCGTGCTGAACAGAGAGCGGGTCTGGAACCCCAGAGAATGAATGAAACTCAGCTTGCTGTGCCCTGCCTGACTGCTGCCGTTGCCGCTGCTCCTGAGGGGATGCGGAGGGGGAGCCCAGGACCGCTCCTGGATAAGAACTACCCCCGCGCCCCGAAGAGTTGCAGGACATTCAGTGGAGGGAGTCCACGTGCTCTTGGGATGGCCAGCTGCTTGGCACGTGAGCTCGCTCCCTAACGCAGTGCCACAGGCCACGACCCAAAGGAAAGAAGGCACATGTGGGGCTTGCTGGAACGCAGAATGATTGTGCCTAAGCCCAGTCCTTTGCCTGTGCCTTCCGGTGCCTCGGCTCCCAGGTCCCTGGAAAGTGTCTGGATATGGCTAAGGGAAGTGTGGGCAGAGATGGAGGAGCTACGGGGCAGGCGCCCCCGGCAGGGAGAGCTCTTCAGCCAGGCGCAGAGCCAAGTCGCTGAGAGCCCCTCGGTGAGGAGAAGCAGAAAGTGCCCCATCTCGGCACATCTCCAGCAGGGGCTAGGAAGAGTTGAGGATTTAACCAGCTGGGGACTTAAAGGGCCCTCCTATTAGGCTGTGGCCATCCATTGTGAGCACAGAGAGGGGCTTCTTTAAGCGTGGAGACCAAATATTTCAAAATGAGGATTATGCTTGAAATCTGCTGAAGGGTGTGGGATTTGGGGTCTGAGGTCCAGGGTTTGAGCTTGATCCCGGGGTTACCAACTGTCCTGATTGGCCCCGGGGCCGAGGGGTTTCCTGGGACACTGGACTTTCAAGGCTAAACACAGAGAAGTCCTGAGCCAATCCAGATGAGTGGGGTGCTCTCTAGACCCCATTGTGTCAGGGTCCTCCTCAAACTCTGTCTCTGCTTTTCCACACGTACAGCACAGAGATACTGGTAAGACCCGCTGTGCTTAGTTCGCACAGTGGTGGGACCCCAAAGAGCTAACGTGTGTTTCCTGCAGCACCTTGAACCCCCCTCTCTGTCCATAGCACATCCACTGCCAGACAGGCATCTGCAGGCCTCTCCTCCCTCTTAGTCTGAGCCCTCTGCGGGTGAGAACTCCATAGTCATCTCTGCAACCCGCCCCCCCCTCCCCAGGCCTTGGCCAGTGCTCCGCAAAGAGAAGATGCTCGGGAAACCTGTGCTACGTGGAAAGTGTTCTGCAAAATCAAAGCACAGAGTGTTCTCGTTGGTTGGTTGACACTCTCGTTTTCTGCCCGCCCCTGGTTAGCCCTGGGAGAAAAGTTCTCTATGGGTTCAGGAGGACACGGGGGGCAAGGTGGGGACAGGGAACCAGACAGAAGGTGAATGGGCGGCACGAGAAACCAGGAGGGTCCCATGGAGAGATGAGGAAACCAGTCCCCACCACAGGGAGGAGACGGACAGGAGCTGGGATCTTAATAAGCAGGCCGTTCCATCCTCTGGCCTCTGGGTCTCCTTGGCTGCCTGCCTCCCTGACTTTCCCAAGGCTGGTGATCCCTCAGGAGGACCCTTCGGGGAGGGGAGGGAATGCCTTCCCTGGGGGTCGCCCAGACCTTAGCACGCGGAGCTGCCCTCTTGGCTCAGACACGGGCAGAATGCTAGACACCTCGGGGGCAGTCTGTCCCAAATCTCTGCACCCCATCTCCTCTTCGCCCTTGCCCCTCCCATCCCAGCCGTCTGCTTCTCTGCCTCTAGGATCCTAGAGACAGAGGGTCCTGGCTCTGCTTGATGCCCTGGGGTCCCAGCGTCCGTCCTAGCCCTCCAAGCTCCCATCTCATCTGACTCCCCCGGTGAGCAAGCCCTTTGGCTCTGGGACCATTTGGAGCCTGCTGGGGCTCGGTGGGGAGAAGCATGACCTGGAGGCAGCCCAGATGCAGGAAAGCCCCTCTCCAGCCCTTGCCAGCCCGCAGCGAGCCTCCATCCCATGTGTCCTCCCAATCTCTGTGGATCTTATTTCATTCACTTGCTGGCATAACCTTCCTGGGGTCTGGGAGTGCTGGGGGCACAGATACAGCCTCCATGACCAGAGAATCCTAGAACTCTGAGTAGAAGAAACCCCAAAGGCAACTCCTGCGTTTGGGTAGATTAGATAATATCGTTTGCAATTCATGGTCAGGGCAGCTCGACTCATAGAGGGCAAGCAACCTAGCAAAGGAACGCTCAGCTGCTCCTCGGTCACATACCTGGACTCTCCTTTTTCCGTCTGGTTGACTTCTTCTCTGTCTCATGGGCAGTGCTCCCGAGGACTTCGTAGTCCTCACCTGGGCCTCCCGTCGTGTCCACCAGGCCCGGGCTGTTGGCCCCCATCTCCCCGGAGCCCCCAGCTGGGCCCGGGTTGAGCCTGCGCCGGGCCTCGGAGACAGGGAAGTTCCAGTCCGGGGGCTGTGGGAAAGCGGGGTGCTGCTCAGTGAAGAGGCGCTCCTCCCGGGGAAGGCTGTGTGGGGTGGCTGCCAGGCAGGAGGCCGAGAAGTCGGGGTACGCTGCCGCTGCTGTCGCCGGAAAGTCTGGTTTCTGGTGGAAGGAGAACGGTGTTGGCGGGTAGTGGGGCAGACCTGAGCCCCCAGTGCCTTCTGCGCGGGGATTTCGAAGGCAGCCCCAGCCCGGGGCTGGGGGGTGGGGGCTCCTCATGCAGCTGCTGGCCACGGGATCCATCTGCGTCTCCTGCTGCGCGCGCCTCAGTCTTTTCAAAGTTTGGATTCTTACACTTTGTTTATATTCAAATTTTTTAAAAATGCAAAAAAAAAAAAGATAAATAAATAAATAAGAGAGGGAACGATTCAGCAGAAAATTCACCCTGGGAACCAAAACAAAAACCAAAACCAAAGTCTCCTTCAAGTATGCACACGTGTGACCAGCTACACGGATGTGTGTGCACACACCTATGTCAGACTTCAACTCCTGGCTTCCTGCCTGTCCCCCCGCCCCCCCCACCACACCAGCCCGCCTATTGGGGTCCCCTGGACGTGTATTTGTCGCCGATGACACTAAACATTTTCACTGTCGCCACCCAGACGCACCAGCTGACGAGTGCTTGTGTTGGAGCCCCGGGCGAATGCCTGCAGAGGGCTGGCCCGGGGGCTGTGAGACACACTTTTAAATCCTGCGGTGGGGAGAGAGTGACAAATTTCTGAAGTGAAACGTGAGAGAGGAGAGGGAGGGGTTAAGCAGCACACACACGGTCCCCTCCAACCAAAACCCGAGCAGGCAACTATTAATCATCAGAAACCTTATATGCACATCTAATGGGATTTGCAGATGGAGACTTTTAAAGAAACATGGTCTGTATTTCTTTTTTTTTCATTTTAAGGAGCGAGAGCAGCAGCACACACACCACTTCTTTAATGTGCCTCTTCTACGCTATGAAGTTATTTTATTGCACAGTTAACAAAATGCCCCAAGTCTTGGATTTGGAAAAAGCCTTAAGTCAGATCCAGAATCCGTCAAGTGCCAAATTCCAGGGAGTGAAGCAGGGAATAAGTGCAAGAGACAAGTTTGCTGATTGCATTTGATTTAAAGGCCCTTCTACTGCTGCTTGCAAAGAGGAAGGTGGATTAAAAGAAATCTTTTTTTTTTTTTTTTGCAGGTCTCAGCGGCCCACTAGGGTCTGTAGCATAAAGAAAGACGCACTCCAGAAAAACATTATTTCTCTCAGCCCAAAGCGACATTCTCACTTTCTCAGTAACTTAAAAAAACAATCAGATTCTTCCTTCCGTTCTTTAACCCCGACTTACATGCCAATTAGCCACACTCTTCTCTAGGGGGGTTTCAAGTCGTTTTTCTCCACGGCAAAGGGAAGGCTCTTAGATAAGGTTCTTGAAGTTTCTCCAGGCCCCCTCACCTCCACCCACCTGCTTCCCCTACCCCAGCCCCCGAGGCCACGGCTCCTGTGAAATCTGGGGCATGGAAATAGGAATCAGGGGGATTCTCGTTCCCAAAGGAGTTCTCTTTGGCAAACGATCACATGGTCTTCCTGGCCAGTGCCTGTCACCAGGCGGGCCAACTGCCATTTCAGTCGGTCCATCAGTCTACTTGATCCCCACACCCTGGGGTCTCTCAGGAGGGTTAATATAATTTCTGGGAGGATGACATTCCAAGCACACGGGCCAGAGCTCCCCTCCCACTGAATCTTTCCACGGCCCAGAGCAACAGGATCAGGGCCGAAATGGGCACGGACCTAACTGTGTGCTGGCTGGTTCCAAAGACGCCAGGAGGGCCCACGGGCCTCAGCCCTGCAGCCTGGAGGCTGCACACACACTCTTCATGAAACTGGCATCGGGCTTCTGGAACGGGCAGGGTGTTGGAGGCCAGGAGGGAGGACGGCATCACTGCCTGGAACCAGACTCATCTCTCTGCTTTGCCCGGGACTTAGCTGTCACACACACATTTCTTTTTTTTTTTTTTTTTAAAGATTTTTATTTATTTATTGAGAGAGAGAGAGAATGGTAGAGAGAGAGCATGAGATGGAGGAAGGTCAGAGGGAGAAGCAGACTACCTGCTGAGCAGGGAGCCTGATGCGGGACTCGATCCCGGGACCCCAGGATCATGACCTGAGCCGAAGGCAGTCGCTTAACCAACTGAGCCACCCAGGCGCCCCACACACACATTTCTCCTCTGGATCTCATGACTCTCCTATCATGGGTAAATTAAGAATTATGTTCTATATTTTACAAATGAAAATGAGGCTTAGCTCAGAAGGACACAGCTAAGAAAAGGCAGAACCAGGAGTCGCCCTCAGGCATCCCCTCTGGGGAGCTTGACACAGAGGAAGGAGCGTGGACTGTGGGGTTCGACAGGTGCAGGTTCAAATCCTGGCTCTGCCACTTCCCAACTGCGTGCCCTGAGACACGTCACCCCATCTCTCTGAGCTTCTGTTTCCTCCTCTGGGATGATAGTCCTCGCTGACATTCGCCCAGTGACCTCAGCACCTCACACACATTCCCCCAAGGAATCCCCACAAAAGCCCTGTGAGGCAGGCGCTTTTCTCATCAGCCCCGTGTTTCCGAAGAGGACTCGGAAGCACAGACAGGCTGGGTAACCTGCCCAGGGACACGCAGCCAGGAGGTGGAGGACCCAGGATTCTAAACCCCGAGCAGCCCGGCCCTGCTGCATCGGAATGCCCGCCCCACAAACATCTGAGCACCTAAAGGAGTCATTTCTGGGACGGGGAGCTCCGAGTAGGTGACAGATAAACATGGTTCCTCCCTCGCCTATCTTGTTCTCCTTAACTCAAGGATTCCAAAAAGAGACTGTGAGGGAGGAGCACTGAGCAAATTCTACCGCATAGCCTCGTGCAGTCCCTCGAGGGGCTCCAGGCTGTGGGGGCGCTAGAAGAATCCACAGGAGGCTGGGAGGAAGCCCTGGCTTGTCAGCTTCCCCAGGAAAACCTTCCCGGGGGGCCTGGCCCCGCGGCTGTAACCGGACTCCTGCTCCGGCCTCCTCTGCAGCTGGCCTGGGGGAGCCCAGTCGCAGGGAGGCCCGGCCTGGGGAGGCCCAGCCGCTGCCCCTGGAAGGGGTGGGCCCAGGGGTCAGGGGGGCAGCGAGAGGGGCACGGCAGGGGTGCAGTGCGCTCCTCTGGGCCCAGCACCCCCCTGCACCCCGGCGCCCGCGCAGCTGCCCGCGTCTATCAGCCGCCCCGCGGGGCGCGGCCGG
This sequence comes from Callorhinus ursinus, assembly GCF_003265705.2. NCBI lineage: Eukaryota > Metazoa > Chordata > Mammalia > Carnivora > Otariidae > Callorhinus > Callorhinus ursinus. The sequence continues at coordinate 211,972 of NW_027397164.1, forward strand.
GGGCCTGCTGGCCTCTACATCTTCCTGACAGGCCCCTCTTCAGAGGCCAGGAAAAAACAACAGTCCCTCCCCTCACGGCAGCCCATTTGTTAGCTGAAGGCCGGGCACCAGCACCTTTAACCTCCTCAAAGTCAGCATTTCCCCCTCCAGGCCCCGCAGGCCCCCAGACAGAGATGGATGGAAGTGGCTGTTTGTGGAAAAAAAGCCCTGAGGCTGCACGGCCAAGGGGAGCAGGGTTTTCAGGAAGGGAGGGGACCCCGCTTCTGGTTGTTGTTGGGGTGGCGGGAGGAGGAAGAGGAAAAGCGTGCGTCAGGAGGATGGTCGGCCGGGCCACACCTGAGCCACCCCAAGGAACTTTTGGAATTTCCCCCATTGTGTGCGACAAGCAGGCTTGTCCTTGGCGCCATGGACCTGCTTCCGGTGCGTGCTAGGCCACCCCACCCAGGTGTCCGAGGGGAGCCTGGGGCCTGGGGGCTCGAGCCTGGACACGCACGAGGTGGGGCCCGGCCCTCCATCAGCTCTGTGGTCTCAGGCAAGTCACATCCCTCTTCTGAGCCTCAGTTTCCTCACTGGCAAGAGGGAGAGGACAGTTCCTGCCTCATGTGGCTGTTGTGGGGATAAACGAACGGATGCTGTGACCAGAGTTGGCTGACAGAAGGGGGTGGTGCACGTGAGGATCATTATGCCTTCTCTTTCCTTACTCTGCTGGAACACTGGGCAGGTCACGTCTCCTTGGAGGATGAAGACGGCCCAGCCTAGCCCCTCAATACCACCTTCCTCTTCTCCCCCTCCTTTTCCTCCTCCTCCTTCTTATTTTTAGATTTATTTTATTTATTTTGAGAGATAGAAAGAGAGCAGGGGGAGGGTCAGAGGAAGAGGGAGAAAATCCCCAAGCAGACTCCCCACTGAGCCTGGAGCCCAACGCAGGGCACCTGAGATCATGACCTGAGCTGAAACCAAGAGTCAGAGGCTCAACTGACTGAGCCACCCAGGCACCCCTCAATACCTTTTTCTATGGCAACACAACAGAGGGTCATGATCTTGGCCTTGGGAACCAGCAGAGTCTGGGTTCAAATCCCAGCTCAACCATGAATAAGCAGAATGGCTTTGAGCAACTCACTTTATCACTTGGGCCTCAGTTTCTTCATCTGTAAAGTGGGAATACACTTTTCCTTCCTTCTCCATTAAGTTGATGAGAGAAGTGTTTGAGGTGACCTAGGAAAGCTCTCGCCATTGCCTGGTTTACAGTTTTTAGTGGTAGTATCAGGATCATGATGATGATGATGATGATGATGATGACCCCTTAAAGACAACTCCAGAAGACCCTGGGAAATATTTATATGCCACCCCAGGGACAAGATGAAGCCATTAGCCTTCACTCACATAGTAGAACATGTATATTGGACAAGACAGCTGTTCCTGAGCAAGACCTCGAGGGATGGGACAGGAGACAGACAAGTTCTGAATATGGCAGCAGTCATTCTGAATAAGGATGTTTACTCCTGGGCCTGGGACTTATCTGGAATGTAGATGCCCTTTGCTTCTCAGAAGGCTTTTTAAAAAAGATTTTATTTTATTTGAGAGAGTGTGCGTGCGAGTGGGGTGGAAGGGCAGAGGGAGAGGAAGAGACAGACTCTCAAGCAGACTCGCCACTGAGCGCAGAGCCAACCCCGAGATCGTGACCTGAGCTCAAGAGTCGGACGCTTAACCGACTGGGCCAGCCAGGCGCCCTGCTCCTCAGAAGGTTTGAGACAGCACGGTTACTACTGCCCTATGGGACCTTTGTGAGACTCGGATAATAGGATGGTCGGGAGAGAAGTGAATAAAGCACAGAGTACAGTTCTCACGACTGTCACAGATGCCCCCAGTGAAGCCTGCAAGGTGGGACCAAGACATTCCCCCCTGGGGAACCAACAATGGGGCCTTTCCCTATGTCCCCGATTAACACTGAGTTTAATAGAGCCAGCTACTTCAGATGAAAGTTTTCTCTTGTGTGCATTTCCTTTCAACCTGTGGTGCTGCCCATCACTTGTCTGCTACCAAGAATGTGGGTGGAGGACTGGAAAACACAATAGTACCCACAGTGGCCTGTATCGGAGCCCTGGCTCTTGGTGACCTCAGTTTCCCCAACTGAAAAGTGGCAGCTCAGCAAATAGAGGATGTACAGGAGGACATTCAGGAGGTGCTCAGGAAACGGACCCTTTTCTGAAGGAGTTTGGGGGGGCCTGTTGACTTGCACAGGTGCAGGACAGTGCCCCTGGCAGGGAGAAGAGTCAGCTTTATCAGAATAACAGGAGGGGAAACGCACGGAGACTTGAGGTGGCAGTTCCGCCGGGGATGGCCACTCCTCCAAGTCATCAGGGGCCCACGCACCGTCACTCTTTCTGCCTCCTGCCCCCACGGGCCCCCTCATCCAGCTGGTGGTTCACGCTCAACTGTCATGTTGGCATTTCAAGTGGCAGAAAGGAGGAAGCACCAATGAGAGTGCCTCATCCCTCTGCCGCATTCAAGGGGGCTTTCTGGAAGTCCTGGTCAACAACTGCTTTTCAGCCGCATTGGCCAGCACCCGTCACTTGGCCACCTGTAGCCTCAAGGTAGGCTGGCCCCCCAACCCTGGCCTCTTCTTCCCCGGCAGAGCCCCTCCTTCCTCGGAGAAAAGCGCTAAGGTAGAACAGCTGGAGAAAATACAGGGTGCCCAGGGCGCCTGGGTGGCTCAGTTGGTTAAGCGACTGCCTTCGGCTCAGGTCATGATCCTGGAGTCCCGGGATCGAGTCCCTCATCGGGCTTCCTGCTCAGCAGGGAGTCTGCTTCTCCCTCTGACCCTCTCCCCTCTCGTGCTTTCTATCTCTCATTCTCTCTCTCTCTCAAATAAATAAAATCTTAAAAAAAAAAAAAAAAAAGAAAATACAGGGTGCCCAGTGGGTATATCCCGTGCAACATTTGGGACATACTTAGGCTAAACATTATTTGTTCCTTACCTGAAATTCGAATTTAACTGGGCATGCTTCCCACGCCCCCTCCCTGCCCCACCCAAATCTGGCAACCCTCATCTAAGGCCAAACTCATCTTTGGGCTGGTGAGGGCTCTGGCCTTACCTTCGGAGCCAAGATACATGCACTTTGACTGAAGGCTCTGGAAAGGAGAATTACCGGGAGCCTGCCAGGGGGAGGGGCGGCAGGCCATCAGGTAGGTCTGCCTTTGGCAGCGGCTATCTAGTTGTTGGAGGAGCCCAGGGTCCCCCAGGAAGGTCTCCCTTGTTGGAGTGGGACAAAGCAGCAGGGAGGAGGAAGGGCGTGCAGGTGGAGGGAGTGAGGACAAAGGTGAGCGCCCCTGGGCAGGAAGTGCTGAAAGAGAGGAGGAGGGCTGCCGTGGGGCTGGGCAGGGCGCCAGCCCCCCAGACTCCAGAGCCGCCTACTTCCCGGGGTGCACTTTTCCAGCCCTTGCTTGTGAGGCAACAGTGCCATTATTGGGGGGGACCAGCTAACCAGATAGGACAGCAAACTGGGGATTTATGTGGTGTGGGAACAGCTCGGGTTTCCCTCACTGTTTATCCAGCAGTATTTTTTAAAACAGAAATCAGCACGCGGGTAACCCCAGCTGTGAGTTGTTGGCTCTGGCTGTGAGGGCTGCGTGGGTGGGGGGGTCCCCTCCACAGTGCTCTGCTCTGCATGGGCCTGGAGGTTGCTGAAGGAATGTGCCTCTCCCCAGCCAGGGTCCAGGTGGGAAGGTGGCTCTGGCCAGGTCCCTGACCGCTCTCTCCGTTCCTGGGATGAAAGCCGGCATCCCCGGGGCAGCTGGGACAGGTCAAGGGCCTTACGGATCACGCAGTCTAAGGGTCACCAACCCATGTGGGGCCAGGCAAGTAAACACAAGCTAGGGAAGCCAGCCAAGGGGGGAGGGAGAGGGGTGCAATGAGAGATGGAGGGGCCAACACAGCTAATTGGCACTGCCAGTTTTGCCCGGCAAGAACGTAGTCCTATTTTTGCCATTAAAAAAAAAAAAAAGAGCCATGATTCCAGATTTTTAGAGGTAATCTCTCAATTTTTAAATGTTGCTAATGACTTTCAAACCCTACTGGTCAATTAAGAAAGGCCTTTGGGCACGATTTAGTTCTCGAACTGCCAGGCTCTGGTCTTCTCCAAGTCGGCCTGCTCCCCATTTTACAGATGATAAAGCTGAGGTCCAGGGCTGCACCATTTGCTGTTGGGAAAACCGTGGATCCAGGAAACCTGTCCAGTGCTCTTTGCTCAAACTAGCGGTCTTGCTGGCTGAGCCCGCAGTCTTCCCGAACAGTTCTCAAGCGCTTCCTGAACACCCCTCATCTGTACAGACATGCCATTTACAAACACACCCATGATCTACTTGATTCGGGCAATGACGCCGAGGGAGCAGGTCTGGCATTAATTCCATTTTTTACAGATGAGGAAACCGAGGCCAGAGAACCTAGGGGGCTGGCAGGGTCATCCTGTCAGGAAGGAACCAGAGCCTCCAAGTCCAGATCTACAGTTTTCTACCCCCAAACCCGGTCATCCTTGGGGGATACGGCCCGAGCTGGATAATAAACTCCTCCTACAAGGAACAGAAAATGGATGGGGTACTTGGGTAAACGGAATATTCTTCCTAACTTTAAGTTAATTGAAAATCCATAGGTTATCAATTTTCCAAGCAAGAGAATAGAAGGTATTTCAAAGAGCAATTATACGAGGCATGGTTTAATCTTTCTTTGATGATTCTGACGGAATGTAATGCCTCAGGGCATCGTTATGAACACCAATAATTACTGCGTAGGGCTGGGAGACAAGTTCTCATCCATCCCCCCTGGCTGTTTGGGGCGGAGAGCACAGAGAGCACATGTCTGCTTCACGCGGCTGGCTCCGTCTTTGTCTGTTTCAGGGCAAGCTCCGCGGCCCAGCCGGGATCTTGTCAACCTTCCTCTTCTTCTCCTGTACAATGGGGCTAATGCCGACTTCCTTCTGTACTCCCGATACAAGCTTCTACCTAACAAAGGGGCTCCAATCTCTCGCAGCAGAGCTTCCCATCATAGTGTGTACTAGCTTTATTTTACTGTGGAGGAGGCTGAGGCCCAGAGAAGTGAGGGTCTTGTCCAAGGTCACTGCTAGAATCTCGATTTTCGACTTCCTAGACTTTCCCGAACACCACGCCGAGGCCGAAGAGACCTATGGGAACGGAAAGAGTAACATGGTGACAGATGCAAACAGAGACGCCTGGGAGCTCTCTGGCCACAGAGAGGCGAAGGTCAGAGCGCCCCAGACCCCAGGAGAGGGGCTGTTCTAGTCCAGAGAGGAGGCGAACCCACCATGAGGTTTATGGTTTCATGAATGTCAGAGCATTTTAAAATGTGGTAATTTCGATTGTGCAGCCTCCCAGGGCCTCTCTTCTTTTAATTGAAGAAATAAACAATCCCCCCCTAAGGCACGCTCGGCCACAGAGAAAGGCAGGTGCAATGTTCGCCAAGGAGGGCAGCAGCCTGGCAGGACTCTAGTCATGGAGGAGGAAATAGAGAGCAAGCTGGCTTTGCCTGAGCCCCAGGACAGACAGGTCACAAGGGGTACGCCACATGCCTAAGCACGTGTACACACGCACACACCTCCTGCCTGGGCCCTGAGAGTCCCTATATAGAGCCCAGATATTTGGGTCACATGTCACACAAAATCGAATACAGAAAGGCTCAGGGCACCAGCGCCCGCATGTGTGTCCGTGAGTCCATGACAGATGCTCTGGGAGATGGTACTAAGTGTACTTGCTCACCCTGAGGGCGGCGCCCCTGTCATCTGGGCAGAAAGACCCCTGCAGGGGCTGGGACGGACACACACACACACACCCAGCGCGGCTACAAATGCTCCATCAGCGTCCTCCCAACCACACGCACACACAGCTAGACGTGCTAGGAGGCACAGCAGGACAGATGTGTCTCCACATCCTTCTCCCTCTACACAAGGGAAGGTCTGCTGTCACCAGGTGCCATGGGGTACCGTTTCATCAGTCCAAACGCTCAGACAGTGGGACACAGAGATGAGCTCTGAGCCACTGAGGTGCACAGGCTCTCTTGTCTCTCACACGCGCCTGCGCTCACACACACACACACACACACACACACACACACACACACACACGTGCATACACCGATGCACGTCCTCAGCCTTGGCTTAGTCTGAGTGCCGATGTGAGGTTACATTTTCCGGCAGCAACAGTATTTGTTCGCTTAACTCACATCACAGCTCCCACATTTGGTGCCCAAACAGTCAATGTCCCAGTTCTTCGACCTTTGAAGCTTCTCACACCCTGATCCAAGGGTCTTGCCTTATAGCCTCTGGAAGAGCCTTCACCTACGCTGCGAGGAAGAGGAAGAAAAACTGGTTCCAGGGTTTAAGGCTGAAACATTTTAGCGCTAGGAACAAAACGATGAGCCCTGGGGCGTCACCTGGTGGGCCAAAGCAGAATGGCAGCGCATTCTGCAATGGGCCCAGGCCTAAGCTTCTGCCTCTTCAGAGCGTGAGGACCTGCTCCCGACCCTAGATGATGCGGGAGGGACGGGGTGTCAAGCTTCTATGGCCCTTGTGGCCTCAGCTGCATGAAAACATGGAGGGTGGGGAGAGAGCTACCTGCAGGTTACCGAACCCCTCCCCTCCAACACAGCCTCAGACTTCTGTTTGCCCCAATTTCTCTTTTCTGGATTTTAAATGGAAGACATGGACTGGCTGTCCTCACTACAGGCCTTTGATGTCCCCTACCAGTAAGACCCAGTGGCACAGCTGGAAGGCAGATGCTAGCAGAACCTGCCTTTGCCCTGTTCATGCCCACGCAGGCCCAGGAAATCATCTGCAACAGTACCTACCGTAAACAGGCATCTCTAATATGGAAAAAGGAATTCCTGTCCCACTAAATTCAAGGACCATGTTTGAGAATTAAACATGATGATGTATTTTTCTGTTTTAAAATGCTGCGATGTGACCAAAGGAGCTTGGGGGTAATCTCTACTTTCTTAGGTAGACCATCAAAGGGTGGCCACATCTTCCCCCCGAATCTCGTGGTGTGACTCTTGGGCTGGAGGAAGTCTTCCCTGGGTACAGGGTTGGCTTGGCCAAGGAGCCCCTGATCCATGCGAACTGTTTGAGATTCTCTGACTCCTTCCTTGGTTCCACAGCCCCTCACTGAGAGCCTTCCTCCCTGAAGGCAGGGGATGAATGAGCAGTCATGTGGCCTGCATGGGGTGTGGGGGGCAGGCAGGGCCCTCCTGGAGGGCTGTCGGGATGGGTGTGGCATGATCCGATCTCCATGTTGGAAAAATCTGGTAGAAACAAGAATGTTTCCATTAGGAGACTCATGCCATCAGGGTGTAGAAGTTTCAGGGCCCAACTCAACTCAGAGTCTGAAAGGCTCCAGTGACTAGTTTCCCTGGGCAGTGCTGGCTTGGTAAGGTCCAGGGAGGGGGGGACTGGAGCAGGGCCAAGAAGAAGGGGTAGGACCCGGGAGGCCCAGAGGAGGGAGGAAAGTGTGTGAGCTCTAGGTGGTAGGGGTGTGTCGGGAGGGATGGGAAAGAACAAAGCAAGAATGTGCACAGGGAAGCCTAAAGTCGGGCAGTGCAGAACAGGAACAAAACCAGAAGGGAAGGTTTAGGGTCCCCAAGAGCCAGAGTGCAGGATGGAGAGTTTGGAGAAGGAGCCTGGAAGGCAACGGAAGGGGCTGAGGTGGTGGGGAGTGGGGGTGAGTGTTTGCACGGGGGCACTGGGCTGCCGCAGAGTGGACTAGGGGAGGCAGGGCCTGCAGGGGGCTGGGGAAGAGCGGCGTCCCAGGCGAGGAGGCCGTTGGGGAATCAGGGCGAGAAATGGCCTGAGGTGGGCTGCTGCAGGTGGGAAGGAGAAGGCAGCGGGGGACTCGAGGGGCTCAGAGGGCTCCGAAGGAGGCTTGGAGCACTCTGTCTTTTCATGCTCCCTGGGGAAACGGCTACGGGTTCAACAGGTCTCTAGGATTTGGCCCTGGAATGTCCCTGAGCTGGCAGCAAGCTCCTTAAATTACCGCCAGACCTGGATTCTCTAGGTCTCGGGGTTTCATATAAATTCAGGGGTGGGGGGGCACCTGTGTTTGGACCAGAGCAGTCCAGCCTGCCCTGAACAGAGTCACTGAAGAGCGCATCGAACTTGCAGAGCAATCACATCCAGGCAGAAGGAGGGGCTGGAGGGCAGAGTCACGCGCGCGCGCGCACACACGCACACGCACGCGCACACACACACACACACACACACACACACACACACACACACACACAC
>NW_027397164.1:220269-333504 GCF_003265705.2 Callorhinus ursinus
CACACACACACACACACACACACACACACACACACACACACACACACCAGCTCCCAGCGTGAGATAGAAGACTCGAAAAGGAGCCGCTCTCACTCCTCTGGCCGCTAACACGTCTTGCTTTCCTTTTTTCACTATCTCCCTCCCTCCTTCTTTCTTGACTTGGGAATCAGCAAAGAAAGTTCAAAGCCTGGCTTTGCCCATCACTGGCTGTGTGATCAGGGTCAGGCCCTGCGACAGCATGGAGCCTCCTGACTTCCCGAGCCCCACTGGCTGCGGCTGGAGGATGTGCTGAAGCCCACCACGCTGCAGAATCCAAGAGAGCTGTTACCACGCTCCAGAGCTCTTTAGCTCCTTGCTTAGAACCCTTTCCTCGGGGCGCCCGGGAGGCTCAGTCGGTTAAGCGTCTGTCTTCGCCTCAGGTCATGATCCCAGGGTCCTGGGACTGAGCCTGGGATGGAGCCCCTTGTCCGCTCCTTGCTCAGCGGAGAGCCTATTTCTCCCTCTCCCTCCGCTGCTCCCCCTGCTTGCACGCTCTCTCTGTCAAATAAATAAATAAAGTCTTTAAAAAGAGAACCACAAAGCTTTTCTCCTCTGATAGAGACCTTCTCCCTTGTGCTTCTGTGCTCTTGTCTCAGAGGGGGTCAGTGAAAGGTCAAGGTGAGAGGTTATAATAGTCATGCTGCTCCTCGTACCCTGGGGTGAGCCAGAGTCCCAGGCAGCTCCCGCGGGAGGCTCAGAGGCCCTGGGCAGCCCAGGCAGAGGCTGTCTCAGGGTGCGGCAGGGGGTGCTTGAGGTGACCAGGGCATTTGCCTCTTTCTTCCTCCAGAAGAGGGCAACTTGGCCGCTGTTCCTGGGTCCCAGGCCACATTAAGTCCCTCTGGTTCCCCACCGCTGGTGAAAGTCAATGCCTGGGGGCCCTCGCTGGCACAACCATCCCAACTGTCCTCCAGTGGAGGCCACATCTGAGGGACCCCACCCTCCAGCCCCATGTTGTTCTTCTTCGAACGAAGCCCTGTTTCCAGTAATTAGGTTTGATGGCTTGGGCAGTGGGGAGGACCCAGAACATCGAGGCTTAGGAGACTCATGCCAATTCCTCCTTTGGGGAGAAACGAGACAGCCGGGACAAAGACTGTCAGGGCTGGGGGAGCTGGAAGGGAACCCCACCTATACTGACCACCAACCCCAGCCCCAAACTCCCACGGACTCTGATTTGATATTATTTACCGAAGAAGCTGCATATACTTGCATCTGATATCTTCCCCCATATTGGGCACTGGCGACGTTTCTTAGTTTGGGATCAGAGACCACGAATGTCTGCAAGGTGGCCAACCTTTGGTCCCTCAGTTACTCCCGGCAGACTTCTAGAGGGTAGATGTGTCCCTTCCCTTGGGTTTTCTGAAATGGCAGAGGACACCCCCTCCTCTCCTCCACGCATACAGCCTGCAGGGACTCAGGGATCTGGGGCGCCCTAACCCTGCGATTTCAGCAGAGGCCCCGAGAAATCCTCAGCCTTTCCATCACCGACTGGGACCAGAATGGGAGCCAGGCCCGCGGAAAGTCACCTCCCTTTTGCTGCCGCGGGCGTGATATGCCCAGGGGCTGCGGCGGTGCTGTCCAGAGCACGTCCAATTTCTGGATGCAAGAGAAACGCCCTGGCAGGTTTTGGCCCCCACCTGCCCACAGACTGGCTCCAGGGTGGCCTCCGGGAGAGGAGCCCCGGGTCCCAGGGGTCCCGGCTCCAGGCAGAGCCGTCTTCAGGGCGAGTGGGCCGACTCCGGGCCCCACGGCCGCCCACAGCCCCCGATCGCCCTCTGTCGGCCGAGCCTAGACCTGCAGCCCCGCCGGGCCTCCGTCCGTGGGCAAACACCGCAGGAATCAGGGAGCAGCACCTACACCACGGGAGTGAGGACCCACCTGGACCATGGTTCCCTTTTAGCTGCATGACCTGGGGCAAGCTCGTTGGCCTCTCAGAGTCCTACCCGTGAAGTGGCAATAATAGTTGCGCCTTTTCAGGGTCAGCCTGCGGATTACATAGAACATATGGAAAGCACCTAGCACACAGTAGGTGATATTTAAATGGCAGTTATTATGAATAATGTCCATCTCACGTGTTGGCTGTGAAAGAGATGAGGTCCCAGAAGGCTCCTTATAAAGGTCAAATAATATTTGTCAAATTTGTCAAAGCAAATGTTGATGTGAGGCAGCTGATGTGTTACTAATCCTTCCTGAGGCGGTGGGCCTTCTGGGGGCGGTCAGGAGTCATCCTCTGTTTTATTATGGACACTGGTCTGTTCTTGTGTTCTTTCTTTTATTTGCTGCTTATTCTGGGGGTGGGGGTGGGGGTGGGGAGGGCATGACGCCAACAGGATAGGGTACAAACGGATCTCACCTCCCAGGGACGGTTTGAGGACCCCCCCCCCGCCCCGCCCAGCTTTTAGGGAAGGGCAGCTATCTGCTGCTAATGATTTGCATTTGGCTTTTAATGGGCCATCAAGATATACCAAGGAAGACACAGAAATGTGACAGGCCAAGAGGGTGTGGGGTGGGACCTCAGGGGAGAATAAGGGGAAGATGAGTAATCAAGGGGGTGCTGGAATGGAGGACAGATGAGGTGAGATGGTTCACAAGGCCTCTTCCTGAGTCAGGAAGGGCTGGTGAGTGGACAGTGAGAAGGACCAGTGAGGACACTTTTGCCAGAGTCATCACCAGCCAGTGGCCACGGCCCTGCCATTGGATTGTCCAGTCCATGCCCAGGATGGGAAGTTGGCTCTATCTCTCCACCCATTACCTAGACCCCTAGAGCCCTAAAGCAAGCTGCAGGTGTGGAGAGGAGTCCCCACACCTGTGCTTGGGACAAGGGCTCCGGGGAACAGGGGGGAACCCTCTTACAGGTCTTCTGGAGGGTCTTCCTCAAGGGCTGAGCCCCCGGGGGAGGAAGGCTCATGTCTTCATTGGCACTGCTCCAAAAGCAGTCCCAACCCAGGGAAGGGCTAGAGGGTGATGGGGGGCAGCTGGGTGAGGCTGAGCGTGTGAGGAGGGAAGAGGGGGGGAAGAGAAGAGGGGGGTGGAGGGAGGGTGCTTATGTTCATCCTCAGAGAGTGTGGGGAGAGGCCAGGCCTATCTGCTGCACCTCCCCCATTCGCTAGCTCTGTTGGGGTGGGCACATGGCCCGGGCTTGGGCCACAGCAGAGCGGCCTTCCCGCTCTGTGTTCCCTTCTCTGTGTTCCTCGGAGAACTGGCCCGGAGAGACTTTCCTTCAGAGAAGAAAATGGCTGGCTGGTGGGGAAAGACACTGCAGAGGGAAGGGAGCACAAGTCTGCTGCCCTGAGTATTAATATGATTTAGGAGAGACACAGGTCACCGTCTCATGACTGAAAGCCATCCTGAAATGAAGGCTTGCAGCCATTTCTAGGCAGAACTGTATGATGAGATAAAATAGCTCAACTCCTGACCATTAAGTCATGAAGGCCATGGCCATCGTAAATCTTGGTCCCTGCAGCCCTCTCTGTCCTGCCTGGAAGCACAGCCCAGCCAGTGCCCGCTGCTTTGGGGGGACCCTTATCCATCCCGGCAGTGCCTCTGAGGACCGGGCAGACTTCAGTGGCAAGGATTCTAAGGGCCCCTGAAAGCCATCCTGCATACTCACTATTTTTTCCTGGATGATCTAGAAGTCTTCCAGTTCTGTACCAGCTCAAATCCTTCACAACTCACATCAGACAAGCTGGCCCTGCCACTTACATGTCCCATCACTTTGGGTAAGTAAGCTTCTCTTCCTGAATCTTAGTTTCTTCGTATTAGAGCATGAGCAACAATAGCTCCCGGGCAAGGTTGTTTGTGAGGCTGAAGTGAAATAATCATAGAGTGCTTCCTGCTACAAAACAGTGTCCTTTTCTTACAAAGCCTGGCTCAAGTTCTGTCCCCTTTTCCTGCGCGTCCTTCCCTTATTGTCTCCCTAGCCAAGTCCTACCCATCTGAAAGGGCCTCCTCCCTCGGGGGGAAGGGGTTTTCCTGACTCACCCAACTACCGCTTAGCTCCTGCTTCTTTCCATGATGGCATTGAGGACTCTTTGGTATGGTGGCCTTAAGAGTTAGAGGCAAAGTGACTCTGAAGAATGAAATGACTGGGTTTGCTTTGTGTTTGAGGACCTGGGAAAGGGAGATGGCATTAGAGAAGGTAGTGGTTAGGGGCCATTTCAGACTGAGAAGTTTGGGATTAGGGGAAATGGATTATTGGAGTTGGGGATATAGCTCCTCTTCCTGGCTCCTGCCTGACACCTCTAGACACTGGGTCTGCAATTTCATTGATGGCCACCAGGTGTCAGTGGTGTCCCCAAGGCAGCTGCCTTGAGAGAGGGAGCCCAGAAAACAAGAAATCATTGCTTTCGGGGGGGGGGGGAAATCAGTGCTGGTCCAATCCCATATTAATATGGTTAGACCTGCCGTTCTCGCTTCTATGCCCTGACATACCTGTGATGATATTCACTGGCACCCTGCTGGGAGTAATAAGAGTCCTATCTCATGGGGTCGTTGGGAGGATTAAATGAGGTAACACAAGGTCAAGTGCTGAATCAGTGCCTGGCATGTGGCGAGGGCTACCTGTGCATTCATTAGCTCTTACTGTTATTAGAAAAGGCCCCAACCTACCCACTTATTGTTCACTTGCATCAGATGCTAGGTTCAGAGGACTGTCCTTTTAAGATCAGACAGAAAGAGATGGGTCGGAAGGAGCTAGTCAAAACAGACCTCTCATCTAAGCAAGCAGGCCTGGTGCCATGGGTGGGGACCTAGGTGGGCATACAGGCCCCGCCTTAGAAGGGTCTCACACTTAGTTTAATGCTCTGCTATTGCCATCTTGATATTCTTTTTTTTTTTTTAAGATTTTATTTATTTGAGAGAGAGAATGAAAGAGAGAGAGCACAAGATGGGGGAGGGTCAGAGGGAGAAGCAGACTCCCCGCTGAGCAGGGAGCCTGAGGCGGGACTCGATCCCGGGACTCCAGGATCATGACCTGAGCCGAAGGCAGTTGCTTAAACAACTGAGCCACCCAGGCACTCTCTCTCTCTCTCTCTCTCTTTTTTTTTTAGATTTATTTATTTGAGAGAGAGAGAGAGTGCGTGTGTGCAAGTGGGGGGGGGATGGAGGGGGGAAAGGGGAAGCAGACTCCCCGCTGAGCTCAGAGCTCAATGCAGGGCAGGGCTCCATCTCACCACCCCGAAATCATGACCTGAGCCGAAACCAAGAGTCTGTTGCTGAACCGGCTGAGCCACCCAGGCGCCCCTTGATATTCTTAATCATGAAGAAGAAACGCTGCATTTTCATTTTGGACTTGGACCTGCAAATAACGTAGCAGCTCCTGTAAGCAGATTCCTCTGGCTGCTGAAGGTCCCTTGCCTTCCTCCTCCTCTGCTCATGCCAGTTCCCTTCTGTCATCACAGGCAGGCCCCCCACGTGGGGGATTTGCCCCAGCCTTTTCTCCCCCCACCAGCATTTTAATTAAAAAGTTCAAGCACATAGCAATGTTGAAAGAATTTTAGAGTCAACATCATACACCTGCCACCTACCGTGAACCTACCATGAATATTTCCTGTACTTGCTTCATTGCATATCTATGGTCAGGCTTTGGCCACCTTATCGACACTCACTCTGGACTGTTCTCAGGTACTGGACTCTCATCTCTTGCTGATAGCTCTCCAGCTTCCAGCCTTGCTGTCTGGCCCAAGAAAGACCTCCGGGGCTCCAGGGTCAGATGGTGGCTTGCAGGAAGGGGCGCTGTGGATGAGGAAGGAAGGCGGCTGGAGGTTCTGGAGAACCTGCTGGGGAAAGGCGGGGGCCAAAAGTCCACCAACCCTGTGGAATGGAGGTACAGAACAGATTAAGATAGTTCTAGAATAGCAAGGAAGATGTCATTCTGGAGTTTGTGGACTGAGATTCCTGCTTGTGACCATAGTTCCTGTTAGTTCCTTACGTAGTTTCTGATGCCTCACGTGGGGTTCCAAGCATTTCTCACAAATGTGGTCTGCTGGGCAGACCCCCGCAGCCCTGTGAGGGGGGCAGGGAGGAGATTCTTCTCCCCACTTTGCACTGAGGGAAGCTGAACCTCAGAGATTCCTTCAGTGACCTGCCCAAAGTTCCAGGGCTCAAAGAGACAGACTTAGGAACCCGTGTAGCTCCTTGGACCCCCCAAACCCGCCTTTCTTTTGATCCCATGGGGGGAGGGCAACAGTGTCACATTCCCCTGGGTAATTTGAGAAAAACCAAACCACACCAAACCAAAAAAAACAAAAAACAAAACAAAACAAAAAAACCCTTTCTCTTTAGGAAAAAAGAGGGTATCTGCACTGTGATTTACCTCTGAGAGTGTGGTTGATCACATTTCAAAGGGTTAGAGCTCATTTCTTTACTTTTCCAGCTTGGGCCCAGAGCTCAGAACCTTGGGCTTCTCCCTGCCCCTCCCACATCCCCGCCCCCTTCCAAGTGCCGCAGGCAGGTGACACCTGTATTATTGCTAAGGGTTAAAAAGCCCCCGAATCAATAAAACCCATTAATGAGTGTTGGTACCTCGAAGGCTACAGATAAACCTCTTCTACTCAGTGAGTTCAATCCCATAAAACAGCTCTCCCCTTTCGATCCTGGCATTCATTTGATAGAAAATGTGGAGAAATTTTTAAAAGGTGACTTACTAATTGCCTGTAAAATAAAAGGCAGATGGAAGCTTTATTACAGTTGAAGGAAGTCAGGAATATTAAGGTAAAATGTCAAATAACAATTGATTTTCCTCAGACATAAAGGGGCGATTTATGGCTTCCTAGTTACTACAAATGAGAAATTATTTGAAGTTCTAAAAAGTATGAGAAGAAATAAAGATTAAATAGAAGATGAAATCATAGGGATTTCTCTGGGAGGTGACCTCAATGCCCCCTGGGGGCTTGAATTCATGTGGCTGAGGGGCCCAGGCAGCTGGGGCTTGGCGTGGCAGCTTCAAGATTTAGAGGCGAGGTGTCTCTAAGGGGTGTTTGCTTTGTTGGAGGAACGAGGAAGGGGAGATGGGGTGGGAGATGGTAGCGGTTGGGGTGCCTGCATTCAGGATGAGGGCAGATGGGATTATTGGAGCTGGAATAGAGCTCTGCCCCCCCTAGCTAGCAGGTTTTGGGGATCTGGGAGAGGAAAGGGCTAGCTGGCTTCCCTGGGACCATGGTGACCATCTTCCAGTCAGGTGGGGCCCAGCCTTGCTGATCCCTGGACAGCAGGAATGGCACGCCCCTCTCCATGAGGCCACAGCACTAGCCAAGGCTCTGTGGTGACTCCTTGGTCTGGACTAACCTGGTCTCCATACCGAGAGCCAAAGAGAACTCACTTCCTGACTGTCAGACTCCATATGAAGGCTCATCTTAGCCTGGGGTCCCCCAGAAGCTGACCTGAGGCACATATTTAAGGGCAAGCTATTTATCTGAGAGGTGCTCACAGTAAACTCCAGTAGGAGAGCAGGAAGTGAGGCAGGGAATGGGAGGCGTCTTACAAAGGCCTGGTATTAGGCAAGTTGCCCCAGTGGGTGATGAGGTGGGGGTGCTCAGGGAGCCTGTGTGGGAGCCTCACCTCTGAGTTATCCCACCTGAAGGGTGGGGGAGCTGGGGTATTTATACACCAACTCCACTCTGTCACTGGGTGAGCCTACTGGGTGGGACGGGGGCATTCATCCTTTGGTCCTTGCAGGCCTTCAGGGAGTCAGACGTTTGGTCCTGTGGGCTCCAACATGATGGGGCCCTGGGGATATGGGCAAGGCACCCACAGCCTCGGCCTCTGTGCAGAATGGACATAATTCTCGTCATGTGCACATCAGAGCTCCCGCTTTATGGAAGAGACACTGGGGCTTAGGGAGGTGAAATAACTCCCCCACTAGTTATTAGGAGGGTTTGGCCCAACGAGAAGGGTGCACCATAATTTCTGTCCTTTCTGCTCCATAATTTCTTCGAAGTAAGACACACCCAGGGAGCACGTTAAGCTGCACGTTCCTGGGCACCCCCTCAGAGACTCCACTCTGGCAAGGCATTTATGGGGTCAGAGGGGTATCCAGGAATATGCACTCTAATGAGCTGACAGCCAGGCTAGGCAGACCACCAGCCAGACTTCGAGAACCAACTATACCACAGCCACGGCTGGCCTCTTCGTTGCAAGTTTCCACCTTCCCTCCTCCCTTCCATTTGGGTCTTTCTCCAGGCGCTTCCCCTGGGCGCTCTCTGAGCCCACATGTCTGCCCCTGAGGGCCCAGGGAGGGAGGGAGGAGTCCAGACCCCCAAAGCTGAACTGAGAATGGGTGGGCCCCACCTCTGGCTCCCCAGGCCATGTGGGGACGGGAAGGGAAGAGAGTGGGGGAAGTGCCCTTGGACAAAGCTGTTGTTTCTGTGGCTTCTCTGCAGTAAGAGAAGTCCTTGGGAAGAAGTGGGAGAAGTGAGGGTGTAGTGTAACTCTTGGGGGGCAGTGGCTTCGTCTCCTAAGACTGTGGTGGGTCAGGCTGCAGAAAAGCTGCAAAGGACCAAGAAAATGGGCGAAAACCCATGGAAGAGAGGAGTCACAAACTAGGGGGCAGCAGGTGGGACACAATGGTCTCATGCACAGCCACCCTCTGCCACAGGAGGTGCGGCCCTCCCAGGGATGATGTGGGGTGACCTCTTTGGTACCATCCACAGACACTGCCAGGGAAACTTTGCAGTGACAAAGCTTCTCTCTAACCCTCTAACTTTCCTCTTGCTGCTGTAACAAATTACCACACGTTTGGTGGCTGAAAACAACACAGATTTAATATCTTGGGGCTCTGGAGGTAAGCAGTCCTAAAATCCAGGTGTCAGCCTGGCTGCGTTCCTTCTTTAGGGGATGCGGATGTGGTCATCTTTGGGGGGTTTTTGGAATAAGGACCGAGGGCTCTTGTCTTATACTGGCTTCCATCCTGGGTGAGCCCGAGTGGGGACATCTGTCCCTGGGCCTTGGTTTTCCCACCTGTGCAACGATGGGGGGCCCTCTAGCTCCTACACCCTGAGTTTTTCATGCGGGAGCCTTTGGGGGAGGGTTCCAGTTTAGGGCCTGGCCAAGTCTCACAGCGGTGTGTGCGGTGGTGGTGGTGGGGGGTGCGTGTGTATGTTTAATTCTCTACATTTGGATATGGTCCTAATCCAATAAATGCTTAGGAGATTTCTCTAGGATAGATTAATTTTTACTAGAAAAAAATATAATTGGTTGATGTTAAGGCTACTGCCCTAACAAATCTGCCTTGGCCATATATCTGAGAAAGTAAAAGACCCCATAGACTCGCACATAAATATGCCATCCTCCCCACAGGCCCTGGCAAAGCACTCCGGGGAGGTTTCCCTCTGTGATTTATTCTTCATTAATAAGCTCTATGCTATATTAGGACCAGATTTATGACTCTGCCTTTCCAATATTTCTGACATTTCATCTGCAAAGAATTACAAATGATATCTTGAAACTCTGTGGCTTCTCCTAGCTGGTGCCCGGGCACCGTAGGGCCAGGGGGAGCCGGCGGGATGGACAGGCCCCGAGGAGCAGGGCATGGAGGCGTGTTTCCAGGGGAAAGGAACGATCGGCTTGATTTCGGGTAGCCTGAGGTTTTTGGACAGCTTGGGAGGTGAGCAGTTCAGGCTCGACGGCAGTGGGCCCCGGCCACGGTGGCAGCAGTGATGACAAGGACATTTGTCAGAGGCCTGCTGGGGTGCCGGGCACGGTGATTCTCTCACTCACTCATTCATTGGTTCAACACAAATGTTTTGAGTACTTACTATGTGCCCAGCGCTGTGCGTGTTGCTTGCTGGTTGGGATACAGCACAAAAACCAAAATGGAGCCAAGACCAAGATCCCGGCCCTCACGCGGATGATGTTCTAGCAGAGGCAGGAAAGTACGAGCACCACAAATGAGGTGCTCTGCAGGGGAACAGCTTGAATACAAGCAGGGAGGATGAGCTGGAGGGAGAGGAGCCCCACAGGGTGAAGGGAAAGGCCAGGAAACACAGGTGGAGGGAGAAGGTGCTTTCAGGCTGTGTGGGCCTTGAAACCAGGCCTGTGCACTTGGACTTGATCACTGGGGAGCCAGAATAGCAGAAGGGTGGGAGGAGAACCCAGCTAGGGTTGAAGGAGGAAGCAAGAGGCTGCAGGTCACAAGAGAAAACAGCCACAGATGCTCCTGTTAACTTGCTTTGTGGCTTGCAACCCTCAAAACCGCCCCAAGCCTCAGACTCTTCAGAGGGGATCATGATGCTGATGCTTCAGGACGACTGGGCAGAATCAGTTAGGCGAAGGAGGTGTAAAGTGATTCAAAAGCTATAAACCTCAGTGCAGGTTCTGTTGTTGCTACTGTCTGAAGGACTCACTGAGGCATGGGGAGGCCTGTGAGGAGGCTGGTGGGTGACAAATACACCCACCTCGGACCAGTGGGGGCTGAGAGAAAGGATGAATTCAAGGGAGACGCTGCGACCAGGATATTTATCTTGTAGAGAAGATAAAGGTGGAAATCAGCAATTGTTGGAACTAGAGAAGGGGAGGAGTAAAGCTGCCATCTACTGCGTCCTGCCAAATGCTACAGTAGTGCTGGGGAAACAGGCACAGAGAGGTTAAGTAAGTGGCCTAAGATCACCCAACCAGGAAGTAGCAGAGCCTGGATGTGAAGGCAGGCGGACTCATTCCAAAGTCCTTCTAAAGCCAGATTGCCCAAATTTGCCCAGCTGCTAGAATCTCCCAGGAGCTCCTTACAAATGTGTATTCCCAGGTCCCTCCTGCAGAGGTTCTGAATCAGTGGGTCCAGGAGCCTTCTGCTTCTATCTGCTGCATTTGCTAGTAATGCTTCACTATTACTCAGGTTCAAATACCATGTGGGTGATAGCTTGTCTCTGGCAGCCGCCACACACAACCAGGTCCAGACATGAATAATAGTAACACCAACTAACCTTTCATGATCACTTACAGGGTCAGGCTCTAGGCTAAGCCTTTTACGCACATGGTGCCATTTAACTCTCAGGACTACCTGTGAGGAGGTGTGTTCGCCTCATGCTACAGCAGACTAAGACCCAGAGAAGTTGTGTGACTTGCCTAAGGTCACACAGCTTGGAGAACCTGAGATTAAACCTGTTTTATCCTGGGCCAGAACCTTCCTTATCACTCCATTCTACCCCATCTCCCAGGTAGTATTTGGTCTAGTTGGGCACTGTCCCCGCCACCCCTGCCCCCGGAGAATGAGATTTTCCAGCTTTAGGAAGTCTGTGTCCTGTAGAAATGCACCCAGAATTGTCTGCACATTAAGGAGGTTTGCCAATGTGTCCACATCAAATACTTTTCCTCAAAGTAACCTCACCTCCAATGTGTACTGACAGCCTGCCCCTTGCCAGGTCCCGGTGGGGAGGATGAAGGAGTCAGAGTCCCTACCCTCGGGGGCCTGAAGCCAGGAGCCTCTTGTGCTCACTAAAGCAGAACTCTGAGCCTCGGCAGTACTGACATTTTGGACCAGATCATTCTTTGTCGTGGGGGGCTATCCTGTGTGTTGTAGGGTGTTCAACAGCATCCCTGGCCTCTGCTCACTAGATGCCAGGAACACCCCCCAAAAATGTCTTTAGATATTGTCAGGTGTCCCCCAAGGGCAAAATCACACCCAGTTAAGACTTCTGTATCCTCTGCTCATCGTGGACTAAATTTCATTGACATCGGTCTAAAATGACCAATTCCATTTTCATATTAACTTTTTTTTTTTTTACCTGCTGCCTTTCATTTCCTAATAAAGCACCAAGCAAACTGAAGGTACAGCTAGATTTTATAAATAATGCCTAGAGGACTTAGTTTTGTGGGCAGCCTAGAAAGTTCTGGTAGCTCAGACAGAAGTGAAACACCAATCAGTGTTGCCACAACCTAGTTCTGACCAGCACTCTGGCACCCCCTTAAAAGCCATCTGTATTTGGGATTCTTAGCTAGCTAGGCCCCCTGGGCCTGAAAAACAGATTCCCCACTTCCTATCCTTGAGATTCTGGTTCTCTAGGTCTGGGGTGAGGCCCTGATGCCTGTGTGTTTTTGAAACTGTACAAATAATTTATTTATTTATTATTTTTTAAAAGATTTTATTTATTTATTTGAGAGAGAGAGAATGAGAGATAGAGAGCACGAGAGGGAAGAGGGTCAGAGGGAGAAGCAGACCCCCTGCTGAGCAGGGAGCCCGATGTGGGACTCGATCCCGGGACTCCAGGATCATGACCTGAGCCGAAGGCAGTCGCTTAACCAACTGAGCCACCCAGGTGCCCGAAACTGTACAAATAATTTAGAGGACCATCCAAGTCCATAGTATTTGTAATATATTTCCCCCCATTCATTGTCCTCCTGAGCCAAGCTAGAAATTAAGCCCCGAGTCCTGCTGGGATGCAGTTCTGCAATTGGCCACGAGATGTCAGTTTTCAGCCATAATTCCCCACCAGGTGGCGGGCGGACCCACAGGGAGGCAGGTGCTCCGGCCTTCCCTGATAGGCCTTGACTGATGAGTCAAATCCACGGCATCCCAGCTCCTTCTAGATGTACAGCCTCTCCACAGTTGTGAACTGTCTGCGCTCCCTGCTTGCCCCTGCCTCAAACCAAGCCCCTCTGCAGACATGAGCTGAAAGGTACCAACCGGGCTATGACTGGTTCCTATTGTATTTGGAATTTGTATTCCTATTGTATTTGTATTTGGAATCACCAAAGGCAGAATTATTAGGGCTGAAAGGGACCTCAGAACATCTGGTACAATGGGCTGCAAACTTTTAAAAACATGGTGTGGTCTTGGACAAGTTATCTACTCTCTGCCTCAATTTCTTTGTCTGTAAAATGGGATAAGAATATATCTTGTGTGGACAGTTGTTAGGCGGCAAAGAGGACAAAGGCAGGTAAAATGCATGGTTATGTCCTCCACACATGGCAGCTTTTGTTGTTTTTATAGTTTCACATACGGGCAAACTGAGGCTGTGAAGGGAAGTGATTTGCCCAAGGTCGCTTAGTGAGATCATACTGGATCCTGGGATCCATCTCAGAATTCCTCATTCCTAGTCTACTCCCATTTTCAATGTTCCGATTCTTCCTTTAGGGAAAAGACAAAACCTCAGAAGATGGTGCAAAGAATAGTAAAAGATGGCTTTTGAGGCAGTGAGTTCCACTTGAAGTCGGGCAAAGCCCTGATCCTGGCTTGGGGACAGAGTGGCGAGTTCCACTTTCTCTGGCCTGTGGGTGAGGATGAGTCTGCATCCCGGGGGACCATGAGGAGAACAATGGCTGAGCCTCCAGGAGCGCAGTGAGGCTCCGGCCAGAACATCAGAAAGGCATAGCGATTTGCCAGGTGTCAATGCTCAGCGGGACTGGAAAGCTACAGAAGCCTTCCCCAGCTCCTAAGAGGGGTGGTCCTTCTTGTGGGGGGGGGGGTGGCTGTGGGTCCAAGACTTGGCACCAGACTGGGACCCCAGGGTCCTCGGCCTAAATCTGGTTCCACTGCAACTTGCTGTTGGGTCTTTGTCAAATCACTTCCTCATTCGCAAACTTGGGGAGTTGGATGAAATTATTGGGGAGTTTCCTTCTGGCTCTCATCATCCTTCCGTGACCCCCACAAGCCCTTCAATTTAGCTAGCACCGTCCCAGAAAGGGTTAAGCAGTGGGCAGCCCCTCCCCAGAGGTGGCAGCCCCTCTCCTCCTTCAGACAGGAAGGTCAGGGGTGAGGCCACTATGGGACCTGGCCCCTGGCGGTGGAAATGATCATATTTATTTCCTAGACTGCATTCGTTCCCTCTCTGTTCCCTCACTGCCTGGCCTGCAGTGCCTTCATAAAGACGTTGGCGTGGAGCGGGAGAGCGGCTCGGCCCCCCTCTGAAATGGATACACCGGTCACACCCCCTCAAGGCTGGTCTCATTTGCCTTCTTCATTTTTAGACACATTCCAAACTTTTCAGCAAATTACAGTGTTTGCCAACTGGCCGTCTGGGGCCCAGGAGAGACACTATTTATAGCGGGGCTGGAACGCTGCCATCCCAGAGCAGCCTGTAAGAAACTGGTCCAGGGTGGCCAGGAGTGGCGTTCTGTGCCCTGGGGAGAGACTGGAGCTCCTGGAGCAGGGTGGCAAAGCAGTGCACCCCCCCCACACACACACACACAGACCTGGGCCCGGGGGTCTGCCCTGCATGCCTTGCACATCAGGGGGCTCCGAGGAGGTTCCCAAGAGCCCGGGAGAGGGAGCGGCGCTGCTCTGGCCACTGAGCAGAATCGAGGTGGAGACTCACCAGAGATCAGCTGTGGATCATGCTGACTGCGCTCCCCTCCCCACCGCCCTGTTCCACCGCATTGTATTCCCTCATTCCCTCACTCCTTAGGGTCTGAGTGCTGCCTGGTGACCCCCTGGGAATGTCAAGTCACCTGAGCCTCGATGTTCCCCGTCCTGTAGAGGGCGGATCTGAGCTCCAAGCTTCCTTCTAGCTATATGTGTGAGAGACAACCCCCCCACCCCGCCCAGAGTGGCTAACACCCAGTAGGTGCATAATAAATGTGTTTGTATTGCTGCCCTGCCCAGTGCTGGGCGCCAGAGCACACAGAAGGGAAATATGAATAGATGGGGTCCTTGCCTTCGAGAGGCTCAGTCCCTGGAACCGGTTGCGGGACACCGAGCAGGGCCTCCTACAGGAGAGCCCCACAGCCTTCCATTTGTGCTGAGCCTTACAGCTTACAAAGGGTTCTTGTGGTGCTTGGTTCTCTACGAAGTGTGGGGGTGCTCATTTTCCTGGGGGCGCATGGCCACACAGTGAGGCCAAGAGACTTGCTCCGGGTCACACGGTCCGGAAGTGAAGAAGGATCTGGGGCCTCCTGGGGCCTTTTCAGGGTTCTGCTCTTCATTTTACCTGCTCTCTTGGACTTCCCGGACTCTGGGTCTCCCCTCTGTGGGACCCCCCACTTTCCATGAAGAACTCAATTCTCTTGTTCTCTCTCTCTTCTCTATCCCTGGGAAACTCTTCCCACTCCATAAAAAGCTTTGACTTGGTCATAGCCCACACCCAAATTACTGAGGGGTCCCTAGTGCTGACCTCGACTCCCACTGGAGAAATCAAGGCCGCCTCACCCTCCTTTGCTAGAAGGGGGGATGGAAGGTGCCTTTTTTAAAAAAGGAAGCCATAAATGTTCTCTTAGTCAGATTATGCAGGTTTTTTCTTTCTTCTCTGTATTTTCCGTATTTCCACAATAAAAATGCATTACTTCTACAATTCAAAAAAAAAAGTGAACCATCATCTTAAAGAATAAAAAAGGAAAGATAGGCTTAAGTACCAAATGGCCAAGTGGCAGGAGACACATTGGTCACTGAGGCCCTGAGTGGCCCAGCCTTGAGGGAGGGGCAGGAGGGGGGAAGAGGAGGGAGGGCGGTGGAGGCACCCTAGGGGTCTCTAGAAGTCTCTAGACTCTATGAGGACAGGGGTCTGCTGGGAGCCCCTTTGTCCCTCAGCACGCTGGACAGTACCTTGCACACAGTAGGCTCTCCTTAAATATGAATTAATTACAAGGCAAGGCAAGGACCTAGAGGCAAAGTGCCCTGAGGCCAGGACAGGGGGAGTGGGGGACCCAGCTAGGCTGGAGGGAAGGGTTTACCCAGGGAGCAAAGGTGAGCTGAAACCCAACTGGAGAAGTCCTTCAGTGCGGGGCCTAGGAGGGTTCTTGTATCCCACAGAGAAAAGCAGCCACCCAAGGCAGGGGCTGAGGAGTGACATTTTGAAACCAGCACTTTAGAAAAATGGAGCTGGTGGCCCAGCCAGTGCTGACCTGTGAGCCTGAATGGCCTCTGGGAGAGGTCTATGGAGCGCCTAGGTTTTCAGACAGTCCCTGGAGTGCCCGTCACCTGCGGATGGGCTCAGTTTAAGCCAAGTCCCGTGTGAGAGGACCCCAGGCCACCTCAAGGACATGTCTAAGCAGGGAGCCAGTGACAAAATGCCCAGGATCCCAGAGACAGGGTGGAGCTGGAGAGCTGGGATTTGTCCCCATGTCAAGGGCTCAGCTAGGGCTGGCTGGGAAGAATGGGAAGCTAAGGGTTGGGCATTGGGGAAGGTCCAGTTAGGAGCGGGGCGGGGGGCAGAGAAGGCAGCAGGGACTGTCGGAGAAGCGGGAGGGGAGCAAGGTTAGGGAAGGGTCATCAAGACAAGGTGGGGAGAACCTCAAGGAAAAGCAGGAGAATAAGGGCTGGGAAGAGGCTTCTGGACACTGGCTGGAATGTGGCTTACACTGGTCCTGTCCTTACAGATCTCAAACCGCGGGGCTCAGCCAGTGACCCCCCCCCAGCCCCACTTTGCCTTTTCACATATTCTCAGGTTTTCATCAGACAGCTAAAAACAAATTATACTAGATGATGTTGATAAAATTCCATGTCCTTCCCACAGGATGTGGCCCCAGCCCCTTCCCTGAGCCTTCTCCTGTCACCCCCCCCCTGCCCCTGATGCCTCCTTCTGCTCCAGCCACACAGGCCTGCTCCTATACAAAGCTCATTTCTGCCTCAGGACCTTTGCACTTGCTATTACCTCTGCCTGAAATTCTCTGTTCTAGGTAACCACATGACTCATTCTCCAGCTTCCTCCACCTCTCTGCTCCCTTACCCAACAGCCTTTCCTGGCTGCCCAGCTACACACTGCCATTCTCTTCCCCTTCTCCAGCTTTCTTTGCATGTCTGTCCCTATCACTACCTGACATCATACATTTACTACCTGGCTGGTTTATTTTTTGTTTCTGCCCATCTTAGTTAGCTGTTGCTGAAATAATTCTGTGTAACAAACCACCCCAATACTCAGGGACTTAAGCAACAAGCATTTATTTGTCTTAATTGTGAGTCTGTTAGTCAGCTGGGGTAGGAGAGCTCCAGGCTGTGGCTCGGGGGCAAGACTGCTCTTCATTCTCCTTGGACCAGGGAATATTCTTCTCATGGAGAATGGCAGGAACTTAAAAGCCACAGCACATTTTTAAAAATTAATTTGTTTTAGAGAGAGAGTGAGAGAGGGCGCATGGGGGGAGGGGCAGAGGGAGAGAATTTTCAAGCAGACTCCCTGCCGAGTGCAGAGCCTGATGTGGGGCTCAATCCCATGCCCATGAGATCACAACCTGAGCCGAAACCAAGAGTCAGATACTCAATTCAACTGAGCCACCCAGACACCCCAAAGCCACAGCACATTTAAGGGAGCTCGTAACATGCTGCCAACATTCTACTGGCCAAAGAAGCATCATGGAGAAGTCTCATACCATGGGAATGGGTGTATACTCCCCCCATAACAGGTGTGTGAATGTGTGGGTGGGGGCAGGTGGGGCAGGCAGGAGAGGAACTATTTTCATAACAACAATCCAAACTATCACATCCCCAGTAGAACAGAAACACCATGGAGCTGGGGCTGCAGCTGTACCCAGTTTATCCCCAGCACCTAGAATAGTTCTCCTTTCATAGCAAGGGTGCAATAAGTACTTGCTAAATGAATATACAAATCAACCACTTAGCACTCAGATGACAAGGATGTCCCTCTCTTCCCAGCTTCTGTGCCTGCAAGGTTGATTGTCCCATCTTCCTAACCCAGCTCTCCTGCCCCTGCCCATCCAGCAGAAGGATTTGCTGCTGTAAGGAGGCACCGGAGCCTCTTGTCTGCATTGAGTTCCTAGTGGCTTGGATAACCTGTGTGTCCCTCTCCTTGCTCACCTGGACTTCCATCCCTCAGGACCCTCTGGAAGAAGCTTCCAGGGCTTCTCAAGCTCAGCCAGCTCTTGCATCCAGCCCCTCTTGTTTATCCCAAGCTCGCACTTGTTTTCTGACCTGAACACAGCTTCATCCCTCCGACCCGACTTCAGAGTCCTGGCCAGTGGCGGAGGGGGGGGTGGGAGGAGGAGAAAGGGGTCAGTTCCCTGGGGACCCTGACTATTGAAGAGTTTGTGAGGCAGGATTGAAAAAAAAAAAAAGCTGCCTAGACCATCACTGGGATTCAGAAGTGGACTGTATATTAGATCATAGTATTGTGTTGATAATCCATTTCCTGATGTTGATCATTCTCTTGTAGGTACATAAAATAATGTTTTTGAGATATTTAGGGAGGAAGGTCATGATCTCCACAACTTCTTCTGATGGTTCAGCAAAACAAAAGACTAAGAAAAATAGTGTGTATGTTAATACATTAGATATACGTATGTATAGAGAGAAAGAATTTGAAGCAGACGTGGCATAACGTTAAGAATGAGTGGAACTAGATGATACGCATGTATCTATGTAGATATAAGGAGTTAAGATTCTTGCAACTTTTCTGTAGGACTGAATATTTTCCAAATAAGTTTAAAAATAAAACCAAAAGCTGACAGGTAGGGCCTCTTAAGCACCATCCAAGGGAGCTGGGCCCCCCCTTTCTCTGTCCCCTTGTTTTCTCTCAAGCATCCCTGCCCCTACCCAAGGGCCCAGGGTTTTGTTTACTAAACAATGAGCTCTCACCCCCTGATTTCATCAATTATAAATGTGCTCGCTACTCACCACAGGGCAATTTGTGACGGACTGTGGCTTGTGGTGAGAGTAGCACCATCCAAGTTCGCCACAGCCATGAGCAGAGACAAGGGTTAGGGCCAGACACAGGGCTGTGGGGGTGGCAGGGGCACCCAGGCAGCCCTGCCACTTTCCTGTTTGTCAGCCAAGCCTGGCTGTGGAGGGCAGCGGGCAAGGGGGTCACTGCTCAGGCAGGTTGCTGGGGCCAGGCCAGCCTGGTCAGATCTTGTGCAGCCAGACCTAGAGGCTCCTCCAGGACCTGAGGTCCCAACTCCTGGGAACTGAAGCAAACACTCTGGCTAGCCCTGCCTTAAGTGCCTTATCTATATAAATTCATTAAAACAACAACACAGACCTAAGAATAGCTGTTGTTATTATACCCATTTTGCAGATGAGAAACTGAGGCATAGAGAAGTAACTTCCTCAAAGTCACTGGTAACAAAACCAGATTTTACTCTAAATTGTGCCACACTGCAATGTAATTTATACTAACAGATATTATATATGTTTCTCTGACATCTAAGGATTAAAAGTCATCACGATTTCACTGCTCCCTGATGCACCTCCTTGAACCCCATGTGGATAACGTCTCTTCTTTGTGTAAAAGCATCCATTAGCTCCTGTTGCCCAGTTATCAAGTAGGAATCCCCAATCTGTACCCAGTCCTCTTTCTTACCTAATTTCTCATGTCCCCGTCCCCCTTTGTTCCTGTAATAACCCTTTTCCTGCCAGCAATACAGCTAGTTCAGGAGGAGCGACCCCACCGAGCCTCGCTGCAGACCAATCACGTGACCCAGGCCTGCCCAGTCAGGTCAGGGAAACGCCCCTCCCCGTGATTGGATTAGGGAGAGACATGTGACCCAGCAGAGCCAGTGAGGATCTCCTCTGGGACTTCTCTCTGATCGCTTGGGGAAAAGAAAATCCCTCCTAATGTTGGGGTGGCTGAGAGAGCAACAGGGAGTCAGGAGCTGTTTGCCAAGTGACATGCTGTTCCCCCCAACTTCCAAGTTATCACTCCTAATAATTCCAAATCTTTGTTTTTCCCTACGTTCTTCCTCCCACCAATAATACCACAGCACTCCAGGGTTTATGTGGTTTCTCAAAGTTTTGGAGTTAAAAGCTGCCTTTCGCCTTGTGGCTTCCCTGGCCGCAGTGAGGGTCTGAGTCCTGGCTGCTTGCTGCTGCTCACGGGGGAGGCTTTAGCCTGCCTGCCCTTCCTTCCCAGTTAGTTCTCAGAGTGCTGATTCCTTGCCTCACTCTTCTCCCGCACAGGCAACAAAAGAGAGTCAGATCGTGGCCCTAAATGCAGAGAGGCTGGTGGTGAAGCAGAGAGCGCTCCAAAGTTGGGGCTACAAGATTTTGGTTAGCATTTAAACTTTGCCATTTACTGACCAAGCGTCCTCAGGCGTGTTAGTTAATCTCCCAGAGGCTCAGTTTCCCGCACCGGTAAAATGGGTACTGACAAAGGCTAAAGGAGATGTGGGCTTTAGAAGCAGTCTCTGGACTTTAGAGCACCATGCTTCCTGACTGGTGTCTAAACCAAGACGGAAGTGAGTTTCTCCTCATTGAGCTTCTGGTCAGTGTGACGTGGGTGACTGAGTGCGGGTCTCTGAACATCCACATGTGGCTGGTTCTGTATCTCTGAGGCTTTCCCAGCCAGCGTCCGTGACATAGGCAGCCGCCATCAGCTGGCAGAACGAGTGAGTGAATGAGAATCGTGCCAATCGTCCTAATACAAATGTAGGTATTGTCCTGCTTTAGTTACTGTTACTCGAAGGGATCATTCTTGCCACGGTAATATCGCACAGAACCTAGAAATTCCAGTGTCAGAACGGAGCTGGTGTTTGTGACACAAAGTGACTTTGGGACTCTCTTCTACCTCAGAGTGGGCAGAAAAGTCATGGGCCTGTGGGAGTTGTCCTTCAGAAACGGGAGATCACTGTTACCAAAGAAAATTTAAAGGAAGGTGGGAGACAAAAATAAAGTTGTATTTTGATGATACTGGTTGTGATTGTTCAGTGTACCAGTTACACCTGCCATCACGGAAGTCATGAGTTAGGGAACCCAGCGGTCTAAAATTATATCCTAAAGGCCTCTGAGGGCATAGGAACGAGGGGGGGTCCCTTGGTTAAAAGTGTGAATTAAACCCCAAGAGCCTTCTTAGCCTGTCAGCCCCCGTTTCTAGGGACTCTGTCCTTGAATCTTGCTGCTTCCCCCATAGGCTGCTAGAAGTCTGAAACCTTCCTCCCAACCCCCCCTCTCCAGCCCCAGTCGTGGGAAGGGGAGCCCCTGAGCGGCAAGCCAAGTCCTGTTGGACTTGGACCCAGATTCCCATCCGAGGGGTGGTCTGGGCAGTGGCCAGCCAAAAAGTGGTAATTACTTCGAGGTGCAGGGAGCTCAGGTGGGCCCCCCAGGCCCCCACCTCCATGTGGGCAGTGAATGGCCCTGGAGGAGATGGTGTCAGCAGGCGCCTGCCCACCCCTTGCTGGGTTCCCAGGCCCCTGGAGCCCTCTCATAATAGGAGCCATTTGCCCCATAACCAGTGGGTGACCAGGTTTTTAATCTTAGAGTCCCCTTGGATCTCAGCTGGGAAGTGGGATTTGTCAAATGGGGAGGGGAGGGCCTGTCTGGGAATGTCTCTCAGCAGAAGGGGGTTGTCCTGGGGCACTAATTCTCTGTTCCAGACCAGCCCCCCCCCATCTTATCCCTCCATCTTCCTCTAACCCCAGAAGATGGTTCTGTTCCTCCAGGGTGTCTCCAACGTGCCTGGCAGCTAAGTGTAAATGAATGCCTGAATTCAAAATTGGGATGGCTTGTTTTTGTTAGTAAACTCAGGGGGACATCAAATCGAGGTGTCTCTTTGCCCGACCCTCATCCTCCCTCCTTTGAAACTTCTCTGGCTTGCTGTCTGTCATGACTGCCCTGCAGAGACCCTCTACCTGGTCACCAAAGAAGCTGCCTCCTGGTTGGCAGGAAGGGTGCGAAGAACCCCGGACCCAAACCTGCCTACTCTCTGCCACAATATGCACTTCTCCTATCTGGGCCTCAGTTTCAGTAGGGGGACAGACTTGGAACTTCTTGAGGGCCCAGTAGGTACCATGTTCGTTCTTTCCTTTTTCTTTCTTTCTTTCTTTCTTTCTTTCTTCCTTTCTTTCTTTCTTTAAGATTTTAGTTATTTATTTGAGAGAGAGCAAATAGGGGGAGGGGCAGAGGGAGAGAGAGAGAATCCTAAGCAGACCCCATACCCAGTGTGGATCCTAACACGGGGCTCCATCTCCTGACCCTGAGGTCATGGTCTGAGCTGAAATCAAGAGTTGGATGTCTGTGGCGCCTGGATGGCTCTGTCGTTAGGTGTCTGCCTTCGGCTCAGGTCATGATCCCAGGGTCCTGGGATCCAGCCGTGCATCGGGCTCCCTGCTCGGCGGGAAGCCTGCTTTTCCCTCTCCCTCTCCCCCTGCTTGTGTTCCCTCTCTCGCTGTTGTCTCTCTCTGTCAAATACATAAATAAAATCTTAAAGAAAAGTTGGATGTTTAACCAACTGAACCATCCAGTTCCTCCTAGTTACCAGGTTTTTGTTGCTCATGATCCATGACCCTTGCCAATGGTCCTGTGTCACAAGTCTTGTTGCCCTTAGGTTACAGGGAAGAAGACACCACCTGGGAGAGGGAAACCAGTTGTCTCAGGCCTCACAGCAAGTTGGTCCAAGGCCAGGATCTGAAGCCAAGTCTCTCCTACCCCACTGCCTGAGCAAGTTTTCCTTCGCTGAGAGCTCCAGGTGAGCCTTCCAGACTAAAGGTAGGGAGCTGAGATTTCAGTCCCTAGGCTCTCATGCCTTCTCCATAGCGTTCGCTGCCTGGCCACTGAGCATCTTTCCACTGAGATTATTCCTCCTAACTCCTCTTTCCCAACTCCTTCCCCCCTCTTTTTCTGAAAAATAATTGACGTCCACCACAGTATAAGTTAAGGTGTGATGGTTTGATTTACACAGATGGTAAAATGATTACCTCAATAGATCCAGCTAACGTCCAACTTCTCATAGAGATATAATAAAAAGAAAAGAGAAAAGGAAAAACACATTTTCTCTCTGTGATGAGAATTCCTAGGATCTACTCTCGGAACAACTTTCCTGTATATCTGACAGCAGGTGTTGGCTGTAATCATCACATTGTCTGCTCCATCTCTGGACCTTCTTTACCTTGTAATAACTGGAAGTCTGTACATTTTGACCCTGTTCCTCCACTTCCCCTTCATTCTTTTTTTTTTTTTTTGTGGCTGAATAACATTCCATTGTATACATACCCCACATCTTCTTTATCCATTCATCCATCGGTGGACACTTTGGCTGTTTCCGTGTCCTGGCTATTGTAAATAATGCTGTTCTGAACATGGCAGTTCAGATATCTTTTCGAGTTAGTGGTCTCATTACTTCTGGATATAGTCCCAGAAGTGGGATTGCTGGATCATATGGTAGTTCTACTTTTGATTTTTTGAGGAATTTCCATACTGTTTTCCATAGTAGCTGCACTGATTTACGTTCCCGCCAACACAGGGATTCGCTCTTCTCTCCACATCCCGGCCAGCATTTGTCATCTCTTGTCTTTCTTTAAAAAAAGCTTTTATTTATTTATTTGTCAGAGAGAGAGAGAGCACAAGCAAGGGGAGCAGCAGACAGAGGGAGAAGCAGACTCCCCACTGAGCAAGGACCCCAATGTGGGAGTCGATCCCAGGACCCTGGGATCATGACCTGAGCCAAAGGCAGACGCTTAACCAACAGAGCCACCCAGGCATCCCATCTCTTGTCTTTCTGATGATGGTCATTCTAACAGGTGTGAGGTGATACGCCATTGTTTTATTTATTTATTTATTTGCCATTGTGGTTTTAATTTGCATTTCCCTAGTAACTAATGATGTTGAGCATCTTTTCATGGACCTTTGGCCTTTTGTGTATCTCCTTGGAGAAATTTCTATTCCGTTCCTTTGCCCATTTTTAAATTGGGTTATTCAGTGGTTGTTTTCTCTTTTTTCTTCTGCTATAGAGTTGTATGAGTTCCCTCTATATTTTAGATATCAGATATGTGGTTTGCAAATATTTTTTTCCCATTTTATAGGTACCCAAACTTTTACACCATGCACAAGTTTGACCTTCGAACTTGTTTCCTTTTTTGTAAATTCAGCTTCCCGGGGTCGATAATCTCAAATCCCACTTCCTCAAGGAAGTCTTCCCCGACCACGCCACATGAACCAGAGCCCATCCCCCTCACGGGGGCCAGATTATTTTATATCTTCACTTGTCTATCAGCACCTGTTTCCCCACTAGAATGGAAGCTCCACAAAGGTAGGGGTTTTATCTGCTACTTCTGCCCTTTTACCCCCAGCACCTAAAACCATGCCTGGCAAATGCAGTGCTCAGCACATATCTGTGGTTAGGTGTTTGGTCCGTGCTATGTATGAACAAATGACTTGACTCATGAAATGACACACCATTTCTGGAGTGTTTACTGTGTGCCAGGCACTGTGTCAATCTTCGCCACCACCCATGGCTCCGAGGGAGGTCAATTATTATACCCATTGTACAGCTAGGAAAATGGAGTCCTAGGGAGGTTGAATAACTTGCCCCACATCCTATGGTCTGGCTTTGAACCTCTGCACGTCTGACCCTAGTGCTCATCAGAATGCTTTGTCAACTCAAGAGTGCCCTAACGCTCAAGTGGTCTGTGTCAACGGAGCTTCTCCTGGCCTTGCTAAGAGCCAGACTTTGGACCTCAGTGGAGCCCCAGGCACATCCAGCCCTCTCCTCGGCTTCTTGCTCTTGCCAAGAGGAGAAGCACTGAGGCTCCACAGGATCTTTTCCCTCTCATGGGCAATGGTCCAAAATTGAAAACAAACACTTTAAAATAAAAGCCATATTAAAAAACAAACCCAACTTTCTGCCTTAAAATATTGTGAGCCAGGGGGGCAATTAGCAATTATGCTGTATTTTATTATGAGAAGATGGAATTCTAATTGGACTGATTTGAATTCCACACACCTCCACAGATTGTTTTGGAAATTAAGGTATCAGTTGTATCAGTAATTATGGTTTGCCATTAAATTACCCCCCCACAGAAAACTGTTAAATTGTCTGTGACGGTGCTTAAATTTAGCCCAGACCCATGTCCTGTGAAGACTGCGCGAGTCAACACAAGCCACCCGGAAACCGCTGGGTGCCCTGTGCCAGGCGGTAATTAGGGGTTGAGGTTTCCAAAATTTCACCTGAGACAGCAGGGACAAGCCCCTGGGCTGCAGGATACTCACGTGGAAGGCTTGGATGCCCCCACCCCCAGAGTGATGTTCTTGGATCTCGCTCTGCTTTGCTCAGCTGCAGGAAGCATTCTGGAAGACAGTGTGCCTTTAGCTGAAAGGCGACACTTGGTGACAGCAACACAGCAGGAGCCCTGGGCCCGTGAGGGACAGCGTATGGTTCAAGGGCATCGCAAGCAGACCCATCTGGGAACCTCTCTCTTATCCTTCTGTGTATGACACACAAGGCTGTCAGGACTGAGTTGGGAGGGAAGGCTGGTGGTCATGACATTGAAAGGTTTTAGATAGGGGTTGTCAGTTGCTCAGGGTTGTTTTGATGTGTGAAAGGCCTTCTCCCTCTCTCACCTCCATACCTTGGCTTCTGCTGTTTCTTCCACCCGGAATGATGTCTCCCCATCGAGGTTTTACAGTCCTACACATTCTTGAAAGCTGGATCCAAATTCCATTTTATTGAAGAAGTTTTCCAGATTTCTTAACCAAGACAGACCTCTCCTTCCTCTGGCCCTGACAGGGTTTGCTCTCATGGTCCTGGCCAAGCTCTGCGTGGCTGGGAGCTTGTTCTCCCACCTGCCACCCAGGCAGCAACTCCGAGAGGTCCCCCTAATCCCCGCCCATCGCATGGTGTTGGATCCAGGAAACAATCACAGGGCGTGTGTTAAATGGAACAAAACTGCTTTTTCCCCCCCTAACACATTGCTTTTTCTTTTTTCAATATTCACTACATGCCAGATACTTTATAAACCCATATTCTGTATGCCTCCCAATCCCTATGAGGGGTAATTCTCTGTTTTGTAAATGAGAAAACTGGGGGCACGGAGGCGTTAGAATACTTGCCCACAGTCACATGACTTCTTAAGCAGGGCAGCTGGGATGCAAACCCAGGCCACCGAGCACCCATAGCCCAAACATGAAACCACCACGACAGGTGCCCTCTGCATCTCTCCCTCTGTCTGGTAGTGCCTTGAAAGGACCCAGCCAAAGCAGGAGGCTGTATTTTCTATTTCAAGAACTCCCCCCACCCACAAAAGATTCTATGGGCAGTTCCTTTCCTCTGAATACAGAACCAAGAAGTGGTAATAGGAAACTGCCTTTTTGATCCTATGGTGCAAAGGAGCTAGTTTTGCCGTGGCCTCCTTGCCATGACCTGGTGGAGCAAGGGTAGGATGAACCACACCACGTGAACTATGGAGCTCACTCTCCATGGGGGTGGGGGCAGGGAGGAGATAGGGAATCCTGCAAAAGGGTATAGTCTTTGAGGAAGGTAAGGATCACAGACAGGGCATGGATGGCTCCTCCTGGTACCATCAGTGGTGACACATGGGTTTTGGCTCAAGTCCTGGCTCTGCCAATTTCGTTAGTAGCTGTGTGACCTTGAACAAGTCACTTGACTTCTCTGATCCTCAATGTCTTATAGGGCTTTTGTGGGGGCTGTTGTGAAGATCAAGGGAGATAATGAATGTAAAGGGGTCCATATAAGACTTGACATTTATTAAGTGTTCAGGATACATTAGCTGTTTTTATCATAGGATTCAAGGCCTCTTCATCTCCGGCACAGACCGCTACCAGAACCTCCAGCCCACCTTCATTCTCCACATTCCAGCCACACCAAGCAGCCACGATGGCCTGAGCAGCCTCTGATTCTGTCATGCCTCCATGCCTTTACACAAGCTGCACCTTCCCCCTGGAATGTCTTTCCCTTTTTCTTCTACCGGCTCCAGTCCATCCACTTATCCCTCAGACCCGGCTAGACAGTAGCTTCTGTGTGACGTTGTCCTAACCCCTTGGCAGGCCTGCTGCTCTCTCGACCCTTAGCCCCTCCCCCCCTCCGTTTTCCAAAAAAGATTTTACTTATTCATTGGAGAGGGGGAGAGAGAGAGAGCATAAGCAGGGAGAGTAGCAGAGGGAGAGAGAGAAGCAGACTCCCCGCGGAGCAGGGAGCCCGATGCCGGGCTCCATCCCAGGACCCTGGGATCATGACCTGAGCCGAAGGCAGACGCTTAACCGGCTGAGCCACCCAGGCGTCCCGACCTTTAGCCCCTCTAGTCCAGCCCTGACCCCTGTGAGGATGAAATGGGACGACATCCGAGAATGCCCACAGACAGTACCTGGCATGGAGTGGGTGCCCCTGAACGACCAACAGAGCTGAGGTTGCTTTTCCATCCATGTCCCTGCCTGGCCAGGGCCTAGCTTCCTTCCATCTGCATTCCAGCACCAGGGTGACACCTGGCACACTCTCAGTAACTGTTAGACATTTGTCATTTGGGGGTGGGGGGCTGCTCAGCATCCCACTTGCGGGTTTGGGACAGGCCTGGAGTGGGCCCAGAGGGAATGGATCCTACCATACAAGTCGGGGAGCCCACATCCTCTCCCCCTGTCTGGGGTTGGACATATAACCCCGGCTGGGCCCATCAGACACTCCCCGATCTTGGCCAGAATTCACATGTGGCAGGGCTCTCCCAGCAGAGCGGCGGCGACCAGCAGGGGTAGTGCCTGGGCAGCCTCCTAACCCGACTTCCTGAGCTGTGACACTGGCTGGTTTCCTGTGCCCCAGCCTCCCTTGCGCATTCCCTCCCGGTGCCCAGCCTTCCTGTAGACCCCTTGTGCTCACTAATCTCTTTCCAGTTAACTCCTCTGCTGCTTCTCAGCCAGTGTCACTTCCTGCCCCTTGCAACCAAGACCCCGATCAGTGCAGAAGGAGTTGGATGAAGAGTTGAAATTGATTGACGTGCGCTTCTGAGCTGGGCTGGACACCATGGTATTCAAATGCCGTGTAAGTGCCACCAGTGGGTCCTGATGCCCTGGGGAGACACACTCTGTGGGAGCCCGTGAACAAGACCGCGGCGTGAGGCTGGGCTTAACCCGGCCTGGCAGACACTTAGAGAAGATGATGCCGAGAACGTATTGGGGCGGGGATGGGGGGGTATCAGAAAGTACAAAATAGATTAGGCCGTTAGAACTGGAGGCACTGGGACAATATTCCAGATTAGGAACTGGGGCTGAGGGGACTGAACAGAGCTGAGTGGGGTGGCAGGGAAGGATTGCCTGCTAATAGGCAGCACTTGTGGGAAAACATGGCCCAAACAGGGAAGGACCAGCCGAAGAGT
Source organism: Callorhinus ursinus (assembly GCF_003265705.2). Taxonomy (NCBI): domain Eukaryota; kingdom Metazoa; phylum Chordata; class Mammalia; order Carnivora; family Otariidae; genus Callorhinus; species Callorhinus ursinus. The sequence continues at coordinate 248,206 of NW_027397164.1, forward strand.
GAGCAGGCAGATCCCCCAGTTTATACCCATTTTCCCCCAGTGAGGAGTCAGGTATAACCATGACCAGTCCAGGTAGTTCTCCTGGGTGTGGGCTTCCCTCTGTCCTCTCCTGCAGGGTAGCCAAGGGGTCATGAACTTCACCCGAGGGGATGGAGAGTCAGAGGTGGAGCTGGATCCCAGGACCTGGTCGGCAGCAGGGGTGGAGGGATGAATCTGAGTGTGATGCCCTCTGGTGATGGCGTGGTGGGAAGTCCCTTGGGCAGCAGACCCTGGAGGCAAGAGCTGGAGGCCTTCGGGGTCAGAAGAAAGCACTGTGGTACCTCGGGCTGGGCCCTCCTTGGCAGGTAGCAATTTATCCCAGGAGTTTCCAGACTCCCTGTCCTGCCCCCCCCCCCCCCCCCCCGTCAGATGCTCAGCCTTGTCCCGCCCAAGGCCCCACCTTGTTGTCCTCCCGCCTCACAGTCCCTCCTGGGAGGGCCACCTTCTGTCCTCTTCCCTGGGGTGTACCCATAGGAGGATGACTTGGGAGCAGGAGTGAGACTCTGCCAAGGGCTTCTGGATCCCAGGGACAGCAGTGATGGGACTGAGCCACCCAGAACTCCATCTCCTTAGTCAAGTTGGGGCCCACGCCCCCTGAGTGGCTTGTCCTAAGAACACATGGGTTTCTACAGAAGAGGAGAAATCAAGTCTGCCTTCCCTTGGCCCAACTGTCCCCTCTCTGTGGGAGACACAACATCACACCAGATAGTTGGAGTGTGGACGGTAGATAATCTGTCTTCAGTTTCACCTTCCAGTCCTGGTCTTTGTAAATACAGAAGATGCCACCGCAGCTCAACCTGGCGCGGACCTGGCTGCACTGAGAGGGACGGGGTTCCTCCCAGAGTGAACTCCAGCTGCCCCTCCTTAGCCCGTCACTGAGGGCTCAGCTCTGCTGCAGAAAACAAAGATGACAAGAAGCCAAAGGCGTCAATCTCTCCCGTTTCATGATAAGCTGGCTCAGCAAATCCCGCTAAAGGGAATTCTGAGGGCTGGACCGTGAAATGAGGGTTTGGGGGTGACAGGTCTGAACATCTGACAGAGGGAACAGAGACGGCAGGAGAGGGAGTCCAAAATCCAGGAAGCCTGCCCTTCCAGAAAGTACCGACACTGGGGTGAGGGCTCTCCCAGCACCCACCGCTCTGAGTCACCCTTCGCCTTCCTCCACCTGGAGCTGCCCCCAGGGACCTGCTCTGCGGATCCCCAAGGTCATACCCTTTGCATGGGGCTAGCAAAGTGCAGTGTACACATTTGGTTAGCTCCTCCTTTAAAACTGTAAATTATCAGACACAGCCCTTTTGGAAAGCAATTTAGCAATAATACCAAGTGACATAAAAATGTTCATAGCCTTTGGCCCAATAATCTTCCTCCTGGGAATTAATCCTAAGGAAATAATTCATCAGGAAGAGAGAACCATTCTGTATCTATGAAGACAGTTACCGCGAGGTTATTTATGATATAGGGAGAAACTGAAGACACCTTCTCCAGCCAACACAGGGGGGTGGTCCTGTAAGAGATGGTGCAGCCGCTGGATGAAATACTGGGCCACGAGTATTTCTACGGGAAAGTGGAAAATTCTCTAACAACCAAAACCAGTATTTAGAAGTTAAAGAAAGGCATGTGGGGGGACAAAAGGGGCACAGGATTGTATATGTGCCATGATTATTACAATGCGGATGGGTCGCGGCCGGTGGAGGGGTGAGGATGGGCCAGAAGCTAGAGAACCTGAAATCGCGTGCAAGGGATGGGAAGGTGGGTGTCACCGTGCTTCACATGTCCTCGTCCGTGGCTGCAGAGTCCTACTGAGAAATCATTTGCCTGAAATCATACTTTGCCACCGCGGGTTTTGGCTTTCTTCCTCGCCTGGTGGGAGGGGGCCCGAGCCGCCCATCTCCCACCCCGCCTCGGCTCGGCGCACGCCCCCTCCCCGTCCCCCAACGTCCCCACGGCCGCGGCTCCCACTTTGCTCGGAACTCTCGGTGGCAGACAAAGTCTTGGGGTGTCTTTTCATGATCATAATTCAATTTCGCTGTTGAAGCCGGTCCGTGAAAAAATAGCAGCTCCGCCCGCATGCGGGCCTGCGGGGGCGCGGGGAGCGCCGCGGCGGCTGCAGCGCGCTCTCCGCGGCGGCCCGGCCCTGAGCTCATTTCCTGGGGCGCGCGCGCCGGGCTATTTCAGCCTGGCGCTGTGCAAACAGGACAATTTACTGCGGCCAAAAGGCGCCCAAATTACAATCGTATCACACACAAATATCCGCCACGCCAGGCCTCCGGAGGCCGGGGAGGGGCCTCTCTCCCGGCGCGGGGGGCCGCGCGGGGTCAGGCGGGTCCGCGGGGCTCAACCCGGGAGGGGGGGCCCGGGAGCGCCGTTCCTGCTGCGCCCCTGCCCGCGCGCTCTCCCGTAGCAGGAAGGGGGACCCGAGGGGAGACAGGTCCTCTCTGAGCTGCAGTGCAGAAAACCTTGCCCTTGGGGGGGGGGGGGGGGGGTGTTCTCCCTGAATTAGGCCTGCTTCTCTACGTCAAGGATGAAAACCATCCCTCCATCCAGCCACCGCAGGGCTCAAAAATCCTCTCTCTCTGCTCAGAAAGCTCCGTGCCTTTCCATCACCCTCAGAGAAAAGTCCTGAATCCTTAGCCTGACAGTCAGACCACCCAGTGTCCTGGCCCAGTTCGCTGTTTCAGAGTGAGCCCCCACACCCCTGGCGCTCAAGGCACTGAGAACGCACCAGACCTTTTCCCAATTTCCTGCCTTGGCATTCGCCTTTTCTCTTTGCCTAAATCTTCCCAGTTTTCTCTTCCTGGTGAACTCTTAGACATTCTTCAAGACCCAGCTCACATGTCACCTCCACCATGAAGCTGTCCTTGTCCTCCAGGCAGACCTGTTCCCTTCCCAACACCGTGCAGGAGTACATGGTACTTCTCCCATCCTGTAATTATTTGCTTGTGTGCCCTCAACATGCTATCGTTCACGAATATTCTCTCCTCCTCTCTGGAGGAGAATTCTAGTTCCCTGCTCCATTGGCCTCACTGAGGTTTGGCCATGTGACTTGTGCTCACCAGTGAGTGGGTCGGGTGGTCAGTGGGGAGAGGAAGCTTCTAAGGCCAAGAATGGTTCACCATGCTCTCTTTTCCCTCTGCTATGAGGATGGCAGTGCCCCAGCCAGAAATCTTGCTGCCGGCCTGGCACTGGGGCGAAGCAAGTGTGGAGTGCTGCAGGAGCCGACACACGACACACATGAAGCGTGGGAGAGAAACGAACTCGACCGTGGCGCCTGACGCCTCTGAGACCCCAGAATCATCTGCTACTGCAGCACGAACCAGCTGATCTTGACATCTACAACCTCTGCCTCTCTTCCCGGGCCTCACACGCCGATAATACTAAAAGCTAAGGTTTGTTGAGCGTTCATTTTGTGCTCGCCCTGTGCTATGCCCTTGCCAGGCGTTAGCCCCATATCATCCTTTCAGCAGCACTGTGGCTGGATGGATACTGTCATGGAGAGCTTGCAAAAGAGAAGGGGGCTCAGAGGAATGTTAGGGGCTTGCCTGAGCCCTTAAAGTCAAGAGAGGTGGAGCTGGGTTTTGAGCTCCAATCGGTCTGATGCCAGAGATCTGGGACTTTCTGCCATTCAATGGTGTGTCCCCGGGGAGGACCTGTGAAGAGCAATACAAGGTTGTAACTATTGTTGACACCTGTCTCCTCCCCTGGGCTATGAGCTGCTTGACAGCGAGGAACATCTTTATCATCTCTGATTCCCCATTCCTTCCGTCACTCCACAGAGATTTATCACGTGCCTACTATGTGCCAGGCACCTTCTTATGGGCTGGGGACACAGAAATAACTAGAACAGGTAGAAATCTCTGCGATTAAACTAAGCTGTAGTGACAAAGGCACATCTGTGGTTGCCTGGGGTGGGGGCTGGGGGTGGGAAAAGGGGCATGTGGGGGATGGCTGCAACTTTGGGGAGTAATGGAAAATGTTCAGTATCTTGGTAGTAGTGGTATTTTCACAGGTATCTACATCCAACAAGACTCAGAAATGTACCTTTGGAATAGATGTTTATAATAGGTAATGATACCTCAGTTAAGTTGGTTCTAAAAAATCTTTGCTCTTATGTAGAACCATTCTACTGGGAAAAACAGAAAATAAACCCATAGATAAATAAAATACATATCAGAAGGAGGTAAGAGGTGCTGAGAAAAATCAGTCACGGCAAGGGGATCAGGAGTGCTTGGGGTTGCAATTTAAGATAAGGGGGTCCAGGGAAGCCATCCCGAGAAGGGCGAGTACGACCCTACCCTCACTCAACTGTACCCCCAGCTTACAAGCCTTTTTGAAGCCACCTTTAGAGAAAAGGCATGGAGAGATTCATGATCGGATTCTAGAAAAAGGTAGTGTGCTTTAATTACCCCCACCGTGAGCAGCTTTGAACCCAAGGTTCAGTACAGTAAGCAAAATTGACATGACTTCTGAAAATCTGGCCCTTCCTTGGGCGCTGATGAAACTCTGTAGCAAGTCTGTACCCAGGGCGGGTACCACTTCCTGCTCACGGGGAATCCATGGCAAATGTATGTGGGATGAATACACTCCTCTTCACCCACCCCTTTGTTACTCCACCCTAGACCATTCGTTCACACAATTTGGCTGTTTCTGACATCGCCAGTGGGTGTGGCCTGCTCCTCTAAAGCCCAGGGTCTCAGTGTCAGCTCCGGGCTGACTGGGCCTGATGCTCCTTTATCTCTATATAACCCCACCTCTCCAGGATCCAGGTGAAGTCCTGAGCCAACTCTGGTCTTTCCTAAACTCCAGACTTTCCTTTCTGTGCCTCTTTCCTCCTCGTGGAGCCCCCTTCCACCATTTGGTTCTCTCTTACAGCTCTTTTTACCCTCTCGCCACAGCAGCAAGGGTTTAGGAAAGAATCCACTATCAGTCATTTACACCTTAGTGAGAAATAATTTAGATCTGTGTGTCTCCTCTCCCAGAGCAGTTACATGTTCAGCCCCCTCTCTGAGTCACAGAAGGAAGGTTGACCTTTTGTTCTTAAAGGAATTTCAGGCGGCAGTTTGGCTGGGGAGGGGATGTGATAGGACCCTGACATTGCTCTACAGAAAGAGGCAGCAGTCCCTCTCTCCAGAGGCTCTGCTGGCAACCCCATCTCTGCTGCTCCTTGACAGGTGCTCCGAGAGGCAGAGGCAAGGCTGGGTTCTTGCCAGCTCCTTATAACAGAACAAGAAAAATGTGAAAAATTTCAAACACTCAGTTTGTTGTTCAGAGGAAACCCTAACATCAGCATGGCTCAAGATTCAAGTGCTCCTCAAAAAGACGAGATCACAAGTGTTGGAGAGGATGTAGAGAAAAGGGAATCCCTGGGCACTGTTGGTGGGAACGTAAACTGGTACAGCCACTATGGAAAACAGTATGGAGGTTCCTCAAAAAATTAAAAATAGAAGGACCCTATGACCCAATAATCCCACTTCTGGATCTCTGGCCGATGGAAATGAAATCACTATCTTGAAGAGATACCTTCATTCCCAGGTTCATTGAAGAATTATTCACAATGACCAAGACATAGAAATCACTTGCATCCACCAACAGATAAAGAAAATGTGAAATATTACTCAATAACAAGAAGAAAGAAGCCCTACCATCTGTAATGACGTGGGTGAACCTTGAAGGCACTAGGCTAAGTGAGGTAAGTCAGACAGAAAAAGATGAATACTGGATGAGCTCAGTATATGTGGAATCTGAAAAAGCTGAACTCATAGAATCAGGGAGTAAAATGGTGGTTACCAGGGCCTGGGGAAATGGGCAGATGTTGGTCAAAGGGTATGGACTTCCATTTATAAGATGAGTAAGTTCTGGGGAGCATCTAATGAACAGCATGACTAGAGTTAGCAACACTGCATTGTATCCTTGAAAGTGACTAAGAGAGTAGGTCTTTACATCGCACAAAAGTAGTTACGGGAGGTGATGGAGGTGTTAGCTCACCTGATCGTAGTATCATTTCACAATATATACATGTATCAAATCATCATGTTGGACACCTTAAGTTTACACAATGTTATTTGTCAATTATATCTCAATGAAGCTGGAAAAAAAGATTGGCTGTATATCTTTAAAAAGAGAGATTTTTGGGGTGCCTGGCTGGCTCAGTCGGTAGAGGATGTAACTCTTGATCTCAGGGTCATGAGTTCCAGCCCCACACTGGGCCTAGAGCTTCCTTTAAAAAAATAAAAAGGGGCACCTGGGTGGCTTAGTCAGTTAAGCATCGTCTGACTCCTGGTTTTGGCTCAGGTCGTGATCTCAGGGTTGTGAGATCGAGCCCCACGTTGGGCTCCGTGCTCAGTGTGGAGTCTGCTTGAGATTCTCACTCCTTCTCCCTCTGCCCCTCCCGCTTGTGCTCTCTCTCTCTAAAACAAATAAGTAAATCTTTAAAAATTAATTAATTAATTAATTAGAAGAGAGATTTCAAGTGCCCCAGAGAACACCCGAGACAGTTAGGAGTTCAAGTTTATTTCAACATCCCAAAGCTAAAATCTTTTACCTCTTCCTAACTTTCATGGCCTGAGAATTTGGCAGCATCCAGGGGACTTCCCTCATCTGAAGTCAACTTGGCCCCAAAGGCGTCCATTCAGCCCTCACTGATTAAGTGCTATGTGCCAGGCAGTGGGAAAGCAGAAATGAGTAGGGTCTGTCTTCAAGGTGCTCAAAGTCCATGGGAAGGAAGGACCTGGAAACAAATTAGAGCACAACAGTGTGCTGAGTGCCATAATAGCCATGTGCATGGCTGGCTGAGAAAATACAAAGCAGGGAACCACCACTTCTTATGGGAAGCCCAGGAAAGTACTCAGATGAAGTTTGAATTGAGGTGAACATTGAAGGTTGAAGAGGAGTTTCTCACACAGAGAAGATGGAAGAGTGTCCTGAATACACTAGGAGTCAAAACGTCAAGTGCAGGGATGCCTGGGCGGCTCAGTCAGTTAAGTGTCTGCCTTCGGCTCAGGTCATGATCCCAGGGTCCTGGGATTGAGTCCCGCATCGGGCTCCCTGCTCAGGGGGGAGCCTGCTTCTCCCTCGGCCTGCCGCTCCCCCTGCTTGTGCGTGGTCTCTCTCTCACTCTCTCTCTCTGACAAATAAATAAAATCTTAAAAACAAAACATAAACAAACATAAAAACGTCAAGTGCTTACCAAGTTCAGATAGGTAACATAAGTGAATGGGCAGGCAGGATTAAGGCAGCAGGGATTGTTGGAGGTGGTGAACTGGAAGGCCCACATTCTACCTACAGAGCCTCTCTGCTGGGCAGACAGCCTGGTCTGGAATCAACTTCCATTTGCCGCATCTGCCTGGTGCGTTTGTGCAGTGCACAACCCACACAACCCCACGTGGCTATCCTGACTGCCCACACTGGCCATCAGCGGCATATCTCCCTACTGAAGAGGAGAGCTTGGTTTTACTACATCGTGCTTTTTCAAGAAAAGCCAGACACTCAGATTTCCATGTAGAATTTTCCAATTTGTCAAACACCATCAAGGCCAAACAAAATCTAACAGACTGGATCTACCCTAGAGTTCTGGTTTGCAGTTCCAATGGCAACCAATCCCTAGGACACATTTCACTCTCTCTCCTTCCCACATGCATCACCAACACAGTCTTTTGCTGAGATTTGACAGGGAAAGACACAATCGTTGATGACCTCTCCCCCCCAACCCCAATAGGCTGCTGCAAAAGCCCGACAGAAAAACCAGATTGGCCGCTGAACAGGAGGAAACAATGTGGGGCTGCCAACAGCGGCCACCCCATGAGATGAATGGATAAAACTTTAATTTATCTAGGCACCTTGCTTTGAGAGAGCCTCCCCTGCCCTCTCGGCTGCCCCGACCCCAAACCCCTCCTGCTTTGCTAATGATAAATGACAAGTAGTGGACGTGATTAATTAAGCTGCCCCCAGTAGCTAGTGGTAAAACCCATGGCCACAAGCAGAGGAGGCATTCAAAGCATTCCTGCGGCCCCCGCCCGGGGCACAGGCCCCCGGCTCCTTCCTGCCCTGGCTAGAGCAGGCCCCAGCGGCCACGGCCTCGCACAAAGGGCCTTCCTAGGAACTGTCTGGGCTCAGCTCTGTCAAATGGAAATCACCCATACAGGCCACACGGTAATTAAACTCCTGCCATTCTTTTGACAAAATTGTTCCTCTTGGGACATTCCCACAGGCTGCTGAAGGACTGTCTGGGCCCTACAAACTCCCAGCTGATTACCAAGGGATTTTTGAAGTTGGCCTTGACTTGTGGATCAAAAGGGGATGGGAGTTCAGCGGGTGAGGGTGGGGGCGGGAAGTGCCTTATAACAGAATTTCACATGTGGTCTTACAGCTTGAAGCACCAACACCTGTTTCTGCAGGACCAAGACGGGCAGAGATAAAAACAGAGGTTCAAGGCCCTTTTATTTACACTTCTACTGTTTGTTCGCTGATGTAACCCAAGCACCTAAAACAGAGCCTGGTATCTAGTAGGTGTTCAATAAGTATTTGTTGACTGATCAGCTGGAGATGTGCAGATGCCAGTTCCGAAAAGCAGCAATAAGGAGCAATTCCTGATTGAGGTCCTAGGACGAGTGGCTTCTAATTGTTGCCACAAGATGGTAGATGTGATAAGGATAGGGGCCAGTGTCTTATTCAACTGATTGTCCCCAGAACCAGGCACGGTGCCCAGCCCAGGGCCTGCACACAGTGGTTTCTTAACAGTAGTTGTTGACCGGACGACTTGGGGGCAAACCACATTCCCGGGCTGGTCTGGCGGAGCCCCACGGAGGTCTGACCTGGCTGTCCTTTGGCAGTGCCTTGAGCTGCGGTAGCATTCACTGCTGGGGGCACAGCGACCAGGTCAAAAAGCCCCGGAGTCAGACCCGCGGCAGACGTCACAGCTGGAAAGGCCTGAGATCCCAGCGGGCCCCTGACCGGACAGCAAGAAAAAAATGAATGAGCTACAGTGTAGAGACTTCTAAGAAATTGCAACTTCATTTTCCTCCATCTCTCTTTGAGACCCTCACTCTGCCCGGTAGCGGCAAGCAATTCAATCAATGTCAGCTAAACTCAGTCATTTCAGATTTAGATTCAGTCTCTTCAGGGTTTTGTCATGTCCCTCCCCAGGTCAGCTCTTTAGTTCCAGAGGCTTCTGTGGCATCACGGGGGAGTGCTGAGCCAAGGTCACCAGCATCTGTCTTCACCCGTCTCTTGGGCAAGCTCACTCTACCTCACTGGTGTCCGCTACTAAACCCGTGTCTTTTTTCCGTGGCCCTCAGTCCACACACTCTGTACCCTCCCCACCCTGCCCAAGAAGCCCTCCAGAACCACTCATCCTTGTCTGGCACCTTCCATGGCCTCCTTGAGGGTGTGGGAAGACCAGCTGACACCTCATTACCCTAGGGCCCAGGGAGGCCCTCATTGCCCCTGGATGGCATGGTAGGATAGGGCTATTCCCCAACTCGGGGTTCCGCACGGACAGTGGGCGCACAGTGGCCTCTTCTCCCAAATTGGTTAGGAGGATTCCGTTGGTGCTCCCACCCCACTTGACTATTGTCTTCAGTCTGAGCTGTGAATGCCCATGAAGGGGAGGGTCACCAGCCACAAGGAAATGCAGGGGGAGGGAACACAGGTGACTTGGCAGCATTTAATCCCCTGGAGGTCAAGGAAGCAGTAAAGGACTCACCCTAGGCCATAAAGCATCAGGCCAAGAGCCCAGGACTTGGTAAATCACTCCTGAGCCCTCCTCCCGAAGCAGGCCCTATCCCAGGGTCTAGCATGTTCAACTGCAACCAGCAGGGTATGTGTCACCTTTTTAAACCATGACTCAAAATTCTCTGACACTCTTCCTCTTGAGATCTAGGGTCTATGTCTCCTTTCCTTGAATATTGTGAGACCACTTCCATCATTAGAGAATAGCCAAGTGGCACCATGTGACTTCCAAGTCTGGGCCATCCCAGGCCCCCAGCTCCTGCCTTGTTACCTGGAACACTTATCTTTAAAGCGCAAGCTTCTGAGTAAAAAGTCCAATTATGCCAAGGTTGCCATGCTGTGGGGAAGCCCAAACCACATGTGAAGGCCCTGTGGTTGACGGTCGCTGCTGAGCCATCCCAGCCCAGGCACCGGACACTGGAGAGAAGAAGCCCCCAGTGATTTCAGCCCTCGGCCCTTTGAGCCACCTCCAGCCACCTGAGTCTTCCCAACTGAGACCACAGACACTGTAGAGCTGAGATGAGCCACCCCGTTGGGTCCCAGTCGGATTCCTAACCCTCTGAGTCTGTGAGCCTAATAAAATGGCTATTGTCTTATGCCACCAGGTTTGGGGCGGATTTCTCCCTCAGCCACGGATAACTGAGACAGGGTGCCGTCTGGGCCTCTTGGGATCATCTGGTCTCTGATATCCATGCTTCTGCCAACCCACGGGTTAAGCCATATCTGCTCCCACCGGCAGGCCAGCGAATGTGTGAGGGTGACCCTTGTTTTCGGGGACTTGGGCGAATGAAGCTATTGCCGTGCATGGCTGGTAACAAAAGGATATATATTCTGGAGAGGGGGCCCTGGCAGTATCTCAGGGAAGTAAGGGGAGGGAAGTGAGACCGACCGGCAACACACTCCGTTCCTGGCCCTGGCCAACCTCCTTTCATTTATTCAATGAGGGGTCTTTGGGCATCGACTAAGGGCCAGGCCCTGGCACTTAGACTCTGGGACATGGACACAGGCCCATCCAGCAAGAGACAAACATTAAATAATTATTTAATGCGCGTGCCTTGAATGAGAAGGGTAGGGTATCCTGAGAGTGGGTGGGGAGTTACTTCATTCTCGTAACGTCCTCCTAAGGTGAGTATTATCCTTTCTATTTTGGAGGGGGACCCTGAGGCCCAGAGAGGTTAAGTGAGCTTCCCAAGGTCACCCAGCAGGGGAGACATCAGACTGAAAAGAAGCCCAAGCAGGGCCCTCAAGTGTCATCAGAGAAGCCCAGGCACAAATGACCAACTGGGCCGGCTCTGGGAGGGACAGCTGGGCCAGCACCCTCAGACTGGCCGCCTCTGAAGGAGCAGCATGAATCCCCGGGAAGCCACAAGTGCTTGTTAATCCAGCGGGGCCACCCCTGTATTCCCAAGAGGAGGTTGTCCTCTCCTGGGAGGGGTTGATGGGGCTTCTAAGTCCGCTGCAAGGCCCTGGGCGTCACACTGGTCACCTGTTAAATGCAGGCAGGAATAGCTGGGACGCCTAACCCATGCCTTGATTTTGAGTCCCAGAGGCCAGGGGTGGGGCATCTGGAGCTGAGGTGGGAGGCCCAGACTGCCTGGAGATACTACAGGAGAGTGGTTTCAGACTTTGGGGTGTGGAAGAAGCACCCGGAGAACAGGTCAAAATGCTCGGCTCCCACCTGGAGAGATTTGGATTCAGTGAGTCTAGAGTGAAGGCCAGGCACCTGTATTTTTGAGTTCCTCTGGCGTTCTGACACACAGCGTTGACACCCCAGCATTTGGGTACCACTGCCTTAGAGCATCCTCTCTAGTGCCTGCAGCAGACAGAAGAGGAAATTAAGTCAGAGGAGGACTGTGAACAGCACCCTCACCTCTGTCAGAGCCCTCAGCCCTTGGCCCTTGAGAGGCAGATGCGAGGGAGATCCGATGGAGACACTCAGCCTCCGCCTCTGACCCCCACCTCCCGCTATTTCAGATTCCAGGAGAAATCCTGCCTTCCTCTGGGCAGGGGAAGCAGACTGGCTGGATGTGACGCACAGCTCTGCTACTCCCTAGCAGGGGGATCCAGCAGTTTTGATAAGTAATTGGCAGGACATTTTAAAAAATATATTTTTTATGTTTTATCCTCTTTATACAGTCTTTAGAGTAACCAATAGGGGGAGAAGGCTCGGACACTAAAAGAGGCAGGCAGGTGATTAGGCACATAAATCATTAGATAAGTCGGCGGCAGGCTAATGGTTCGATCCCCATGACGTTGGACAACTTACTTGTGCATCCCAAAACTCAGTTTCCCCACCTGTAAAATGAAGCTGATTAAACCCATTTCACAGGGTCGTCGTAGGGACATTGTAAGGTGGCGTGAGTTACATGCCAGGTAGATGGTGAACATTCAATAAATTCGACTTCCCTCCCTCCCTGAGCATTCGGACCACACAGAGGCCTCCCCTGCTCCTGGCTTTGGCTTTGAGGAGCTTGTGGTCATCGAGAGGATTTCACACTGGAAGTACACACATTCCAAATTGATACCTAACTGTATATTTTTTGGTGTAAACTATATGTCGACTCTAACTTTAGCCTGGGGGAGCTTTGTTATTTGTTTCCCTTTTGTGAAAGCTATAATAGAGGAAGAGAAAGCCTGGCCTTGTACATTCCAATTCCTAAATACACAATTTACAATTTTCTGGGATATTATTTAAGTTTATTTTAGTTCTGGAGTCTCACCATCTCCATGGGGAGCTTATTTCAGTTCCGGGTAGACTCTAGAAAGGCCTGGAATGTCTCAGAGGGAGGGAAGGACAATCTTCACGTTCATTAAACAGCAGGGCCTGGGGTCTTTGCAGGATCTAGGACTTGGAAGCTTCCCTGACCCCAGCGGAGGGGTCTCAGGATGGGGGCTGAGCTCACACCAAGCTGTCTTTTTCATGACCCAGGGCTTTGGTGGTTGGGCTTCTTTCTGGCTTTGCCATTCTCTGCTCATACTGAGGCCCATGAGGGACATGCTGGACCACGGTCTGACCAGCGGTTCCAGCTTCTCCTCCTCTTTCTGGAGATGATCACAGGCCTCTCTGCTCGTATCTGGCCCCCTGTGTGAAAGACCTGTGACGTTCATCTGCTTCTCAGAGGGCTCAGGGGACCCCTGAAGAATAAATGCCACCAGCCATATGGTCAATGTCTCCCTGTCTCCCACCCACTCCCTGCCCCAAGCCCTGTTCTTGAGACAAGACCTTCTCTGGCCCTCAATGACAGGCCCCAAAGAAGGCCTTGGTCTTGCTGAACATCCTCCGAGGAGGACTTCCGTTCCTGGCCCTGCGGGGAGGGCTGTCCTTGCAGGGGACGGTGGAACGGGGCAGCCCCATGGGATTGCCCCCCTTGTTCGGATAATAAATTCCTATCCTGGAGTTCCACACTAGGATTCTCAAACTTCAGTGTGCAAAAAAAAACCAAGGGTGTTTTGAAAAGCACCCTGAGGGATTCTGATGCGGGTGGTTGCCTGGAGAAACTCTGGTTTAAAGTTGCTCTAAAGCCGTTCCAAGTTGCTGGATGTCTTTGAACTATTTGAAGCCCCCCAAAAAGGGGGAGCCCTTTACGAAGACTGGTTGTAAAGCAGAAGCTCCACTCCCAAGGAGAGCAGGCTCTGAGCACGTTAATCACAGGAACAGCGACGAAGTGTAGCACCACTGGGCACTGGGCCCTGTTCTGAAAGCTCACAAACCACGGCCCCACGAAGGAGGTGCTCTTCACATTTTCATTTTCCAGACGAGGAAATAGGCACAGAGAGGTTGAGTGGGGTATCCAAGGCTGCGGGGCCTTCAACATAAGAGTTTGAGAGACATACAACCCTGGGACTTCAACATAAGAGTTTGAGAGAGATACAACCCAGGTCCATGTAGAAAATGGCAAGAAGCTCTCTGACCTGAGCCGAGAGCACACAGAAGGGTCATGGGACACACACACCGGTAAAGGTAGTTTGCCACTTGTTGCATAATAAAGAATTTGTCTGGTCTTTGTCCTGGGTTTATGGGAGGGAGCTGCTAAACCCTTGGAATTTCCCTGGTGATAGGATTCTCGGTAGGTCCCTGAGATCACCCTGAGTTTCTGCTAACAAGGTGATTCATGGGGACCCTTGATAGTTTCGGGTTAGGGGCTGGTCATCTGAAAGTGTTGGGGCTCTGAGCCATGTGATACCAGCCTGACCTCCAGGGAGGGAAGGGGGCTGTAGATTGAGTTCAGTCACGTGGCCAATGATCCAATCATTAATGCCTATGTAACGAACCTCCAATAAAAACTCTGGGGAGTAAGAACAAGTTTGGTTGAGGTTTTCTGGTTGATGAACACATCGCAGTGTTGGGAGAGTGACACATCCTGATTCCATGGGGAGAGCACATGGAAGGTCTGTGTGCAGGACCCTCCTGAATCTCTTCATTCGTCTTCTCCTGATTTGCATCCTTTATAAAATAAAACTGTAATTGTAAGTAAAGTGCTTTCCTGACTTCTGTGAGTCATTCTAGCAAATTATCAAATACGAAGGGGTTGAGGGAAACTCCAAATTTATAGCCAGGTGGTCAGAAGTTCAGGTGGCCTGGAGACCCCCCCAAACTTGCGGCTGCTGTCCGAAGTGAGGGCAGTCTTCTTGGGGGCCCTTAACCAGCAGAGTCTAACACTAATTCCAGGTACTGCTGAATTGCATTGTAGTATTGTGATGCTAGATCCATGAATGCCTGATTCAAGAGTTGGACTTTATTGGCTTGGTGGCTGGGAGTCATAGCCTTATGAGAAGATGATTGTCAGGATTAGTAACTGGGATTCTGGAAGAATAATCTGGCAGAGAGTGAGGCTGGCCAGAGTTCTACCTGAATCTCAGGCATCCAGTCTCAATGCGGGCGTGCAAATGCTGGCTACCTGAGATGCTTCCTTTCCAAAAATAAGGAGCAGCCCACATACATTGGTAGCCTTGGAACCACTTCGGGTAGTCTAGCCAAGAAGCTGCAGAAAATTCTCACTTCTGGGAGCAGAAGGGCAGTTGCTTCTTCCTGGTTCACACTCTGCAGACATCAAAGCTCATGTAAGAGTCCTGGATGCAGACCCAGCCCAACCTTCTCTTGAAAACACAATGGGTCTTGGGGCGCTTGGGTGGCTCAGTTGGTTAAGCGTCTGCCTTCGGCTCAGGTCATGATCCCAGGGTTGTGAGATGAAGCCCCACATCGGACTCCTTGCTCAGCCAAGAGCCTGCTTCTCCCCCTGCTCATGCTCTCTCTCTCTCTTTCTCTCTCTCTTGCGCACACGCACACAAAAATAAATTAAAAACACAAGGGGTGTAGCAGTAGAAATCAAGGTACAGCTTCCCCTTGGGTATATGGGACACCTGGAGCCCCTTTTCTTAAGCTTCCCGTGCTCTCCAGCCTGCTTCTTTCCAGCGACAGCTAAGCGTTGGGAAACTGTATTTCGACATTTCTTGAATATCCTCTGCAAGCTGGGCATAGCGCTGCATGCTCCCCCTCACTGGATCTGATTCAGCCTTCACTGAAACCCTTCTCGAGGAGATGACTTAATCTCTGGGCCGAGTGAGTGGAGCCACGAAGTTTGGATGGGTTTTGCAAGACAGAAACCTAAATCCATTTTGTGGCTGCCGATACACATTCCGACTTCACCACTTCCGCGGTCATCCCAACCACAAACACAAAAGGTGCTATAAATTCATTTCCATTCGGTATTTCATTGTTTCTGGCATCATTTTATTTCTTGATAACTCAGCCGGTCCAAATAGCCCATCCAGGTCCGTCATTGATCCCAAGAGCCCCATCGGGGTGTCCTTGATTTACTGACGGTGTTAGGCCTTAATGGCTTACAGCTGTTTCTTTCCACGAACTATATTTTCTCATCGAATTTGATGAGAAAAAATTTTTAGAGAGATGCTCATCAGGAAGTTTAATTGCACTCCCAGAAGCAGTAGGCTTTTTGCATTTTTTAATTTAATCTTTGTATTAAATAATGGTCATCAGAGAAAACTCGAAAAATATGGGTGTATAAAGAAGAAAAAAATGCACCCATAATTTCATGGCCTAGAGATAACTGATGTTAACATTTTGGCATGTTTTCTCTGTCTTTTTTCTTTGCACACACACATGCTTGAACCTACCTGGGACTATCTCTCTACGATTTTGCTCTTGGTCCCAGCAAGCCCAGAGGCATCACCTGGGGGCTTATTGAAAATGCAGAATCTCAGACCCTGCCCCAATCTTACAGAATCAGAATCTGCATTTTAACGAGAGAATTCTCTGTGTAGTAAAGGTCGATGAGCCCTGGTTTACCTCTTCCGTTTGCACTCTGCATTACATTGCAAGCATTTCCGCATGTCATTTAAAAAATTCTCCTATAATATATTTCTAATTGCATAACATTCCATCATGAATATGAACCACAACTTGCTTACCCCCTCTCCTCTTGTCTTCCCTATTATAGGGAACACTCCAGGGAACGTCCTTGAATCTACTCAGCTCCCTATCCCTGATGATGTCATTGGAGCAGTTCCTAGAAGTGAAATTACAGAGGCAAAGGCTATGATGTTATAGAATGTTTTTAATGCTTTTGGGCTGCTTGGCATCTTTTGAATAACCTTCCTATATTTGATCAGTTTCTCACCTTGTGAGCTCCATCTCCCCCTGGTAGAAACCCAAACTCACTTTCTCAGAGTTCCTTGAAGCTAAAGGTCAAGGCTGTGATCTGCGCTCCGCTGCTGAGATGCACCAGCAAGGGTGATTCAGAGGAGAGCCAGAGAAGGGGGAGACACCCGGCAGAGTCTGCTCTGGGGGGGAGCAGGAAGGAGCAAGTGAGGGCCACCACCTTTCAAGGGTCCTGGCTTCTGGGTCCTGGGCCCAGCCTGCAGTGTGACAGTGGGCTTTTGCCAGAAGTCTTACCGCCAGGGGACTTGGTCTCTGGCTCCCTGGGGGTGGGGGAGTTGGCCAGCTCCCTCAAATCCTTAATTTTTATCTGCTTAAACTGGCTATGAACCTGGCTGACTCACAAACATTTTTAAGACTTTTGATAGACGTGGCTAAAAACTTTATAGACATTCTTTTTTTTTCTTTTACTTATTGAAATTTATTTTTTTATTTTTAAGATTTTATTTACTTATTTGACAGAGAGAGAGCGAGAGCAAGGGGCGTGGCAGGCAGAGGGAGAAGCAGACTCCCTGCTGAGCAGAGAGTCCGATGCGGGGCTCCATCCCAGGACTCTGGGATCATGACCACCTGAGCTGAAGGCAGACGCTTAATCGACTAAGCCACCCAGACACCCCTCCCAAATGATTTTGAATAGCCAAAATAATTTTGAGAAAGAAGAACAAAGTTGGAGGTTTCACATTTTCGTATTTCCAAACTTACTATAAAGCTACCGTAATCCAACAATGTGGTACTGGCATAAGTCAGACACATAGACCAATGGAATAGAATAGAGAGCCCAGAAATAAACTCTCATATACATGGTCAAACGATTTTTGATGAGGGAGCAGGACCATTCAATGACGAAAGAACAATCTTTTCAACAAATGGTGTTGGGAAAATCGGATATCCACGTGCAAGAGAATGGAGTTAGACTCTTACATTAAACCATACCCAAAGATTGACTCAAAATGGATCAAAGGCTTAAACTATAGTTTAGTAAGAACTAACACTATAAAACTCTTAGAAGAAAACACAGAGGAAAAGCTTCAAGACTGGATTTGGCAATGAGTTTTTGGATATGACGCCCAAAACACACACGACAAGAGAAAAATAGGTCAATTGGACTACATCATGATTAAAAGCTGATGTGAATCATAGGACGCGTGAACAAAGTTAAAAAGACAATCTTCAGAATGGGTAAACAAAATAAATAGACAAACAAAATGAATGACCAATGAATGGGTGAACAAAATGCGGTATACAACGGAATATTATTCAGCCTTAAAAAGGAAGGAAATTCTCACACATGCTACAATATGCATTGACCTTGAAGACAGTACATTAAGTGAAATAAACCAGCCACAAAAGGGCAAATACTGTATGATTCTACTCATGTGAGGTCCCTAGAGACAGAAGTAGAATGTCTGTGCTAACGCGGACACGGAACATCTTTGCCCAAATTGATTTTTCTGTATTTAGGCTTATCTCTTTTCCCAGGAGGGGAATATTTCTGTGGCTCCTGATGTATATTGCCTGATTGCTTTCCAGAAGATAGGTACCGCTTTATAAGCCCGTGACCCACACAGGGTCATAGAGACAGAAGTAGAATGAGGGGGCCAGGGGGGTGCGGATATGGGATGTTATTGTTTAATAGATCTAGAGTTTCAGTTCTGCAAGATGAAAAGAGTTCTGGAGAAGGACAGTGAGTATGGTGGTACAGCAACCTGAATGTACTTAATACCATTGAACTGTATGTTTAAAAATGGTGAAGCTGATGAATTTTATGTGGTGCGTGTCTTGCTACAATTGAAAAAAAATTTAAGTCAATTGACCATACATGTATGGGTTTGTAGAAGCTTTTTTAAAAATAATTTTTCAGTACATCTTTCCAATGCACCAAGAGTCTCCTATTATTTGTTCCAATCAGCGGCCATACCTGGCCAACCCGACCTAGGATGTGATGATCTTCAACATTGTAGCAGGTTGCCTCCAACCTAGTTGTTCTTTGAACAATAACCTCTCTCCCGTTCCATGCAGTCCTGATGCTACTGGTCATTGTGGGGCACTGGCACCCTCCCCTCCCCCCCCCCAGCTAGAGCAATCAGACTTGTCCCCCAGGCATTTGGACCTGGAGGCAGTCATCAATGGGGAAGAGCAGTGATTCCTGCCACGGGCATCACACTGCAATGTCAAGGCCTTGTGGGATTTCTGAGAACCCCACCCCATCTGCCCCGGCTCTAAGACCTGCAGACAGCCTGTGTGATATTCACTTATCGATTCAGTTCGGGAACATCTACTAATGATCCTTAAGTCCTGTGTAAATGTATTCAAAGTGGCCCCAGGGGTTAAACATCTGGAGGTTCTCTCTCCAGCAATGGCACTGCTGCTCCACAGCCTGAGGGATTTTCTGTTCTGTATGCTATTAAATATTTAGTTATTGCATATTAATATATGCCAGAAAGAGCACCCTCTTTTAGCCCGTGTGGGTCACGGGATTATAAAGCGGTACCTATCTTCTGGAAAGCAATCAGGCAATATATATCAGGAGCCACAGAAATATTCCCCTCCTGGGAAAAGAGACAATCCTAAATACAGAAAAATCAATTTAGGCAAAGATGTTCAATGTCCGCGTTGGCACAACCACCTGCCTTGCATCCCCCCAGCCTGAGTGGGGAATACGTAATGTAACCCGCTTCTTTCTGGTTAGGGTAGATCCTCAGTGTGCCACTCTAATGATTTATGATGTTCCAAGACTCCCTCTCCAGTAGGGATGAGGGTAGAGAAGGGAAAGAGGTTGACGGGCCAGAGAGTCCCACCCACTATATTTACAATAATGAAACTATTACAAACCATCTGATGTTTCAAACGTCCTCTCGCGCAGCCAAGGCTATGACTAGGGCAGGATCCCAGGGGCTGGGGTTGGAGCAGGGAGGTACTCTAAGCAACAAGGCATCAGGTCTGAGGATAGCAGGACAAAGCCAAGGGCCAGTATTAGAGAAGCATTCTGGGTCACTTGTTTTTTTTTTTTATTTGGGGTGGGGGGGGGGGGGGGGGGGGGGGGCGGTCTGGAGGGCCGTGGGTCCGGGTCTAATATTTCAATGGATCTCACATTTAGCCTTCTACCCTTCTTTTCAAATGCATTTGGCATGCTTAGTCCTAGACAGCGAGTCTGACAAGACCCAAAGAGGACATTTGTCGCTTAGCCTTGATCGTGTTAGTACCCCTGGAGAGTGAGCACCACCTGTGCTGCCTTATGAATTTGCACTTTTCTTGTGAGTTTTATAATCATATTTTACCACATTATTGTCTAATAAGAGCACCCAGCTATTCAATGTAAGTATTAAAATAGCTGGCAGATCTTTATAACCCTCTTTTGGCATCCCTTCATTTCATGATATACTAAGAGTCTCAAAAACGGTAGGTAAATCAGGTTTTTCCAGTCTTTGAGAAGGCATCCTCCAAGTTGTCAGATCTGAGGGGTGAGTGCAATGTACAAACCGGGACACAAAGCACAAAGTCTGCAGCTGCGAGGACTCAGGAACAGGTCAGGGAGGAAGGGACAGGATTGAGAGCACCAGGACTTGGGGCTTGAGTAGGACCGGGTGCCTGGAGTGGGGGCCTGGCCCCAGGATAGGACACAGTGAGCTAAGGGTGGGGGGCAGAAGACCACAGCCAACCCCTAAGGAAACCATGGCCCATCAGCTCAATGGCCCAGGCAGCTGTTAGGAATAATGGTTATGAACCCTCTGCAGCAACATGAAAAATGCTTTTGTTATTATGCTGAAGACATCACTTTGTGAACCTTTAACACATGCGTGCACACGCACACACGCACGCACGCTCGCGCAGGAAACAAGACCAGAAGGAGTTACACCTAAATGCAAGCGCGCTTGTGTTGACTGAGAGAGGTGGAATTGTGGCTGGGGTTCTTTGTTCAGTATTTTAAAATAAAATAATGGCACAAATCAGGATAACTGAGTCCCTATCTCATCCAGCAGCCCTCAGACCCGTTGGGAGAAGCCCAGGGCACGCCAAATTCCCACAACACGGCTGAGGAGGCCTGGGAGGGCTGAGGGTCTCTCTCTCTCCCTCTCCTGGGGCCCTGAGCCACCTTCCTTGGGGGACCAGGCAGGGATTAGGGGCAGACTTTGAAGCTGGCAAGGCGCAGCTGTGTGGAAGCCAGCATGCTCTGGTTCCTGTCCCGGTTCCAGCTCCTTCGCGGTCAATCTAAAGCAGTCTTGAGGCAGGTCACCCCCACCCCACACATGCCCACATCCCCAGCCAATCATGCCCAAGGTGCCTCCAGGAAAGCGTCTTCCTCACTGATGTGCTGGAAGGAATCTGCTTCCTGCTCTAGCTCCTCGGGAGACCTGCATGGGAGGTCCTCAGAGCCTGGACCGCGGCGGCACCCCACCCATGGGCCTGAGCCCCCCACCATCCCCTCAGCTCTTCGCAGCATTCCCGGGAAGGCAAGGAGACTTTCTTGGGGCCAAGGTGTTTCTGGGCCTCTGTGTCCAGGCCAGGCTCCTGGCAGGGCTCCACACCTCACCTCTACACTTATGCCCACTGCCTTCTCCCTGGCAGCCCGCCTTCAACCCTTAAGGGAATGTGGGAACATTTAAATCCCATAGGATTTAAAAGCCCCTTGAGGGCTTTCAGTGAAAGCAAAATATGACCTATAGGAACCTACAAATATTTTTATAGTAATTATTATTAATAAACTATGTAAAAGTCATTGATTTTTCTGTTAGAAGAAACAGAAGTTTCTTCTATTAAAGAATCCAACTCAAACTATAAAAAGCAGATTCAGCCCAGTCAGAGTCAACCTGCTATGGTGGACTGCCTGCATAGAATCACTCGCAGCTTTGGTCCAAAATGCAGATTCCCGGGCTCATCTCCAGAGCCACCCGATCAGAATCTCAGGGAGGTGAGGACTGGGAACCTGAATTTTTAGCAAGCTCCCCAGGTCGTTCTGGAGGACAGAGTTTGAGTGGCTTCTGGGCTGAGGGAGCCCCTGGCTCCCTGGCCGAGACCCCACACCCTGAGCCAGCAGGCACTCCTGGTCCCCAAGAGACTCTGAGATCTGGGGCTGTGGAAAATGCAGCAAGCAATGGGAGCTGCATTACGGGTTTGTACCAAGTCCTCTGGGAGCACAAGAGAGAGCGGGACTCAGAGAGAGGAAAGACCTCTGGGGGAACAGGTCTCGGGACCACATCGCGAAGGGGAAGTAGAGGTGACCAGCTAAAGAAGGGGGCAAGGGTGTTCTGGATCCAGGGCACAGTACGCGGGGGACACGCTGGGGAAGTGTAAATCGCTCAGGGCCAGGGCACGGGGAGGGGGGCGAGCAGAGGAGGCTGGGGGCTGGGTGGGGGCAGCTCTGCGCACTGGTTCCGTTAAGCTTCCCAGAACCCCTTTCTCCATAGGGGCCCGGGGCAGATTTGCTCAGAAGAGGAACTTCCAGGAGGTTTGGAAAAGAGAAGAGAGGCAGCACCACGACTCTGAGGGTTGCCTCCAGCGGGTGCTGCCAGAGACAGAGGCGGGGTTCCCCCCCCCCCACCCCGTGCCAGCTCATCCTTCCCCTCCTCTGGGCCCCATCCCCGCCCACGGGCGTTGCTGAGCAACGGCTCCCACAGCCTCTCCATTGGTTGCCCTCCCGCCCCCCTTGGGCAGCTGGACGTGCTTGGCTTCTCAAATTTCTCTGCAAGCTCCAACTTGTCGCCCATGGCAAGACTTTCCCTGATTGCCCCAATCTCCTTTCAGAAACATCACTGATTTCAGCTCGCCCTACATTTGGGTAGTCTCATGCCTATAATAATTCCTTTATTCCCATATACGTTGCTGCCCTGGCTGGACCCTTTTCAGTCCTTATCATGAATCCCTTTTTAGGAGCATCTCTGTAAGCATCTCCCCGCCCCCCCCAACACACACACACACACACACACACACACACACACACACAGCTCACCTGGGGCAGATCTCTTAACATCCAGGGCTGAAGAAGGAGAGGGCCCCCTTACCCTCACATGTTAGGAGAGCTCTGCCCTCTTTCAGGCCACCTGCCAGGAGGAAGAGGAGGTGGCTTTCAGTGGAGGGGCTTCTTCAGCTGCAGGTCCTCTCCAGAAGTCCTGGGGGGCTTTGCTCTGGTTTGTACTCCTGGAAAGCCGTCAGGCCTGCTCCAAGACAAGATCAGACAACAGGTTGTCTAGGGCTCCTTTTCCCCTCAGGGGCCTCTAAACTCAAACGAGTTTCCCTCCAGGGAGATCAGATCTTCCCGGCCGGGATTCCAGGGGGGACATGGCTCAGTTCATATCCTTCAAGTCTGGAGGCTCCTAAGTGTC
Organism: Callorhinus ursinus; assembly: GCF_003265705.2. Classification (NCBI taxonomy): domain Eukaryota; kingdom Metazoa; phylum Chordata; class Mammalia; order Carnivora; family Otariidae; genus Callorhinus; species Callorhinus ursinus. Next base: position 270,964 of record NW_027397164.1, read on the forward strand.
CAAGTCACGGGACTTTCAAGTCAGGGTCTTTCTTCTCTGCAGTCCTGGGCCTGACAGCCAGCCCCTGTCCCTGGGATTTGGCAATTAAAGAGCACCATAGCAAGAGCAAAATGAGGGAAACTACAACCTGCCGTGAGAATACCCGGGGCGGGGGAGGGGGCCCCTAACTCGGCTGGGGAGGCTCAGAGGGGGCTTCCCGGAAGAAGTGATGTAAGCCGAGGGGAGAGCAGCAGGTGAGGCAGGAGAGGCTTTCGGGTGTGGGGCGAGCTGCCTGACAGCGGGAGATGGCGGGGAGCTGGGGCTGCGGGGAACTGAATGGGGCCCACTGCGGCACCTGGGAGGTTGCCAGGCAGCGGGAAGACAAGGAGCTGGAAAGCTGGGAGGTGTGATCACGTCTGGCCCAGGGCCAGGCTGAGGTGAGGGCTCACCACTCTGGGGCCAGAATGTTAAGCAGAGGAGGGGCAGAACCAGATTCTGCTTCTCTGAGAAACTGGCTTGGAGGAGGTAAGCCCAGAAGCGAGAGAACCTCAGAAGCCAGGACAAGGGGAAGGTGGCTGAACCAGGGGGTGGCACTGGAGGGAAATGACGGGATCAGAGGGACATTAGACAGCTGGAAGGAGGGAGAAACCATGTACGTACCTGGTGATCGGTGGGTTGGTTGCAGGGGATGAGGGGGGCAGGAGGAGTCATGGGGGACCCCAGGCGTCTGGCTGGAGTCCCTGAAGGGTTGCAGGTGCCCAACTGGTCAGCCCTGAGAGCAGAAGCTGCAGTGTGAACAGTATCATCGGTAAAATGAAGTCTCTAGTGAAGACGTGACTATCAGAAAAAAAAAGGGGGCAATAAGGTGATTGAGGGAAGGGAAGCATCTCGTGCATGAAGAGACTAAGAATGAGAAATAGAAAAGTTCAAAACATTTTTCCAGGTCTGGGGTCTCTCACCCCTGCTCCAGGAGGAGGGCCATGTGGGCCGACGGAGGCTCGAACGTGTTCAGGATGTGGTATTTCAGTGACATCTGCCGTGGTGGGTTAAGAGTGGTAGCAGGGGACACTAATACAAAATGACAAATCATGATAAGGGTTGGGAAAGAGAACAGCAGGGTCCTGTTTCAAAGGGGAAGAGGTCAGGTCTCTGAGGAGGTGACATCTGAGCTGAGATTGGAAGGCAGAGAATTCAGGAAGAGGGTTCCAGGCGGTGGGAATAGCATCACCCTACCAGGGGTGACGCTTTCAAGGAATGGAAAGAGAGGCAGTGTGGTTGGAGGGGGGGCCAAGGCTGGGGGGGCCTGGGGACACTGACAGAGGGAGATGGGCTGGAGAGGAGGTGGGGGCTGACTGTGCAGGGCTTGGAATATTTTAGCAAAGTCTGGACCAAATGGTGCCTCGGGGCCCTTGTCACCCCAGGTTTCAAGGACATTCTTCCTGATTTCCCTCCGTCATAACAGGCTCTGGAGTCTGCTGAGAAGAGGGGCCACTCAGGCTCTCTTGAAACAGGTGACCCAGAACACGCCCCTCGGTGCCCTGCAAACTGTCCAGCAACAGTTTTAGAAAAGTTCCCTTTTAAATTCAACTTCTCTTAGCCAAGCTGCCCAGGGAAAAATAAGTCCCCACAAATAGCGATCACCGGCAAATAAGGAGAGTCATTATCTTAAATTGAGACTGGTTTCTAAGAAAAAAGAAAAAACCCAAATGCCACTGGCCAAAACCTCACCCCCACGCGCCCCCAGCACATACGTGAGGATGGTAGCTCACCGCCCTCCTTGCAAGTCCGGGGCTCAACATGGGCTTCTGTGTAAAGGGAAGGAAACAGGCAGAGGAAGGAAGGCCAGAGATTAGAGAAGCTGACAGATGTAAATAGCCTCGGAGGAGACACACTGTCCCGGCGCTCCTCCCCAGGGAGCCTTTTGTACCGAGGAATCTGGTTGCCTGAATGAAAAATGATATCATTTATTTCTTTAGTCAGAGCTGAGCTGTTTTCTTCAGACATAGAAATAACTTAACACCACAACACCAAATTGTTGGCCAAGTGATAGAGATATCTGTAATTTGGGCGCTTGGTAACATCCTAGGTAAACAGCCAGGGACTTGGTTTCTTGGGAGCGGCCCTGCTCCCCGCAACAATGCGACAAAGCTCAGAGGGACTCAGATGGAAGGAAAGCTTTTGAAAAGGTTGTTCCAGAGCTCTTGCTTGCTGCCGAGCTCCAAGGAAGCTGGACTTTTCATTCCTGCTGCTCAAACCATGCTTCACCGACCCAATGCCTGCTAATTCAACAAATATTTACCAAGCACGGATTGGCCCAGCCTGTGCAAAGGCACTGGGGCTACAGATGTGCAAAAGCTGGGGCCCTGCCCTCAAGAGACTCAATCTGGAGGGGAGGCAGCCAAGTTCAGCCCGTGTGGCAGATGCTATGATGTAGTATGCACTTGGCACAGGGGTCTGCCCCCACGGAGGAGGTAGCGTTTGACTTGACTTGGAAATGAAGAGGACTTTCCATACCAGAGAAGTGGAAAGAGGGTGTCCTAGATGGAATGAACAGCAGGTGCAAAAGCACAGAGGTTTCAAAACTACCTGGACTCTTTGGAAATCAAAAGAAATACACTATTGCAGGGAATAAAGTGCTAAGGAGGTCAGTGGCCGACGGTGTGACTGGACAGGCAGGCAGGAACAGAATCATACCTTTGTGAGCTAAGGTGTTCAGGGTTTATCCTTTAGGTAATAGGGAGCCGAGGAGGAATCTTGAGCAGGGAAGTGATATGATTAGATTTTTGTATTAGAACACTCACTCCTTTCTGAGGAATGAGATCTTGCCATTTGCAACGACGTGGATGGAACTGGAGGGTGTTATGCTGAGTGAAATAAGTCAATCGGAGAAAGACATGTATCATATGACCTCGCTGATATGAGGCATTCTTAATCTCAGGAAACAAACTGAGGGTTCCTGGAGTGGGGGGGGGGGGGGGGGGGGGGGGAGCTGGGTGATAGACATTGGGGAGGGTATGTGCTATGGTGAGCGCTGTGAATTGTGCAAGACTGTTGAATCACAGATCTGTACCTCTGAAACAAATAATGCAATATATGTTAAAAAAAAAAAAAAGAAGAAGATAGCAGGAGGGGAAGAATGAAGGGGAGGAAATCGGAGGGGGAGACGAACCATGAGAGACGATGGACTCTGAGAAACAAACAGGGTTCTAGAGGGGAGGGGGGTGGGGGGATGGGTTAGCCTGGTGATGGGTATTAAAGAGGGCACGTTCTGCATGGAGCACTGGGTGTTATGCACAAACAATGAATCACGGAACACTACATCAAAAACTAATGATGTAATGTATGGTGATTAACATAACAATAAAAAATTTAAAAAAAAGAACACTCACTCCTTCCTGTCTTGAAAAAACTCTACTGCATGTCATTATCAGGAAACTAAGGCAGGCAACTTCTTTACAGCATTGCTTATGATAGTGAAAGCCCCAAAAACAAAATAAACGTCCAGCGGTAGAAAAATGAACAAAAAGTGGTGTAATCATAAAATGTAATAGGGCTCAATAGTTAAAATGATCCAGCATGACCAGATCTTAAAAGCATAACTTTGAGGGGCACCTGGGTGGCTCAGTCCATTAAGCATCTACCTCCAACTCAGGTCACGATCCCAAGGTCCCTGCTCAGCAAGGGAGTCTGCTTCTGCCTCTTCTCCCTCTGTGAAATCTCTTGCTCTTGCTCTCTCTCAAATAAATAAAAATAAATTCTTTTTTTTAAAGCATGATTTTGAGTAGAAAAAAGGTGAGTTTCAGAATCTGTATGGCATGGTAAAATGCATGTAAAATTTAAAACCGCACGTCTGTATATCATTATAAATCATATATATGTAGAAAAGCATAGAAACATGGATTGTTGCTTCTGGAGAGTGAGGGAAAGGCATGAGGAAGGGGAGAAATACAAAGAGAAATTTATCTAGAATGTTCTATTTGTGTTTACAAGAAAAGAAGTAATGGAGCAAAAATGCTAAAACAGTAAATTCCCTGCATTTAAAACAACTTGAACTTTGTTTTTTAAAAAACCAGAGATCCATCTGGTGGAGCTGTCGAGGAGGAAACAGGAGAGACCGAGAAGGCAGTCCAAGCCGGCCTTGTTGCCTCCCTAGTGGGGGAGAGCTGGGGGCAGGTCTGGGGAGCCCCCGAGGGCAGTGCACAAGGCAATCTTTTCACCCCACCTTCTTGAGCCGCTTTTAGCCCTGGGCAGAGCTGATGTGCAGTTCTGGCCTCTTGTCTGGTGTCCCTGGAAGATGTGGGGCTCGGTCTCGTCCAGACCTGGCCACCGTTTGGATCTGACATGAAGCATGGTTCACAGTCCCTGGATGCCAGTACTGTTCCTGGACACCTGCTAACCAAGGGGCAGAGGCAGGAGGCTCTTAGAATACCTGGGAACGTTTGACATTGTATGCTCAGAGTAGAGATGGGGTGTGTGTGTGTGTGTGTGTATACACATGTGACTGCATGTGCAAAACCGAGGAGCAGGGTGAAAGCGAATCTTCTGGAAAGGGATTTGCAGTGGATTCTGTGACCTAAGTGTGCTCCGTGATGGGAATGTTCTTATACAGTTCAGAGAAGTAAGAATGAATCTTTCCAGAAGGAATTCATTTTTAGACAACTACTTACCATTCAGATCTCCATCCTCTGACCTAGTGGGAATACAATAAACATGTACGTGCATCTACATATATTTATGTGTCTGGGCTAGAGCCGTGGCAGGAAAAGAATACGTTTCTTTTTTTTTTAATTTTTTAATTGTTATGTTAATCACCATACATCATTAGTTTTTGATGTAGTGTTCCATGATTCATTGTTTGTGCATAACACCCAGTGCTCCATGCAGAATGTGCCCTCTTTAATACCCATCACCAGGCTGACCCATCCCCCCAACCCCCTCCCCTCTAGAAACCTCAGTTTGTTTCTCAGAGTCCATCGTCTCTCACGGTTCGTCTCCCCCTCCAACTTACTCCCCTTCATTCTTCCCCTCCTGCTATCTTCTTCTTCTTTTTTTTTTTTTAACATATATTGCATTATTTGTTTCAGAAGTACAGATCTGTGATTCAACAGTCTTGCACAATTCACAACGCTCACCATATAGCACATACCCTCCCCAATGTCTGTCACCCAGCCACCTCATCCCTCCCACCCCCCACCACTCCAGTAACACTCAGTTTGTTCCTGAGATTAAGAATTCCTCATATCAGTGAGGTCATATGATACATGTCTTTCTCTGATTGACTTATTTCACTCAGCATAACACCCTCCAGTTCCATCCACGTCGTTGCAAATGGCAAGATCTCATTCCTTTTGATGGCTGCATAATATTTCATTGTGTATATATACCACATCTTCTTTATCCATTCATCTGTCGATGGACATCTTGGCTCTTTCCACAGTTTGGCTATTGTGGACATTGCTGCTATAAACATTGGGGTGCACGTACCCCTTCGGATCCCTACATTTGTATCTTTGGGGTAAATACCCAGTAGTGCAATTGCTGGATCGTATGGTAGCTCTATTTTCAACTGTTTGAGGAACCTCCATACTGTTTTCCAGAGTGGCTGCACCAGCTTGCATTCCCACCAACAGTGTAGGAGGGTTCCCCTAGGAAAGAATACGTTTCTGTTTGTGCTTTCCTGGGCCAAGCTAATCCTTGCTTCCACCCCAGCCTGGATTTTGTGGGCATCCAGTAAAGGAAAACTGTGACTTTTCTGCAATTACATATGAATTTCATGACTTAGGCGTATCCTAGAAGGAATATATCTGCCCGATGCCCACAGCCTTACTTAAACAAACTTATCATGCTTTCTAAGAACAAAGGCGTCCATAGCTACATAATCAATAATATGCAAGTCATTCTTCTCTGGGGACCATCACTTGGTCTTTAATATACAGAGCCAGGAGAACATGCAAAGAGAGACTCACCCTCTTTTTTTTTTTTTTTTTAAAGATTTTATTTATTTATTTGACAGAGAGAGACACAGCGAGAGAGGGAACACAAGCAGGGAGAGTGGGAGAGGGAGAAGCAGGCTTCCCGCGGAGCAGAGAGCCCGATGCGGGGCTCGATCCCCGGACCCTAGGATCATGACCCGAGCCGAAGGCAGACGCCCAACGACTGAGCCACCCAGGCGCCCCCTCTTTTACACGTGCACACATGCGCGCGCACGCAAACACACACACCTCCCCACTATAATTATAATTATCATGCTGGTTTCCAGATCACGGGTTAATAGGCTTGGCCTGGAGACGCCTGAAAGGCACCCAAAGGCAATTAGTGGTGTCCCTTCGCCACCCCCTACATACTGTCAGAGCCTTTGCACTTGTTGTCCCCTCTCTAGCACATGCGTCCCCCGGGTCCTTCTGTGGCTCACTTCCTCCCTGCATTTAGGTCTCAGCTCAAGTGCCACTTCCTCAGAGAGGCCCGGCCTGGCCACCTCCAAGGCTCTCTATCTGCTTACCAGCTGTATTTTTTTCCAGAACTTTTCATTCCTGGGCATTATGCTGTGCATTTCTTTGTTATCCAGCATCCATCTCCCTGTGGGTCCTAGACCAAGAGCTTCATGAGGCCCCATCATCACAGCCACATGCCCAGAGCCTAGGGCGGTGCCTGGCACATAGCGGACATTCTGTCTGTATTAGCGGGACAAATGAATTGAGCACCCCTCGTTTCCTCTCCATGCCTACCTTCTCCGTTCCCCAACTTCCTCTCCTGCCCCCATCTCAAACCTGCTGGCAGGGTCAGTCCTCAGGAAGCTGTCAGGCAGGTGAGGTCCGTGGCTCTTCTCCTCGTGTCCGTTGCCCATCCCCCCTCGTGGGTACCTCTCTCCCACCTGCAGCTGCCCCCCAGCAGCGTGGGCCTTCTCTGTGGGCAGGATCCAGGCTCAGGCACCTCAGATGACTGTAGGGAAGTTGGGAATTGAGGGAAGATTGTAAGAAAGGTAGGGCTGCCAGGTCACAGAGCATAGAAGGTCATTCAGGGTATCCTTTAGCACCCAGGACCCAGCTTCTTGCCTTTCTCATAGGAGTTAGTGCTGCCATTGTAGGCACTCAGCCCCTTTCTTCTTGCTACCGGATGCCTCCTCCCCGCTGCCCTGATCCACAGTATCTGACTCTGCCCCACCCCCACTCCTCTCTCCTTCCTGGCTTCGGCTTCTTTGTGTAATAAACTTGGATAGGGAGAGCCAGCTATGTGCCAGGTCCCAGGCCAACATCACCCCAGCCCACCTGGTGTGCACCCCTCCCTTGCTCCTTTTCCTCCACTGCCCCTCTTCGTCCTGGAGCCTGCAAAGCTCAGCTCAGCCAGACCCCACCACTACCTTGTTCCCCAGAAGCCCCACCCCCCCTCAGGTCTCCATCACTCTGGTGGCAAATGATCACATACTCCACAGTGGTATTTTCCACTTGACTCCCCAGCAAGATTACAAACTGCTTGAGGGTAGGAGATGTGTCTTAACCTCAGAGACCCAAGCTATAAGGACCCAGGAGAACAGCTTCTTTTGTTAGAAGCCAGATATTCCCCTCCCTCTTCCCACCATCGTCCATGCATCCCAGGCCATTCTAGCCACCTAACCTCATGGGAGAAGAAATCCTGAATACATTGAACAGCGATGCGACCACAATGCGCCTTAGGCACCTGCTGTATGCTGGGTACTGGGGGTGCCCTGGTGAGTGACGATAGACCAAGAGTCCCTGTTTTCCTGGGTCTTAGAGTCAGGGCGAGGGGAGAGACTCATCAAACGCTTACGTGAATGAATCTAGCATTGCATCACTACGAAGGTGAGCTCTCCGGAGGAATAGGGCCTTGCTCGTGAAAGATAAAGCCTGGTTTGGTTGGTAAGGGGCGGTGACACTTGGCTGAGACCTGAAGGATGAACAGGCTTTGAGGAGGCACGGAGGGAGCATCCTGGGGGCTCAGCATCTGAGTCCCAGCCATTCCACATAAAAGCTGTATCTCTCATTCTTGCAGCTGCAATAACCATGTGATTTATTGCTTGAACGGGATACTTTTGAGAGGAAAAGTGGGAGCTGTTAATAATTTCTCTGGGCCAATAGATGTCAGTGTCTGGGCAAATCAGGCGCCCGGTTGCATGAATTAAGAGTGACAATCTTCCTGCTTCCTGTCCCTCCAGCGATGAAAGGAACTTCAACCCCTGGTCAGAGCTGCCGGAAGCCTGAGCTTTCGCCTGCCCTTGGACACGGGAGAAGGCAGAGGATGCACTCCAGGAACGTGGAAGTCGGGGTGGGGCAGGCAGGAAAGTTTACGCAGGCCCCCAGAGCTAGAACCAATGATCAGGAACGAGGGCAGGCCTGTGTCAGGGAACAGGTGGGAGGGGGCGGGTGGCACCAGTTTCCAGTGGCAGTGACTCTGAGCTTGGTGTGTGAGCTGTCCCCCTCCCCAGCTGCCCAAGTCCTGCCTGCTCGAGGACAGGCAGGGGAAGTTTGGGTTCCTGTGGCCTCTTTGAATTTCTTTCGCTCTACCTCCTTGTGCAAAGGTGGCCTGATCTGTACTTGGAGTATAGGTAGAGCCTGATGGAGTGTGTGTGTGTATGTGTGTGTGTGTGTGTGTGTGTAAGAGAGAGAGAAACCTGTTTCTCTCTGCTCCTCTGTCTGTCTGACTCTCAAGACTATTAATACAAACCCCACGTCTGGCTGAGCCACCAGAACATGAGCTCCCCACAGCAGAATGCCACCCCTCCCAGCTGAGCCTGTTGTCTGTTCTGTTTCTGATCGGCGCCAGGCTCATAGACCCCATGTAGGTAGAATATAACTTTCCATAAATAACCCCTAGCCCGACCTACAATTTAGGCTTTGGGTTTTTTTTCCCCTCGTGGTAATGGGATTATAGACTGGGCTGATCCCTCCTGGGTCTTGGGGTCCCAGAAAGTAGACCCTAGGTGTACCTGGGGTTGGGCATTGTTTGGGATGCCCAGTTCCCCACCCCCCTATGCTGCCTGGCACATGGTGAGGACTCAGTACATGTTGAGGAATGCAGCCGATCGAGTCTCATGCCCCCATGAACACAGCCGTGCACCTTCAGCCCCAGTGCCCTTGCTTGGGCCACGCCCCCTGCTTAGAACCCTGTGCCACCTTCTCCACCAGGAGAACTTCTAAGCAACACCCACCTCTGTGAAACCTTCCCGAAGAGTCTTCCCTCGTTCCTACCACAAAGTGAATTACTCCTGTGCTCGTTCCCTTAACACTCTGTACAGACAATGTGGCCTGATGACTTGCCCACGTGCCCACCAGGTTCTGAGCAGCTTGAGTGAGCGTCAGAGCAGGAACTGATCCCACATCGGGCTGTGGGCGAACATCTAACCCCTGGGTGCCCCAGTTTCCTTAGATCCAAACACAAGCCTGGCTCCAGAGCCCATGTCCCCATCTTTTGTACCACATGGCCTCTGGGGCCGGGACCATGTATCCATTTCCTACCTGTTCTCATTCCCATCTCTGAGACACTCCTCTCGGTGCGTGGGTTCCCTGAAGGCTTTCGCTGGGGCCTCCTCGGGGCCTAGAGACACAACACCCACTGACAACTATCAGAAACTTGCTGGTGATGATAAGGAATTTAGGAGGATTCATTGGGAGTTAAAGTGAAAAGGCTTCGGGGCTGGGGAGGGCTTTGGGGTGGGGTTACCCCAAGAGGGGCTGGACTGGATTCAAAGCTTTGACTCATCTCTCCCTGTGGCGATTGAAGAGTATTCCTTGCATGTCAGCCGTGAGACACCTTGGTGAGACAAGACCAAGAGAAGGACAAGACATTGACCCTGTCCATGACCTTACATTTTCACCGGGGAGGCATACAATTCACTTTTGGGCAAACACGTGACAGAGCCCCGTGGGAGCTGGAACTGAGTTGTACGTGGCTTGTGTCAGCCTCAGCACTAAGCAGGGCTTGGCCAGGTGAGACACACGATCCACGAATGAATACTGAATGGAAGACATAGAATCAGAAACCAAGGTCGTGGCACGGACAAAGGGGCTGGGGCATCTCAGGAGAGCTCAGAGGGGATTGCAACATCCCTGGAAGGTTCAAGCTCCGAGGTGACAAGGAACATGAACCCTAAAGCAAGAGCAGAAGTCGTTGTACCATCGTCCATGCATCCCAGGCCATTCTAGCCACCTAACCTCATGGGAGAAGAAATCCTGAATACATTGAACAGCGATGCGACCACAATGCGCCTTAGGCACCTGCTGTATGCTGGGTACTGGGGGTGCCCTGGTGAGTGACGATAGACCAAGAGTCCCTGTTTTCCTGGGTCTTAGAGTCAGGGCGAGGGGAGAGACTCATCAAACGCTTACGTGAATGAATCTAGCATTGCATCACTACGAAGGTGAGCTCTCCGGAGGAATAGGGCCTTGCTCGTGAAAGATAAAGCCTGGTTTGGTTGGTAAGGGGAGGTGACACTTGGCTGAGACCTGAAGGATGAACAGGCTTTGAGGAGGCACGGAGGGAGCATCCTGGGGGCTCAGCATCTGAGTCTGTAGGTGTGGGGGTAAACTAAGGCAGGGACGAGTGTCGCAGGAGAGCGTGGCCCCTTGGGCATCAGGAAGGAAATTTGGTAGAGCGGGGTGTGGGTGGGGGCTGGGAAGCAAGCAGGGGAAGGCCTCTCGCGTCAGGATGAGAAGCCAGAACTCAATCCTGGGCCAGGAGAAGCTACGGAAGGATTGCGAGCAGGGGTGTGGCATGATGAGAAGGGTGTTTCTGGAAGACAGTGTGGAGGGCAGGCTGCTTGATGGAGACCAGGCTGAAGTTAGGACAGTCGCTGTGGCGAAGGAATGAGGTCTAGGTTTGGAAAGGAAGGGACAGACAGGACTCTCAAAGGGACGACATAATTGCCACAAGGGCCCCCCGCGGCCCAGTCAAAGGTGTCTCCAAGGTCGAGGTCCTAGTGACCAAGAGAAGGATGTTAACTTGGACAGAATGACTGTGTGTGGTTGACGAAATGAGACCACATCCTCTCAGAAATGATTCATTGTCTTTATTAACAATGCCTCTGGACTCGGAAAGAACAGACTGGTATTTCATAAAGCAATATTAACGTTGTCATTTCTCTACAAGAAAAAACTTTTGCATAAATAACTTAAGTGAGAAAATAAATAGGTAACTTAACTCTTTTTAAGAACCACGACTCTCATTCTTGTGGACAAACCCCACATGAAAGGATTGCAAAAATGGCCAGCCCGGCAGGCTTTCACGTGGTATGTGCTTCTGTTTAAAAAAAAAAAAAAAAAGTTTCTTTTTTTTCTTTTAACAATTAAAAACTACACAGAAAGTAAGAGATGTCTGGAAATGACTTTCAGAAAGATTTTTGGATGACAGCTAACTGGTCTTGCGGTTTTCTCAGCATATATACAGCACTTGTAATTTTTCCCCAAGTAGTAGTATTTTAACGTAAGGTGCGCCGTCACAGGTAACAGCAGGAAGAAGCTAGCTTCTAGACAGAATCGTGTCTGTAAGTGGTAGGCAGGAGGAGGTGCCTGCAAAGGGATCTGCTGGTCTTTGAATGGGTGCTGGCTTCTCCCTTGGGCCTGCAAGCCCAGTGTCCTGGGACCTTGAGCTTCTCTGCAGAAGGTGACTTTAAAATATGGCCGTGGTGGGGGGTGCTGTTCTTTCGGAATGGGGGGCGGTGATTTCTGTCCGAGCTCTACTCCCTGCCCTTCCCCCGTCCTCCCCTCCCGCCCCCGCCTTGGGACCTTCTCCTTCTCTATCCCAACTGGTGGATTTGTTTCTGCATCCTTTGAGGTGGAGGGGTCGAGGTAGGGAAACCTCTGGGGAGGCCAGACTGGAAAGAACACAGCTTCTTCCACGGTTTTGTCAGCCATAAAAAAGACTCCCCCCCCCCCCCCCCCCCGCCCCCACCACCACGCTTGTTTTTCATCTTTGGTTGTCAGATCAGAGGTTTACAACTCTGAATTCTGGAGGTGACCATGGCGGTAATCCAATCCAACCTCTCTCTCTCTCCTTTGCCCATTCAAAAGGCACCCAAGGCCTTGGAATCATGTGACAGTAGATTCCTCGAGATACAAATCCCAGCCCCACCTTCATTTTCCAAAGAGGAAATTGAGGACAGACTCGGGACAGAAAGAGAAGAGTGTGGTCCAAGGTCATCCAGCAAGTTAGTGGCAGAGTCCGGACTGGGAACCCTATCTGCGGACCCCAGTCCTGTGTTCTTGGCACAACAAGGCACTAAAGGCTTTATGAGGGGCAGAGGAGTGGGGGAGGAATCTTATCGAACTTTCTTAACCAGTCCCCGGACTTTTCTCATTCCCCACCGCTCCCTTAGAACCCCTGGGCGGTGAAAGGCTTGCTTTCCTGCCTCCCTCTGAAGTGGGACCAGCAAAGGTGGGCGGCCCCGGTGGGCGGGGCTGCGTGGCTCAGTGTGTGTGACTCTCAGCGCCCTCCCCTGCCCTGCGGGACCCCCTCGGACGCGGGGGAGTGGGGACGGGGGCTCTTCTGGCCCTCCCCGCCCCGGGATCCGCAGGGCCTGGCTGCCTCCTGCGGAAGCCCGGAAGGTCTCAGCCCCCTGCCCGGGGTTGCAGACATTTACAATGAGATACAAACAATCAGACCGCGCGCCGAGGGCAGAACCCCGGGCGCCTGGGCCGGGGCGCGGGTCGGGGAGCGCGGCGCGGCGGGCGGCCTCTAATAGGCGTTCTCCAGCTCGGCCTGGTTGGCTTTGGCGCCCCGGGCGCGGGGCCGCGGCTTTCGGCCCTTCTGCGGCCGCGCGGCCTCGGGCCCGAAGTCCTTGAGCTCGGACTGGTTGTGGGAACGGGTGAGGCGCTTGCACTTGCAGGAGGCCACCAGGCGCACTTTGCGCGCGCGCGGCGCCGCGCCCCCGGGGCACAACAGCTGCACCCGCTGCGCGCGGTAGCGGTCGGGGATGCAGCGGAAGTCGGGCCCGCTCGGGCGCCACCACTTGCCGCGGCCGATGGCGTTGGGCAGCAGGCGCGCCGGGCCGCACTGACCCGAGCACACCAGCTCGGTGACCGGCTTGGCGCTGCGGCAGGGCCCGTCCGTCACGTAGCGGGTGAAGTGCAGTTCGCGGCAGCTGAACTCGGACACGTCTGCGGAGAGAGGGCGCGTTGAGACCAGCCCGGCTCCCTGCACGCCACCAACCCACGCCCCGGCCTTTTCCACACCTGCCGCTTTCCAGACGCGTTTGCCCCTGGGTATCTCTTCCGGGAAGGGCCCAGGTATTCTGGTGCGAGTGGAAAGACCTCTGGCCCACCCTTTCCCCCTAAAACTTTGATCTTGGGCAAGTCATTTAACCTCTCTGTGCTTCCTATCTGTAAAATGCATTGTCCTAAGGAGTTAGTGAGTGAATCCACTGCAGCCATAATGCAGGGGACACAGTGAGCACATAATAAGAGCTGGAAGTATAGGCCGTTATGTGTTCTTCTTCTTCTCCAAGGGGGGCTTTTTCTCCCCCATATAACTTACATCTGTGTAATAGAGTGCCTGGTCTAGGCAGAGTAGGTACTTGCCACACCCTTTGCATGGCCTTGGCTTCCCCTAAAGACTTTTTCCAGCCACTTGGGAGGGATGGCGAGGGATGGAGAAAGGAGTAGGGGTTAATTGAAGGTAATAAATCAGGGCAGCTGCCACGGAGGAGAGAGATGGAAGCGGAGGTGGGGAGGAGAAGTCATTAGACTTGAAAAGAGCCAAACGCTGCTTGTCCAACCCCCTCATCATCGCTGAGGACCAGGAGGCCTAGAGGGGGGAAAGTACTTGCCCAAAAGGCAGAGCTGCGCATCCTCACTCCACTTTCCTGGGGCCCCGGCGCCTCTGGGTTCCTCTAAGGGTGGACGCTGTGTGCCTGAGCACCCTTGTGGGAGGCTGCACTGGGGGTGGGGGCAAAGGGCTGCCTCTTACTGCAGTTACTTCCCTACCAGAGGGGATGGAGCTCTGCCTGAAAACCTACAGGTTCAGCTGCCACAAACACTTATTAAGCACCTGCTGTGTACCAGGCATGCTGCTGGGCACATCTCTTGTTTTGTGCCGTTTTAATGGATCCCAGATGGTAACCCAGCCTTGCTCCTGAGTTGGGGTGGGGGTGGGGATTGGGCTCTGAGGCCTGGCTTGGTCCCCTGAAGACACCGCGATCAACTCTCCTACTGTGGGCTTAAACAGGTGGGAGCTTTTTAAACAGCTGGTCCTCATGTGAGCACCTGTCCGTCACCCAAGGAGATGAACAACAGTCCTGAGACCAAAAGCCGAGAGAGGGCAGAACAGGCCAGGCCTCCACTCCCCAGGCCCTGGAGAACAAGCATAGCAGGGGAGATGTGGGTTTGCCTTCCTCCAGTGGCTGACCTGGTTTCTGGGCTGGCTTGGCATCCTCACCCCGGCTCCCAGGCTGCAGGGGTAGTGTGTGGAGGCGGCCTGTTTGCCCAGGCAAGGAGGCTTTTTGGGCTTTCCAAGAATAGTGCCCCCAGGTCAGGCACTTCCTCTACAGAAGGGACTTTGTTTTGAGCTCACAGCTTCCTTGGGGCCTGTGGCCTCTCATGGGAGCCTCGGGAGGTGGATATTTTGTACTTGGGCCCCATAGAGCCCAGGAAGCAGTCCCTTGAGCTTAATCGACCTTGCCTGGGGGGAATGGCAGGGTGGTGTTCTCCTGCCCTCCCTTTTTGAAGACTTGAGGTCCCAGGCCTCCTGTGAGGCTGCCCCCTTTGCCGAGCCCCACATTCCCAGCTGGTTGTGGGGCAGGGAGGGAGGGGATGAGGGGGCCTGGGCAGGGGACTCCTCTCCCACCCAGACAATGACTGGAGGGCAGTGAGGCCCTCCCTCTGAAGTGTCATTCCGGCCCCACCCCCAGCCTTTCCTGCCCGCTGCCGGGCCAGCTGTGCACACCGCCCCCTAGGCTTCTCCGTGCACACCTGACCAGGAGCCCAGATGTGCCCTCGACCACGGCCCTCGCCTTGTCACGAGGGTCAGGCTCCCTCCCTAGTAGGGAGGCAAGCCTGGGTCTCGGGTGGGGACCTGGGGACAGATGGGGCCACCTGTGTCCACTCCCTGCACAGAGGATGCTACCTCCCCTCCAGGGCCTGGACCCGAGTTGCTACCCAGGTCGGATGCTAATACTCTGCCTACAACTTCCATGCCTTCAAGTGTCAGCTCACTGGGAAGACTCGGGGCAGTGGGAGTGTCCTCTTCCCGCTGATTTGTGGGGACTTGCTCTGGCTCTCAGTCCCCAGCACCCCCCACACATTCCCCCACCAGGGCTGTCTTGGAATGGGATCAGACTGGGGTCAAATCTCAGCTCTTCTGCTCCCTACCAAGTTACTTAGTGTCTGGAGATTTCTTCACTTTCCAACTGGGAGTGCACCTCCTGGGGCTCCCCTGCGGCGGATCCCTCAGGTACAGCCTGGGTAGAGCGTCTACCTCCAGCAGGTGCTCACAGACAGGAGGCTCCCTTGTCTGGTCCCCTGTCCAGGGATGCCAGCTGCCGGGCCTGTCTCCTATAGTCTCAGGAGGGGATTCTTGGAAATTGTCTCCTTTCTGAGGCTCTGAGCCTGTCCCAGGGTTGTATCCTCACCACCTCTGCCTCCTTCCTGCCCCAGGCTCCTGCTGCCAGCCCCCCCACCAGCCTCATGCCCCCGCGCTGGATCGCCAAGGCTATTCTGGCTTGCCAGCCTCCCCCTGCCTCCAGGCGAGGCTGTCCCTCTGTTAGAGCTGACAGCGGCGGACGGGCCACCCCAGTCTTCACAACCTCCCAGAGAGAACCTTCCAGGCCCCTCGTGTGAAAAATGCCCTCCTCTCCAGCATACCTTTGGTCTCAAAGGGATGGTGAGGGGGCCTCCCTCCGTTCTCCGCCCGGTTCATGGTCTTGTTGTTCTCCAGCTCCGGCGGAGGCTCGGGGTACTCGCGCAGCTCGGGGATGATCTCTGTGGCATCGTTCTTGAAGGCCTGCCACCCCTGGCCGGCCCCCACACGGAAGGCTGCATGCACCAGCAGGCAGACAAGACACAGGGCAAGAGAAAGCTGCATGGTGCCAGCCAGAGGATGGCACCCAGCCTTCCAGTAGCACAGGCTCCGACCTCCAGCCTGGGACACGTTTGCCTTTTTAAAGCCCCCTCTGCCTGATGCCAACCAATGAGGACAGGCTGGGGCAGGGCTGGTCCCATGTTTCTCTCAAACCCAGGGGGAGGGAACGGGGTGTGCTCACAGCAAGCCCTCCCCAAAGACTTCCCAGGCACAGCAAACTCCCAAATTGCTGCTGGTGCTCCCAGGTGACCTAGAGGGAGGCGGGTGTGTGAGGCAAGCCTGCCCTCCAGCCCCTCCCACGTGCAGGCGGCTGTGGTTTTCAGATATCAAAATGAGCTCCAGCTTGGAATCTTTACCTCCTTGGGCCCCCTGGGCTTTCTCAAAAACAAACTGTGGACCAGCGTCACAAAGAAAACGACAGCGCTGAGCCCTCTGCAGGGCTGAGCCCAGCCAAGTCCCTTTCTCCGGCCAAGTTCATTTGTTACCCCACCAACAAATGGCCCAAGGGCTCTATCTCTGGCCCCCACAGACCCAGGCAGAGGCAGAAGGAGGCTTTTTAAGAAATGTCATCGGTCCCAGTTCCATGGGGAGGCTCAGCATCAATTATCTTGACCAAGATAGCCCTTTGTTGGCACCCTCTGGAAGGCAAGAGAGAAAACCGGAAGGCCACGGGGAGGGCGTCTGCTTGCACCAGGAGGCAGGGATTCCGGTTACAAGGCCAGGATGAGCAAGTCAACAGGCAATGGTGATGGAGCCCAAGGAGGAAATCTTGGGGCTTCTGTGCACCGTGACAGGCACTTCTTGGCCAAGACACAGCCGCTTGGGGACTGATGTGCCAAAGACACTTATTTCCATGGCTAGGCCGTGGCTAGGAATGGAGAGCACAAAAATCCCTTTTCTTAGCAAAAGCCAAGGCCAGCATTTTTGGTGCTGATGTTCTCTTCTTCTCCTTTTTTTTTTTTTTTTTTTTTTTGGTCTCCTGGACCATTACATTTTTCAAAAAGAGTTTTGAGTCCTATGTGGAAAGCCTTATTGGTGCATGCTATGGGGTGTGGGGTGCATTCCATGAAGCCATCCCAGGTCCAGCTAGCCACAAAAAAGCCAAAAGGAATTGCCACCTTAGCCCTGGAGCAGAACGAGGGGCCTGGGAGGGGTAGGGTACTGGGGAGGAAGGTTCACACCTGAGGTGCAGGAAAAGAAAGGAGAGCCAGCGGAAGCTTTCCCTGCGGATAAAGGAGGAGGTGCATCAGGCTCCTGGCCCTGAAGGAGGCTGGGAAGAGGGCTGTGGCCCAGGTCCCCTTGGTATTTTCACTGGGCAATGAATCAGCACGCCCCACCTGCAGAGCCTCTAGGAGGCCTTTGCCACCTGCCTTGACTTGTAAGCCGCGGTGTCCATCTGCAGCCGTCTGTCCCTCCTTTCCACCATCCATCACTCCACACATGAATGCAGCTGCTCTGACAGTTTTACAAGCCAGACAGAAGCCCCTGCAGGAAGGGCCCTCTCTGATACCTGCTTCCTAAGTCAGTTTCCTTCGGGGCAGACGAAAACAGCTGTGGCCATTGTTGGAGGTGATCTATCTCTCCCAACAGAGCCCGTGGGTGTTGTGAGAAGCTGGCCCTCTGCGCCCCCTCCCCCTGTCTCTGACCCTCCAGCCTCCTTTTCCCTTGCTCTGGAATGTGGACCGTTAACCCAATCGTGGCCGGACAACGGCCTTCTTGCCCTGGATTTGGGAGAGGGAGGTTCCGAGGCCGGATTCCTTGAGCTGGCGCGATCGGGACGCTGAAACCCCACCTGCTGGTGGGAGCTACAGACCCAGCCGCCGGAACCCGAGCCCGTGGGGCCCATCCTCGGAGCACTGCTGCCACCTGCTGGAGACAGAAGAGCCGGCGGCTGGAGGATGGCGAAGGGTTTTATTTCATTTCATGTTTTATTTGGAACTAAAGTCATTGTTAAAAGAAAAAAAGAGAAGAATCCAGTGGATTTGAACCTATGAAGTATGTCCATCCTTTTGAGTTATTCTCTGCCAAGGTATAGGCTGCTCTTCCCAGAACGGCTCACAGAGAACCTGCTATGATGCCATCTGCTTTTTCACTTCATGCTAATCCAGCTTTATATTTACTCAGTTCGGGAGCTTATCATTGTTCAGAGTTAAACCCCCAGGGTTTTAGCTGACGTCTGTTGCGGGTACTTAGGTTATTTCCAATGCTTCCCTATCCTCAGTAGGGATGATATGAACGGACTCCTCGTACGAAATAATTTTTTGAGTTAAACTCTTTGCGATCATTGTAAATTCACATGTACTTGTAAGGAATAAAACAGAGCAAATTCCACGTACTCTTTGCCCAGTTCTCTCAATGGTAGCATCTTGCAAAACTATAGTACAATATTACCAGGATATTGACATTGATACGACCCACCAATCTGATTCAAATTTCCCCAGTTTTACTTGTATTCGTGTGCACACGCACATGTGTGTGTGTGTGTGTGTGTGTGTGTGTGTGTGTTTCGGTCTATGTCACTTTATCATATGTGTAAGTTCCAGTATCCATCACAGCCAAGATAAGGAACAACTCTGTGACCACAAAGATCCCTCTTGTTGCCTTTTGATAACGACACCTACCTTCTTCCCATGCCCCCCTAGCCCGTGGTACCACTAATCTGTCATTTCAGAAGTGTCATATAAATGGAACCAAATTGTATGTAACCTTTTAGGACTGGCTTTTTTCGCTCCAAGTGATTCCCTGGAGATTCATCCCGGTTGTTGCATGTATCAACGATTTGTTCCTTTTTCCTGCTGGGTAATATTCCACAAAATAATTAAAAAAAAAAAACTTTAGTGTTACTTCCAGAAGTGAACACTGGGTCTGGGAGAGTGAACAGTTGGCTGTGCATTGCAGGGTTGTTCTCCAGAAAGCTCAGCCAGGTCCCCGGTCCCACCAGTGTCATACAGGTAAACGTGCGCGTAAGTTGGCTAGGGCTGTCGAAACCAAGTACCTCAAACTGGGTGGCTCGAACGACAGAAATGCATTTTCTCATAGTTCTGGAGGCTGGAACTGTGAGATCAGAGTGTTGGCAGGGTTGGTTCCTTGTGAGGGCTTGTGAGCAGAGTCTGTTGCATGTCTCTGCCCTTGCTGCTGGTGCCTTTACTGGCAATCTTTGGCATTCCTTGACTTATAGAAGCATCCCCCCAACCCCCGATCTCTGCCTTCATCTTCATGTGGCATTCTCCCTGTGTTTGTCTATGCCCTCATTTCCCCTTTCTTTTTTTTTTTTAAGATTTTATTTATTTATTTGACAGAGACAGCGAGAGAGAGAGAACACAAGCAGGGGGAGTGGGAGAGGGAGAAGCAGGCTTCCCGCCGAGCAGGGAGCCCGACGTGGGGCTCGATCCCAGGACCCTGGGATCATGACCTGAGCCGAAGGCAGACGCTTAACGACTGAGCCACCCAGGCGCCCCTCATTTCCCCTTTCTTAAAAGGACATCAGTCATATTCAGTTAGGTCCACCTTAATGACCTCATCTAATTATATCTGCTACAACCCTACTTCCAAATAAGGTCACGTTCTGATGTACTAGGAGTTAGGATTCAAGATATGAATTTTGGAGGGGCATGGTTCAGCCCATAACAGCACGCGCCTCCACAAGGTGACCAACTCTGGGTTTGGGCTAAAAATCTTTAAATTGCATTTAATAATTTAACAGTTGTACCTAAATTTCTAGCAAGGCTTTTTTTTTTTTTTTTTGTGATGATTTGCTGGTTCTCATTTCTACCAAGCTGCCTGTTCGTATGTCCACTTGCCAAACCTTTCATGAGGCAAGACCCACCCCTGCCAGGAGCTGTGAACCGATCCATACTCCCCCTCCAGGAGCTCCTGTACTGGGGAAGAAAACAGTTCTTCAGCAAAGAAAGTGGTTAGTGCCACTGAGGAAAGGTTTAGATGCATTTTTTTAAAAGATTTATTTATTTATTTGAGAGAGAGAATGAGATAGAGAGAGAGAACATGAGAGAGGGGAGGGTCAGAGGGAGAAGCAGACTCCCTGCCGAGCAGGGAGCGGGATGCGGGACTGGAGCCCGATGCGGGACTCGATCCCGGGACTCCAGGATCATGACCTGAGCCGAAGGCAGTGGCTCAACCGACTGAGCCAACCAGGCGCCCTAGATGCATTTTTTTAAAGGGACAAAGTGTTATGAGCCTGCAGAGGGGAGAACAGTCTCTTCTGCCTGGGGTGTATCTGGGACCCACACAGGAAGATGTGGCCTTTGCACCCCACTTTGAAGGATAGGTCAAGTTTGGAAAGAAAGGTATGTTTGTTTGAATCCTCGGGATTATAGAATCTTTGATCTGAAAGAAGCCTCCAGAGGCATCTAACTCTCTACTTGGTTCTCAAGCCACCTGCCTGTAATTCATGGGAATGGAGGGTTCTCCTTATGGGCTGCATTTTTACACAGACTTTGCTCCCACAGGTCAGGGTAAAATGGAATATCTGGATTTGGAGGGCTATCCTGTCTATAGGCAGTTGTCTGCAATAAGGGACATCCAAATCAGCCTGTCTTTTTTTTTTTAAGATTTTATATTAGGGGCGCCTGGGTGGCTCAGTCAGTTAAGCGTCCATCTTTGGCTCAAGCCCTGATCCCAGGCTCCTGGGATCAAGCCCCAAGTCGGGCTCCCTACTCAGTGGGGAACCTGCTTCTCCCTCTCCTCCCCACTCATGCTGTCACTATTTCTGTCTCTCTCTCAAATAAATAAATAAATATTTGACAGAGAGAGCGCGTGCAGGTGTGAGCGAGTGCACAAGCGGGGGGAGCAGCAGAAGGAGAGTTGGCATGGGGGTCTTGCAGTGGCGGTGAGAGACCAGGCTCAGCTCCGAACACAGCACAGAAAGTGGGAATCTATAGCCCAGGAGCAGTGTGGGGTCAGTGGATGGAAAATTACTAAGAGGAAGCAGGGAAGGTAAGGGGGGATTCTGGCTAAACCAACCTAACCTGATTCCTGCTGAAGGCAGTGGTGGCGATCAGACTTCACCTGCGGGACAGTGGGGGGGGTGGTGGTGGTGAAGAACCCGATTAGATACTGAGGATGATCAGATGGGGAGGTTGGGGGAATTCTGGCTAAAATGGGACAAAAGGAGACAAACATGGAAGTCCAAAGGTCGGGCCTAGTTGAAAAAGAATGAAGTCTGGCAAAAGAGAGCCTCTGTCACCCCGTGGGTTTGGAGACCGGCTTCCCTCTTCCAAGCCCAGTTGCACCTGCCCTCTGCTCTCCATTCTCCTTTTCAACTCCTCTCTTCTTTCCGCCCTCCCGCCTCTCAGGGCGGCTGCCCCAGCGCTCCGCGCACTGGGAACATTCCACCGGAAGGACATCTAGTTCATGGGCTTTCGGACTAGGTTTCTCAGAACTCCACATTTCCACAAGGATGTCTTACGGTTTTAAAAATATGTACATTTCAGGGCGCCTGGGTGGCTCAGTCACCGAAGTGTCCGACTCTGGACTTCAGCTCAGGTCATAATCTCAGGGCTGTGGGATCGAGCCCTGTGCTGGGCTCTGCGCTCAGCACAGTCTGCTTGAGATTCTCTCTCCTTCTGCCCCTCCCCCTGTTCATGCACATGTGCTAAAATAAAATCTTCAAAAAATATTTATTAAAATATGTACATTTCAATTATGTAAAAATATAATGAAAAAAAAGGAGGTAGGGAAACAAACTACAAGAGACTCTTAATGATAGAGAACAAACTGAGGGTTGATGGAGAGAGGTGGGGGGGATGGACAAGATGGGCGATGGGTAGGAAGGAGGGCACTTGTTGTGACGAGCACTGGGTGTTGCATGTAAAGGAGGAATCACTGATTTCTACTCCAGAAACCAATATTGCACTCTATGTTAACTAAGTAAAATTTATTTTTTTAAAGATTTTGTTTGACAGAGAGAGAGAACACAAGCAGCAGGGAGCAGCAGAGGGAGGGAGAAGCAGACTCCCCACTGAGCAAGACCCCAGGATCATGATCTGAGCCAAAGACAGACACTTAGCCGACTGAGCCACCCAGGCGCCCCCTAAGTAAAAGTTAAATAAAAATAAATAAAAATATAAAAACACACATTAATTAAATGTGGTGTATTTCCACTTTTAATGAAATGGAGACCACCCATTCATTGTGTTGCCTCTAGGTTAACTCATTTTAGTGCAGACTTCCAAAACAGAATCTCTGTGCATTTGGACTTCTTATAAATGGGTCATCAATTCAGAAGGCCATGGCTCAGAGACTCTGTCTAAATATTGGGCTTGGGGATGCCACCCCCATAAAATTATCTTTCTTTTTTTTAAGTCATCTCTACATCCCAGCATGGGGCTCAAACTCACCACCCAGAGATCAAGAGTTGCACACTCCCACTGAGCAGCCAGGCAACCCCCCCCACCCCCGTAAAATTACACAAGCAAGCACAGAACAATCCTCCTTAGCTTTGACACTGTGCCATCACAACAGATGACAGAAATTAACAGGATATTAAGCAGATAAACTGCAACTGTTATTCATAAGTCTCATTTCAACATTCTGTGCTCATTAAAGCAGCCTGGACCTTTAAAATTAGAGTATACAGAAATCACAGCACACCATACACAACGGAATGCTAGGTAGCTAGTAAAATGAATGGTGCTGTAAGAAACAACTGTTTGTTAAGCACAAAAGCAAATGCAGAACATTTTCCATGGAGATCTCTATATACACAGACACACGTATGTGTACTTACGGATGCATGGGATTTTTTTTTTAAGATTTTATTTATTTGTCAGAGAGAGAGAGAGAGCACAAGCAGAGGGAGAAGCAGGCTCCCCCCTGAGCAGGGAGTGGGACTTGTTCCCAGGACCCTGGGATCATGACCTGAGCTGAAGGGAGACGCTTCACCGACTGAGCCACCCAGGTGCCCCACAAAGAGGTTTTTTTCTGTCAGGGAGAAAAGGCACACAACTCTCTTTTGAGTTATTTATTCAGAGAAAAAAAGCCAATGCTTACCATAAGGGAGATAAATGCTAATGACAGAGTTTAAGGCATCTGGGGGCAGGGCTATGTTTTGGGGCTGCCCGTTTGCAGGACCATTCAAACCCTAATCATCTTCACGTGAGGCCAGGTTGAGACTGTCACCCCCAGTCTCCTACTTTCTTAGGAACACAGATCTACCTCCCTCATTTAGGATGGGCCTCTCTATTCAAGAATATTCCAGTCAATTAACCCCCCAAAAAGCTGCAGTTTTTTAGAAACTAAATAAATAAAAAGATTATCCCTATCACGGGAAATTTCTGGTACTGGCAAGATAAGTTTAATCAACATCTACTGCATAAATATAATCATCTCGGGACTGAGAATGAGTTCGGGAGGGTTAATTTTTAGATGATACTTATTTTTGAAAGTTAGACAAAAGCAAACATAAGAGCATCAGAGAAAATCAGCAGTGATAAGAAGGACAAAAAAGACCATTTCTATGTAATGTAAGACATTTATTTTGGTTACAGTTAGTGCTTTAACGCTGCTTGGTGATACAACAGACGTTAAACTTACTTTCCTTTAAAACCAATTTAATACCTTCCCCTTTTCTGTCCAGGAAACTCACACTTTCACAATCAAATTACCCTGAAAGCTGACAGGAGATAAATTAAGCTTCCAACCGCTCTACTCTCTCAGCCAGAGAGGGCGTCTACTTCCAATCAGGATAAAGTCTTGACTTGGTAAGACCCACACTGTTGGCTCTTCAGTGGTTCTTGACACCGGTTTTATGACAGAAAATTTCCTGCGAGGAAAGCGCATATCTTCCTATTGTAAGATCAGTGCTTATTTGGATTAAAACATTAGCATCTTAACATTAACTTGTGACACAAAAGGCACCAACATTCCCTTTCAAAAACCATCCATCACCATGGGTGGAACACAGTGCCACCTGCTGGTCATCATATTATTACATCCCCTATAATTCCCAGGTTGGGGTAAATTCCAGGTGGGGATTCTGAGAATCCTACAGTGTCAGAGCCAAAGGGACCTTAGAGGTCTTCTAGATGAGTCCCCTCGTTTGACAGATGGTGGTTTCTGCTCTCCAGATAACTCAGAGTGGCAGAGAAACAGACCAGCCTGTGGAAAGCGTACTGCTTTTAGACTTGAGAAGAAAACCATTTGGTGCTCTAATTTGACCTAGGTGGGGGTCTGCTAGTCAAAGAAAGGGATCAGGTCAGGGGGGAGGGCAAGGGCACCCTGAGTTCCTATTCCATCACTTCCCAGGGGTAGAAAGCCGTCCAGAAACAGCTTCCACTGGCCATGGGCACGTGCTGGCTCTTACACAATAGAATTTTATTTTAACTCAAAAATTAGGAGCTAGATCTCATGAAGTAAAGATAGGGTTTCTGGGGCCAAAGACTACCAAGAAATCCCCAGTTATCAGCATAAAAGTAGCCCCCAAGTAAAGGCAGTAATTCTCCCAATGGCCTGTTTGCCCTCATGCCCCCACAAAAAGGCCTTCAAGAGGTCCTGGCTAACTAGCCTGAGTAGCTATGGCTGTCCTATGGAGTGACCCCTTCCTGAGCGTGGGAGGGGGAGCCCTCGCCCGAGTCCCAGAGCCTCTTCCAGAAGTAGAGCAGAAAGCTCCAACTTAGGGACACTACACGCTTCCTGGAGGAAGAGCCACACATTCTAATCGAATCGGGGACCCACACTTTTTGCTTCCTTTTCCTGGAGCGGGGATGGGTTTGTATCAACTCCCTCCCACCCTATTCCAGACCCCCCACCCACCCCGCGGCACCCCAGCTTGAATGGTTGTACTCCATCCACAAAACTGGCTCTTGCGTACACGGGCTGGGTCAAGGGCATATGCAGTGCACCTGGACACTCCCAGGGGGCTCCTTTCTTGGTGAGGAGCGTAGTATGGGACAAAGGATTCAGCTTCAGGGAGCAGCAAACCTGAAATCTGGCCTCAGCTCTTCCTTAGAGCCAGGACAGCCCAGGCACCATGCCCTCCATCAGTCCGAACTCCAGTTCCTTTTCCTTAAAAGGTCATAATACATGAATAAGCTCTACCAACTTGATAGGGTTATTGGAAGGATCAAGTTAGATTAAGTGGGATGGTTCACTGGAAACTGAGGTGAGGTGCATGGGTTAGAGGATGGCCATTTTACTGAGGCGGGTCTATGTGGGCAGTCCGGTATCTGGAAAAGGCGACAGATCCTGGTTTGTTCAGGGTGGCTGTGGTCACAGAGGAAAGGGACCGTCCAGGCCCCGCACTGCTGGCCCTGTGGCGGGAAAGGCCATGACCCCCGGGAACGAGGCCCCGTGGCACCCTGCTTCTCCTTGTCTAGCCAGACGCCCCTGGTCAACTCTGAAAAAGGCACATTCTCCACCTCGACAGGTTAACACTGCCTGAATTTCCATTTACAACTGAATTTTAAAGACTTGACTAAAGTCCTTGGTTTTTCACTTCTGGTAAGAATCCTTTTGCAAATTCTTGCAAGTGATCCTACCATGAATTCAGGTTTCTGGGAGCTTGATACACCCACCAGAACAACAACCTACATATATCTGGGGCTCAAAAAAAGTTTAATTCAGCAAACTTTTCTAGACCTCTGTGTGCTAGGAGCTGGGGGGTATGGCTGAGGACCAGCCTCCCTGCTGTTGGGGAACCTGAAGACGACAGGAATGAATCACTTTCCATGGCAACAATCATTTGAAGTCCTAACAAGACTGTGTTCAAAACAAAACTCCTAAATTCTGACGAATGTGCACACACGTGTGAGCGTGAGTGCTAGTGCATTCTGACGTCATCCTTAAATTAGTCCTAAAAAAAGGTGGTTCCGGTTTGTATGTTTGCTCTACCACCAGTGAAGTCTACATTTGGAGGCTCTGCCGTGTTTCATTTTGGCCTGGCTGAGTCATTTTTGCTCTTAGGGCTCCAGGATCTTTCTTGGCAGCACAGAGCCCTAAGAACTACCTAAAAGTGGGCGGGGTGAGAGCCTGCTCCTCCATCCTCTGGCTGTGTTTCTGAGATACACACCCCCCTACACACCCACACACCCACCCTGTAATCGGCCAACTTCCTCCTTCTGTTCTTGGAATAGCAACCAAGACAAAAAGCAGTTAGCATGAGTGGCTTGAGCTCGCCAACGCTGTAACTCAGGACAAAACCTTTGTAATTCTTCAAATGGTGGGGTTTTTAAATAGGCTGGAACTTCAACACCCTGTTTTCTAAAATAGAATAAAAATAATAAAATAAAATAGAATAGAATAGAATAAAACCATGCCCAAGGCATCGCTCTTCTAACAATCCAAGTGACTGAGAGCAGTCCAAGGGAAATATTCCAAAGCAGCGGATTCTGAATGCAAGCCCTCCAAAGATTCATATTTTAGAAACTATGGACTTACAGGAGTCCTCCAGGGGAATGTCTGCCCACCTGATGGCCTCTTTGTTTGGGTATCTTTAATCCTACTGAAATACTTAAAATGCAGTCTCTTCATGGGAATTTCCACCCACTAACTGCCAGCCACGGGGCCAGCTTCAGACCTCACAATGTGCCTCCGCCTATGAACAAGGTGTGGGCAGTGGGGAGGAGCCGGGGCACACAGGCATGGTGGGGAGAGAGGGGCCTGCGTTTGCATAGTTCCCTTACAGGGCTCGAGGTGCTGAGGTCCCCTACTCAGGAGAAGACCCAGGGGCGGGTGCCAGGGAGCGGGGGAGGGAGGCAGGGGGCAACGGAGGTCAGGAGGGGCCCTGGGGGCATCTCGAGCCTTATACTCCCACAGACCTGCCTTGGGCCATCCAGGAGAAACATGCACGTCGCAGGCCTTCCCCCTCTGCGCCCCCACCTCAGGGAGAGGGCATCATAAACTGTAGGCACAGGACACACCAGGGAGCGACAATGCCTTCCTTAGCAAGCTTCTTTATATGCTCCCCAGGGGGAAAGTGGCCCAGGGCTGTATTGGGACAGACTTGTGGGCAAGTGCCTGGTGATGCTGGGAGCAGGGTACACTGTGTTTCCTAAACATGGCAGCTTGGGGCACCTGGACCAGGGCCTCCCCTCCCTGCCTCTAGAGAAGAGGCAGCAGGAGTGCCCTAGAGTTTCAACTTCCCCTCCTTGACTAGTTTCTCATTGAGCTGGCAGAGTTGGGCCAGGAAACCATCATTGGGGCCGATCTCACGGTTCTGCCTCACGATGCTCAGGGCAGACTTGACATCCATCTTCTGACGCATCATGAGGTAGGCAATCACGAGGGTTGGGGAGCGGCTGTAACCTTCCCGGCAGTGGACGAGGACCCGGCCTGAAAAAGAAAGAGGGGCACGTGAGCTGGAGTTGGGGCCGTCCGCACACAGCCCGACTCGAGTCAGAACTCTTCCGGGGAAGCGCCAATGAAAAGTACAACAAGACGCCCTTGTGTCCCCACCCGCATGGAAAAAGATGGAAAACACAGAGCACCAGTGAGGTTGTGGAGAAGCAAGACTTCTCTCTGAGGCTGTGCAGGGCGGGGATGTACACCTGCACGTCACTCTGGCCGACTGCAGGGCCGCACGTACTCAAGCGGAACGCATGCAAGTCCTATGGCCCAGCAGGGAGGTGCACGCGTGTCCCCAAAAGACACGTGCCAGAATATTCAGAGGGCGGAGCTGTTCATAACGGCCCCAACTGGCAGCTCCCGAAGGCCCATCAATAGCAGGACAGATAAATAACAAGAAGGAGGGGTGCCTGGGCCACCCAGGCACCCCTGAATTTGAAATTTCCATCAAAAGCAAAACAGATAGGGCCACTGGGTGGCCCAGTCGGTGAAGCGTCTGCCTTGGGCTCAGGTCATGATCTCAGGCTCCTGGGATTGAGCCCTGCTCAGCAGGGAGTCTCTGTTTCTCCCTCTGCTCCTACCCCCACTCGTGCTCTCTCTCTCTATCAAATAACAAAATAAGATCTTAAAAAGAAAACAACAGAGAAATGACCCAAATGTCCACCGGCAGGTGAACGGACAAACTGGGACACCTCCGCACGATGGACAACTCGTCAGCATTAAACAGGAAAGAGCTACGGCCATGTGCAGCCACACGGATGGAACTCACGGCAATTATACTGACAGGGGCCAGGCCAAGAAAACGAACCCGCCGTGTAATTCCATGTATACAAAAGTCTACAAAATGTACACTCATGTCTGGGGACAGAAAGCAGAGCCGTGGTTGCTTAGGAAAGGAAGGCGGAGGCGACAGAGGGGAGAGGTCACAGAGGCGCCTGAGGAAACGCCAGGGCTGGGGGGTGACGGGCGGGCTCACTATTGTGCTTGCGGTGATGGTCTCACAGGTGTGCACCTATGCCAAAACATCAAACTGTAGGCTTTATTTATTTTTTTTTAAAGATTTTATGTATTTATTTGACAGAGAGACACAGCGAGAGAGGGAACACAAGCAGGGGGAGTGGGAGAGGGAGAAGCAGGCTTCCCGCGGAGCAGGGAGCCCGATGCGGGGCTCGATCCCAGGACCCCGGGGTCATGACCCCAGCAGAAGGCAGACGCTTAACGACTGAGCCACCCAGGCGCCCCAAATTGTAGGCTTTAAATACGTGTGATTTGTTGAATGTCCATTATACCTCAACAAAGCGGTTTAAAAAAATAAAAGGAACATGCATGTCAAATACAAACACAGGGACAGAAAAAATCAAAACACACAAACAAAAACACCCTCTCACGCCCTCCCCCATGGCCCACGAGGCCTGATGCAATCCAGCCCCCCCTTCTGAAGTCATCTCCTCCTCTCTGTCTCTCCAGACAGCGGGCCTCTCAGCCTGCAAACCTCTTTCCTCCGGTGTCTGCTCCCCGACCCACCTTCTCTAAAGCCACAACCCCCCCCCCCCCACTCCCAGCCCTTCTCCCGCCTGCTTTAGTGCCCCCCACCACACAGGCCGGAAATGTTTTTTCATTTGTTTGCTGTCAGCTTCGCCTGAAACGGGGAAGCTCCACAAGGCAGGGGTGTCTGCCATTTTGCTCCCCGCTGCATCCCCAGCATCTGGTGAAAGCAAGCATCAACAAGTCCCAGCACATTGCATTTCCACCGTGGAGGGGGGCGTCCCTGGGACCCACAAGCCTTGGCTTCTCTCTGCCATCACCCCCTCCCACCACAGAGCCTTAGTTCAGGTCCTCATCACCCTCACCTCCACCCCCTCCACGCCTCCAAACCGAGCTCTCGCTTTACCCTCACCACCACCAATCCACACTCCCCCCAGCAGCCGGAAGGGGCTTTCTAAAATTCAAAAACAACCTGTCACCCTTTGCAGGACTTCTAGTCTCCAAGATGTGGCTTACAAGGCCAAGTGCCCACGGCCCTGATACCTCCCCGTGCTTTCCCACACCCCAGTGCCTCTGCACGTGTCATTCCCTCTACCTGGAACACAGTCTCTCTTGTGGCCACCTGGCAAACTCCTACTCATCCCTTAAAACCCCAGTTCAAGTATTTCCTTTGTCAGCATAGGGATTTAGAACCAAAATCTTTGGGGCGCCTGGGTGGCTCAGTTGGTTGAGTGTCTGACTCTTGATTTCGGTTCATGTCACAGTCTGAGGGTCATGAGACTGAGCCCTGCACTGAACCTCCCCCCCTCCCCCGGAGGGGCACATGTGCACACACACTCTCTTTCTCTCAAATAAATAAATAAATACATCTTTTTTTGAGAGAAAGAGCACGTGCGTGTGTGCGTGCGTGAGCCAGGGACGGGGGCTAGGAGGCGGGGAGGACAGAGGGCTAGGGAGGGGCAAGCAGACTCCCTGCTGAGCGCAGAGCCATAGGCAAGGTTCAGTCTCAGGAACCTGAGCTCATGACCTGAGCCAAAACCAAGAGTGGGACTCTCAACTGAATGATCCACCCTGGCGCCCCGAAAAATAAATCTTAAAAAAAAAAAAAAAAGAACCAAGACCTTTGAAGTCATATGAATGTGGGCTTAACTTTTAACTTGCTGGTTGCGATGGTTACATGTGTCAACTCCGCTTGTCTACGATGCCCAGTTGCTTGGGCAAACACTAGTCTAGAAGGTATTTCCTGGATGTAATTAACACCAACTATCAGTTGACCTTCAGTAAAGGAGACTGCCCTTAATCATGTCGACGGGCCTCACCCAATCAGTTAAAGATCTTAAGAGCAAAAAGTGAGGTTCGCTGGAGAAGAAAACCTTCTGCCTCGAGGCTGTAATAAAGAAGCCTGGCCCCGAATTTCCAGCCTGCCACTCTGCCCTACAGATTTCAGAGTTGCCAGATCCTATAATCATGTGAGCCCATTCCTTAAAATAAATAATATCTATTTATTCTATTGGTTCTGTTTTGCTGGCCAGTACACTGCTTATGAGCTCTGTGACCCACCTAAGCCCCCGCACCTTGATTTCCTCATCCGTGTTAATACTACCCATTGCACCGTGTTGTCAGGGGACTGAAGGTAATGTCATATAAAGCCCTTAGGCTAGTGTCTGGCATATGCAAGCACTCAATAATGAACTCCTAGCCAGCAACAGGAGTTGTCTGGTGGCACCCAGAACCTTCTACAACAGCGGCCTGGCTCTGTGCCACTGTTGGCCATGCACAGATCTATGCTCCTCCACCAGACTGTGCGTGCCTTAAGGGCACGGACTGTGGGGTATTGATTTCTGGATGCCCTACAACTTCTAGTATGCACTTGGTGCTCAATAAATATTTGCTGACTAGCCAAGTGAATGATTATCCACCAATGCCTCTATCCTGCCATTATTTTGAAGGAAATCTGCTAGCCCAGAGGTCAAACAGAGTCTCTTCTGTTCCCATCACCCTACCCCAAAACAGGACTCTATTCTCCCCGTGCCTCCCAAGCAGGAAGGGGGAGTCCGCCACTCTCCTGCCCATTCCCTCTCTAGCCAGTATACCCAAAGGATGCGCAGTGGGGCTCTCCCTGCCCAGGCCCTGGCAAGGGGACCCTCTGCAGAGCCGCTGCCTCACCACCTGGTAGATAATCAGCAGCCCAGGACTCACAGAGCCCATCGGGAAGGGGAAGGTCCAACTCCCATCCCTCCAGGCCCCACCCAGATAACACCTCCTCCGTATAAGCCTCCCTTGATCCAGTCAGGAAGTGACTGCTTCCTCCTCTGAGCACTCCTGGCTCATCCCACTTCTCCAAAGTGAGGGACGCCTGGCTCCCCCGAGCCCTGCACCCTGCGGGAGGCCAGTGTATTTCTGTTCACTCACTCAGCCAGTCAATCCTAGAGGCATTTACACTTGGCATGAGAGCCCACGGAATTTATTTTTGTCACTCACTCGGTAATTATTTGCAGTGTGTCTGCTAGGTGCCCAATGCTATATCGCGTGCTGGGGAGACAGACAGGGACAGAGTGGACCCAGCCTGAGGGTAGGCTTCATGGAAGACAGAACACTATGCCCGGTGCTAAGGCACAAGGTGGAGTTTGCCAGAAGACAAGGTAGGGAGAGGCAGAGAGAACTTTCCAGACTGACAACTTAGCCCATGCCACCTCCTGCTAAGGCAGGAGGTCACAAAAAGTCAAGGTCTGTTCCTAGTGGTAGGGGAAGGGGAAACAAAGTCAGAAAGCTCTAAGTTCCCCGAGTGGATGACCAACCCATATACAAGAAGAGCAAAATCCATCCCCTTAACTGGGCCGCTCGCTCCCATCTACACAGGAACTCAGTACAGCCGGAACGGAGGGGGTGACGTACACGAGACCGTAATGGACCATGAAGGGGCTGATAGTAGAGCCTGCAGATTTCCCGGGTGATAAAACCTCCCTCCTGAGCCCCAGACATGCGATAACCAGCGTCTAGTCCACACTGGTCACTGGAAATCATTCCAGGGGGAGGCTGCTGGGCAAGAGAAGCAGAGACAGGCCAGAAGCAGGGGGACAAGGCTGATTGCACATTCACAGGGCTCACCTCCCCTGAAAAGGCTGTGGGTCAGGGAGGAAGAGGCTGGGGGACGCAGCCTGAAGGTAGAGGCAGATGCTGAGAGGAACAAGCTAAAAGCAGGAAGGGCAGGTGGCCCGGCCTGCTCAACTGAGGTCTGCCCTCTGCCTTCCAGGTTTCCCCCCCGGGGGGGCGGCCTGCCTGACTTCCAGTGCCTCCGCAGTTTTCCTTCAGTCTTAGATCTGTGCTGCAGGAAGCATTTAGAAAGTGGCTGGAAGATGTGGCCTGTGGGCTATAGCTTGCTGAGCACCAGCCTAAGCCAGTCATGGCTGCCCCATTCCCCTGGCCGGGCATTCGTGTAAGCCAACTCCAGCCAGTGAGATGTGAGGGGAAGCCCACTGAGGGGTTTCTGAGGACCCTTCTACTTGCTCTTTATTTTTATTTATTTACTTATTTTTAAGATTTTATGTATTTATTTGAGAGAGAGAGCACGAGCCGGGCAGAGGAGCAGAGGGGGCGGGAGAAGCAGACTCCCTCTGCTGAGCAGGGAGCCCGACACGGGGCTCGATCCCAGGACCCTGGGATCAAGACCTGAGCTGAAGGCAGACGCTTAACCAACTGAGCCACCCAGGAGCCCTTCTACTTGCTCTTTAAAAAAAGGAAGAAACATGAGGAAGAGACGGCTGTCAGGTCTTTTGCTATACTTCGTCCCGCCAGGGTGTGGTGACTGGGTCTGCCACCGCCATCTTGGGACCACTAGGGGAGAGCCCAGAAGGTGGCAGGGGGAAGATGCCGCCACTGAGCTGCTGAATCAACCAGCCCCAGAGCTCCAACACTTCAGCACTTCTTATCACAGAAGATAAATCGTTATTGCTGAACCTATTTGAATTGGGGGCATGGCGGGGAGTGGCTAGAAATGAACTCCCAGCCAAAGTCCACTCAAACACCAGGACCCCGGAGGCTGCCACTGTGAGAAAGGTTTGTACATCTTGTGTAACGTGGGGCCTCTTGACAGGTTCCAAGAGGAAGCCGGCTGTGGGCCTGTTTTCTAGAAAAAAAGTCCAGTCAAAGCTGCCCTTGCCTTGTTTCCTGGACCGCAGGTGTCTTACCATTCTTTTGAGCCAAGGCCTGGTCAATGAAGTCTGCAGCCCTTTCAAAGTAGGCGCTGAGGTTGAACTCCTGCGTGTCATTGGCCTTGATGCCCAGGTAGGTGATACCGGAGTCCTTGTAGAAGTTGGCATTGGTGTTGACGTGCATGAAGGACCTGCCCTCAGCAGCATTCAGCACATGGGTGATGCCTAGTTTCTGCAGCTTGGGGATGTCTTGCGCCACAGACCTGGACAGGAGACAGCAACAGGGGATGATTAACTCACCAACTGGCAGCCGCGGGGGGAGGAAGATGGAGAAGATTCTAAGTCTCCCGGCAAAGCTAGGAACTGTCCACGCTCGGCCCCTGCCGGCTTCCCCTCATCTTATGACCTCCCTCCCTCCCTCCAGCCATATCTAATTACCGGCAGCTTCCCCAAATAGCTGGGGCGTTTCATGCCCATGTTTGTTCCCTCCCTCTGGAATGCCCTTCTCAAGCTTCTCCATGGACACACACCCTCTCATTTTTCACCACCCTCTGCAGTATGTCCCGATAGCCCCTCCATCCCATCTGGCATCGTGCTCCCCTATCCTGTGGTGGTGGTACAACCCAGTGGCTCAAAATGGGCTCTAGAGCCAGACTGCCTGGGTCTGAATCCAACCCTCAGACTTACCAGCCAGATGACCTTGAGCAAGCCACTTAACCTTTTGGTGACTCAGTTTCCCTGTCTGTCAAATGGGGCTGATACCCCTTGGGGTGGCTGTGTTAAATGAGCGGTCCCATAGACAGAGCGTGACACTGTGGTCCGTGCTCTTCTAATGCCTGATTGTGCTTATTTGTTCTGAGCTCCTGGAGGGAGTAACCCGGTCTGCCTTCCCAGCACCTGCTACAGCACCGGGCACGTATTAGGTGCCGAATGACTATGTAGTGAATCAGTGAAAAAGAAGGACATCAGCACATCCGAGGCAGCCTCCTTCCTCGGATCATAAAGAACGGCAGCCCCTCCAGTCCCCCAGAGGGACCTTTCTGCCACAGAGCACTAGCCACGTCTCTGAAGCCCTCCTGGGTGAGCAAGCACTTGGGGACCGAGTGGCGCCAACAGAACTCTGGGGGTTATAAAACATTTGATCTGAATAGTCAAAGGGCTCCTTTATTTCATCTCCCAACAACATCCCAATTCAAACAGCAGTTTATACTTCACAAAACGCTTTCTCCGACTCGATGGCGTCTGCCTGTCACAGCAGCCTGTGAGGAAGCAAGGCCTGGGCTTGAGCTCTGGCCCCACAGGACGGCGGGAGGATGAGCTGTGGGTCACACGGGCTGCTGGCAGCCGAGCTGGGAGGAGGCCTGACACCAGCCCTGCTCTGCCCACCCCCCTCACTCTGCCTGTCATGTCCACATCAACTACATATCCTGAGTTCTAGAAAATGAGGCTCATACAGGCTCCTCTTTGCCTGTGAGCCCTGATTTGGTTCAGGGGGCTCCCAACGGGCAGGGAGCACTTGGCTCCCTGCTGAGTGCCCCCCCCAACACACCCCTGGTCAGGTCAAAGCCAGATTCGTTAATCAGGCAGGGGATGTGTTTTTCTACAGTGGTCTTCAGCACTGGCCACTCTGGCTGTCACCAGACAGACATTCACAACCTCGGTTTCCACCCAGGAAGTAGGGGCAGCTGAATATGCCAAACTGTCCGAGAGCACAGGGTCCCTGAGGGTGCCACGGCTACATGCTGCTTGGGTGTCTGGACAGGGCGCTATCCTCAGAACTTTGCAATTCCCTGAGCCCTTTGGCTGAGGCTCTGGGACTGTTGCAGCTGTCCCTGCTCACAACGCTGCACATGGTTGTAAAGCAGTGGTTGATTAAAAAAACTCTGAAGGTGAGCTCCCATTCACCTCCCTTATGCATTACAAATTCAACATTCAACAAATTTACCATTGCCATTACTATCACTATGAATGTGCACTGTAAGTGCCTGACACAGAGTAGGTGCTCAATACGGTGAATGAAGGGATGGAGTGGATGAGACTGTCCCCCATGAAAGTGGGCCCTGCCTTATGGACCCCTGTTAGCCCCGCGAGGAACCCCGTTTTTGCGGCAGCCCTTAGCAGGATAAGCAGCAGGACAGGGGATACAGACATGAACGAGACATTGACTCTGTCCTCACAGTCCCTCAACCACCCTGGGCCACCATTTCCTCCCGGATAAAAGGAGAGAAGGAAGTTAGTTCTGGGTTTCCAACACGCAGACCCTGGCCCATAGAGCGTAGGGCGTCGGTAAATCAAACCCTATCCGGAAGGCAGGCGAAGGAGCGAGGGAACCCCAGCCCAGCTCTCCGGATCCCTCATTGGGAGTATTTCGATTCCTTGATCTAGTCTGCCCAGCCAGGAAAGTTCCACGCCCGATTTGTGACGTCAGCCAGTTGCCATGGCAGCGAAGGCAGACATTCCGCGGTGACCTCACTGCAGAACCAGGCAGCTGTCACATGACGCGCGGGCTGGAGACCGGCCGGGTGACAGAGGGCCACCTGTTAAGTGATCACGGTAGCCCGACCCCGCCCAAAGCCGAGCCCCTAGAGGGCGGCGGCTTCGGGCCGGACGCCGGGCTGGCCGAGCGTCCCGGGATCCGGGCCCCCCGCGAGGAGGAGGACCGCGCGGGGCCGGGGCGGGGTCTAGCCCCTCCGCTCCCCGCGCGGGGGCGGTCGGCGACTCCAGCCCCTCCCCCGCCCCTGCGATGCTCCCGGACGGCGACCACGCCCCGCACCGCCCACCACCACCCCCCCGCACGCCCGCGACGCCCCCACCCCGGCTTTCGGGTGGGCGGGGCGCCCCGGCTGCTACTCACGCGTTGCCCACGTAGATCCTGGGGGTGACCTCGTTGCAGGGCTGGCTCGGCAGGCTGTAGCAGCCGCTGCCGTCCGACAGCAGGTCGTTGAGATCCTGCACCGAGAGCTCGAACGGGCCGGACATGGCGGCTGCCGGGCCCTGCACGGCGGGGCAGCAGCCTGCGAGGGGAGAGCCGCCGGGTCAGCTGGGCGGGGGCTCCCGAGCCGGGACCCGCCCCGTCCCGCCCCGGAGGCGGGCCCGCCGGGCGCGGGAAAAGGCGGAGCGCGGACGAGCGGCGCGCTGCGCTCCCCGCGGGCAGGCGGCGCCGCGGGGACGCTCTGGGGGACCCCGGGCCTGTCGGTCCCCCCACCCCGGCGAAGATGGCGCCACCCAGGAGTTTCGGGGGTCCTCGGCCCACGCCCAGCTGAGGCCTTTCCTGCATCATTATAAATGGGGAAGTGCAGTAACTTCATTGGATTAAACGCAGAGCGCAATAAATGTTCCCACTGAACGGGGTACACACAGGTGTCGCTTAGTTTTTGCAGGATTACCGGGACACCCGATTCCGCTTGTGCGCTGATCTGCCTGCTGCGGACCAGCGGCATTGACACCACCCGGGAGCTGGTCAGAATTGCGAAATCTCCGCCCCAGCCCAGCCCCGCTGAATGAGAATGTGCATTTTACAGGCCCCCCTGGCGATCCTTAGAAAGGTTAAAGTTTGGGAAGCCCAACTCTGAGGCACATTTCTTCCAACCTTTACTGGGAGTCAGCACCGGGCTTCAAAGCTTGGACTCTATGCAACCAGGCTTGGCATTCTGACCCTGGCGAATCAACGTCCCTGAGCCTGCTTGCTGGGGGTAAAAAATGGGATACTAGTACCTAACTCCTAGGGTTCTTTGAAAGATTGAATGTGACACTCAAGGAAAGCGCCCGGTGAGCACTCAGTAGGTGTTCTCCCTCTACATCACCCACTAGGTGCCACTACACATGTGCTAGCATGGAGATGAATCAGGCTCCTTTGCAGCCCTTCCAGGAGCAGCCGCTAGCCCACCATGAGCCTCGTCAGTGTTGGCAGCCCCCCTCATTTGCTGAAATCCCACTAAAAGCAGAAAACAATCTCTGTCCTCCTGACGATGGCAGATTCCCACCCCACCCCCACTCCTCCAAAAAGCGAATATCCCAGGAATTTAGGATACCCCCCATCCTGAGCCCTGCCCTGCCACTAACTTGGTTCCTGAGCAGCAGAGCAGGCTATTGCTTTGGACTTCAGGTTCTTCATCTGCAAAATGAAAAAACTGGATGAGACTCTCATTAAGGTCATCTTTCACCTCCCCCCAAAAGCTTGTGGTCTCACACCTCCAGAAGATCTACTGTGGTGGAGACTCCTTAGCTTATAGCTGAAGGTGTGTGACCAAGGCTGGACTTCTCCATCCCCACCCCCCACCTCCCACCCGGTGCCTTCCCACCCCTCCCAGCACACCACACCTTTTCCCCCTGGTGTTGGTGGCATCCGCAGGCCGGGCGGGTGGGAGAGATTCTGAGTCTTGACCCTCATCTTGATTTGGACCTGTGTTAGCTTCCAAACAGAAGCCCAGGGACAGCCAAGCATGCTCTGCCGCTCCTCTTCCTTCCCCAAGACCTGTCCCTGATGTCATAAGGGGGTAACTATGACAACCTCTAATGGGGACCGCTAAGTACCTCACAGAGGAGCCTGGGTGCCTCATTTCTGAAGTGAGACTAGGAAGAGAAGATGAACAATTCCCTGGATTATCTAGCCTACCCTGTAATTGTTTCTAATCACAGACAGAGCACAACCTTCAGAAAGAAGCTGGACTTTGGCCACTACGTATTTCACAAGAATAGAATACAAATAGGTATGTGGGCAGTTGGGGTGGGACACTGTGATTAGGAGTTCTGGAAGGGTCCACACCTTAGAGATAGTGACAGTAAACCAGACCAGTACATGGCTTTGTGATGATATGGCCTTCTCTGCTGGGTTGGGTCAAGAGGACGTTGGCGTCAGTGACAAAATTTACCAATGGATGGAAATGCTCACTTAAAACTCTTTAAAGCCAGAGTAAGCTAGAGAGACAGTAGGACTCCAGCTCCCAACAGGCTAGTTGTACTGGGAAAGGATGGGAGAGAATCTTTCATTAGATGCAAAGGACATTCATCTCTGTTGTAGTTTTTCTCGTCCTCACATTCTGGTATTTGTGCTGAAAACTCTTCAAAGATGTCAGTTTGGGAAATTAAACTAACCTAAAATTCCTGAACCACAGTAAGGTCAGAACTCAAAATTGTCATGTTTATTAGTCGGGGCAGTTGTCTGGAACGTGAGCAGGTTTTCCGAGGTAGCTAAGAGGACCCCTGTGTAGTAACATGGCTCTCTTTTATCCTCTAGTGAAGCCTACTGTTGATACCAAACCTCCAGTGGCGCACACACATCACATTTTAAAACTGAGCAAACTACAGGTATTCGTTCTTGCCCTCTGTGGATGTACTTTATTATCGATTTTTATCAATGTCCTGAAGAGGCCCAGTTTCCCAGACTTATAAATACCCTCCTCACCCAGAGATTTGTTAAGATTCCCTCCCCTTTGCACACCACCCATCCCTATGCTCTCCTCCCAGGCTCCACTGCGGCCCTCAATTTGCCCCTTTCCCACCATTCCAGAGGAGGGTGATGCGGAGCCTTTGGGTGTTGAACGATGTGACCATGGTGGGGATGCGGTTTCTTACCAGGGTGAACAAAAGCGAATCGACAAAATCGAATACGAAAACAAGCAACTGTGTCAGAAAATCGCAAAGGCCCATCGTGGCCCTGCCAAGGTGGATTGCTGGAATGAATATTTTTCCAAGAGGTAGTGTTCTCTCTCCTCTCTTCATGTTTGGGAAGTCAAAATTGACTTTCCCCTTGTTGGCTTTTAGTGCGAGGTTCTCCTGAGCAGGAGGTGTACTCGAGAGAAGGTATCTTGATGGTAGCCAGAGACCAGGTTAAGGAGAATGAAAACTATCCAAAACGGGGACCTTTCTCTAGTTGGTAAAGAGCTAACTTTTATTGCAGCTAAGAGAATTTTTGGAATTCTATTCAGAGTTTGTCACAAGAAAACACTGCACACTTTTATAAAATGGTGACCGTAGCTGGGACTATGACACAGCATTCTTAAGAATCGGTTCCTCAAATATTTCCTAAGGAACTATTATGTGCTAAGTGCTATGAATACAAAGATGAAATGAGATATATATGTTTCCCAGCCTCAAAAAACTCAAGACCTGTTAGGGGAGACTTTTCTGTAAATAATAATGCAGTGTAGACAGGGCTACAAAAGAAGTGTATGCAAGGGAAAGAATTTGGTCGTGTGAGAGGGGAGGGCGTGTCAAGGTGCCTTTCCTATATCCTGTGTATCTGAAACCATTGAACGGTGAGATGAAGTGAAGCAAAACTCGTCACCAGCCTTTTGTGATGTGTCCATAGGCAAGACCTTCCCCCGTCATATAAACCAGACATTCTCAGTCCTGGTTTCACATAATTATTCCTGGGGTGCTTTTATAAAATGCCAATGCCCAAGCTGCACCCAGACCAATAAAGTAGAATCTTCTAGTGGACATCAGGGTTGAGAACCACTGATAGAAACCTGCCAACGTTGTGCCCGGACCCCAGAGCGTAGTCTAGTTCAACAGGGGTAGGGGGGTCTCAGGGCTCAGCAGGAAAGTCTGTTCCCTGCACTTAGGCAGCCTGGGTTTACGACATCACGACTTCATCCAGGAAAGGAATTTTATTCTCCGGCCATCTCAGGATTTTGTGTTTTTCAGCTTAAACAGAGAAACAAGGAACCGGGAACTAGTGAGAATCACTGTGGAAAACCAGGGCATTCTGAAGAGGCTTGGTGATCGCAAACCCCACTATGACCGCAGGTTGTCCGAGATGGACTGGCAGGCACGTGGCTACTCTGTGCTCCTCCCTTGCACCCACACAGTTCGTCTGTGTTCAGAGTAGAGTCGGTCTCAGAAGAGACCCCCTAAGCGGCTAAGGGAGAGATCATGCAAAATGCAGCAACTGGTAAAAGAAAAACCACCCAGAGCAAACAAAGCTAATGACGGGAGCGAACCATCCAGGAGCTAATCCATTTGCTCCTTGGGTAGCAAAGCCACCATGCGTCAGTTTCAGAAACTATCTGGTAGCATCTTCCCTCAAGCTTTAATTCATTAAAAAAAAGACTGAATGTACAAGCAAAAAGGAGGAAGGGTACACGATTTCCTTCATTTAGGAACAACCCTTCAAGAAGGAAAAAAAAGCCTTCTGCGGTCTTTTTAAAAAAAAACCCACTCCCTGGCTTGGGTCTGTAAGCCTTTTCTAAGTCAGCCTCAGGAGCTAGACCTTCAACTTTAGAACCAGCCCCATGGCATTGACATAAATCTTTCTGATTTTTCCCTTCAAGAATTCAAGGCGCTATATCAAAAATACAACAAGATATCTTCTCTCCCAAGATGAATAGGTATGTCTTAACACGGCTGCTTCTTACTGGGAAATACAGTGATCATGGCTGATAGCAAAGCCCTAAGAACTATACAGATGGAGCACAAGGGACCCAGTTAAAGGGATGGATTTTTGCCCTTCTAGTACAGAAGGAACTTAGAGCTCTCTGTTTCCTCTCTCCAAACGAGGAGGAAATGGCTGGGCTTTGTCATCAGCTTTGAGTCTTTACGTGAGTCT
This sequence comes from Callorhinus ursinus, assembly GCF_003265705.2. Taxonomy (NCBI): domain Eukaryota; kingdom Metazoa; phylum Chordata; class Mammalia; order Carnivora; family Otariidae; genus Callorhinus; species Callorhinus ursinus. The sequence goes on from NW_027397164.1 coordinate 311,449, forward strand.
AAGGGGAAGTGATTTGTTGCAGTAGGATGTAAACAGGAGGTCTCATGGCTTTCTTATTGCGCCAAAGTTACTTTACTCTGTCACTATTCAAGTACGGTTGTGTTGGCATTTTGTATTATTTCACATTATTAGGAATGACTAAGTTGTGTGTGTGTGTGTGTGTGTGTGTATGTGTTTTGCCCCTGGGGAGAAGGATAAATGGACACTCAGGCTTTCCAAAGAATAGTTCTGTATAATTGATGTTTCTCCATTTCTCTCCCTCTCCTCTCCCTGAATACAAGGTTACTCACCATGGAAAAGATACAAGAGAAAGCCCTAAGATTTCTTAGCTGCTTGGAATTTCAAGACACTCCTAAGTGGCTGAATGCTTAATCTTAGGATGCTACAATAAAGCTTGGAACATAAAATGAGTAAGTTACATTGAAACTATCCAAAGGCTTTAAGTCCCATCCCAAAATGGGGACAGAGTGGAGCATGCGGAAGGGAGAATGCAATAAGCATTTTTATTTGGGACTATGAAAAGAAGTTTCTCTGAGAAAGTAAGAGAGAAGAATGCCTTTTTAAAACATAACACCGTCGGGCACCTGGGGTAGCTCAGTTGGTTGGGTGACTACCTTCGGCTCAGGTCATGATCCTGGAGTCCCGGGATCGAGTCCCACATCGGGCTCCCTGCTGAGCAGGGAGTCTGCTTCTCCCTCTGAACCTCTTCCCTCTCATGCTCTCTATCTCTCATTCTCTCTCTCTCAAATAAATAAATAAAATCTTAAAAAAAAAAACAACATAACACCGTTGTCACCATCCTAGAGGGGAGGAAGGTGGGGTTAAGATGACCCAGCCCCAAGTACAGCTCTGTGAAAATGGAAAACAGAAGCACGTGGTAAGATTAAGGTTCAGACAACACAGAAAACAAACGCCATTAGTCTCTCTGTGAATACACAGCATTGGAAAAGAATGCTTCATTGAAGTTTCCACGTACTCTGTTCATTTATAGGGAACAGCAACAGTGAAAGTGTCAAACATATCTCAAAACATATGGCAAGACAACGCTGCATGACTGCCATGACTGATCGTGCTGGGTTTGAGCCTTTTTAAGCTTTTTATACTGAAAGAGAGTAAAGCTTAAGTGTTCTCATCACAAATAAATAAACTTTTTATTTTAAAATAATTAGATTCACAGGAAGTTGCAAATAAATGTACGCGGGGGCAGGGGGGCTCCTCCACCCTTCACCGAGCTTCCCCCAAAGTTAGCATCTTGTGTAACTGTAATACGATATCAATCCGGGAGGCTGACGTTGGTACAATCCATAGAATGCATACAAATTTCACCAGTTATACATGCACTCGTGTGTGTGTGTGTGTGTGTGTGTGTGTGTGTGTGTGTGTGTGTAGCTCTATGTAATGTTATCAGATGTGTAGCTTTGGGTAACTACAGTCACATTCAAGATACATAGTTGACTGTACCATCATCAAAATACTCCATGGTACCACCCCTTTTAGTGACAGCCCCCCTCTTCCTCCCATTCCTAACCACCCCCCACCCCTGGCAGTCACTATTTTGTTTTCCATCTCTGTAATTATGTTATTTCATGAGTCTTACATAAATGGGATCATGCGGTATGTATCCATTCTTTTGAGACTGGCTTTTTTAAATTCCATATCATTTCTTTGCAGTTCATCCAAGTTGTGTACATCAAAAGATCATTCCTTTTCACTGCTGAGTAGTATTCCAAGGTATACATGTACCAGTTTGTTTAAACATTTAACTGTCGAAGGATATTTGGGTAGTTTCTAGCTTTTTTCACTATTATGAATAAAGCAGCTAGGAATATATGTTACAAGTTTCTGCATGAAAATAAGTTTAATTTCTCTGGGATAAACACTTGAGAGTACAATTGCTGGGTTGTATGGTAAGCCCATTTTAAAAGGAACCCCAAATCTGTTTCCAGAGCGGCTATGCCATTCACATTTCTGCAATGGATGAGTGATCCAGTTTCTCCACATCCTCACCAGCATTTGATATTTTTCATTTTAGCCATTCCAATATGTGCATAGTGACATCTCATATGGTCTTCATTTGCATTTCTCTAGAGATTAATGAAGTTGAACAACTTTCATAGGCTTACTTGTCATCTGGATATCCTCTTCTGTGAAATGTCTGTGAATATCTTTTGCTCATTTCCTAACTGGACTGTTCATTTTTTTAATATTGAATTTTGAGAGTTCTTTATATATTCTAGACCAAATCCTTTTTGGATATGTGATCTGCAAAATATTTTCTCCCAGTCTGTAATTTGTCTTTTCTTCCTCTTAACAGAGTCTTTCATAGAGCAAAGTATTTTAATTTTGATGTCATCCAGTTTATCAATGATGAAACTGTTCTGTGTTTTGATATCAATATCAATATCCTGGTGACATTGTGCCATAATTTTACCATGTGCTACCCCTGGGGAAATGGGGTAAAGGGCACACAGGATCTCTATGTTATTTCTTACACCCATGTAAATCTGCAATTTTCTCAAAATAAAAAGTTTAAAGAATAAATCAAATGTCCAATTATAAATTCATTATTAACTGGTTCCAGTTTATCTCAGTTTGAGGAATCACCTCAATCTAGATTCTTCCTCTAGACATACAGGTTAGAAACCTCAGGGTCATCCTTTACTACCTCTCTTTCTCCTTCTCCCTGAGTAAATGATTTTTTTCAATATTTTTAAAAGATTTTATTTATTTGAGAGAGAGCACAAGCAAGGAGAGGGGCAGAGGGAGAAGCAAACTCCCCACTGAGCAGGGAGCCCGATGTGAGACTCGATCCTGGGACCTCGAGATCATGACCTGAGCCCAGGTCAGACACTTAACCAGCTGAGCCATTTAACCAGCTGAGCTTAACCAGCACCGCCAGCCCATGGCTACATATTTTCAAACCAGCACTCTTACTGCTCAGTGTCTGCATGTGCTACTGTTAAGTTTCCCTTCATCCGAGAATGTCTTCATTTCCTTTTTGTTCCTTAAGGGTAATTTCATCACATATAGAATTCAAGATTGATGGTTCTTTGCTTTCAGCACTCTATAAATGTTGTGTGACTTCTGTCTGCCTCCATAGTTTCCTTAATAGGCAATACTAAAATAGAACTTGAATTGGTGTTCCTCCCTGGTTGTTTCTCCCTGTTTTTCAGATTTTTTCTTAGTCTTTGGTTTTCAGAAGACTAATTATGATGTGTCTTATGGATCTCTTTGGTCTTAACCTACTTGGAGTTTATCAGCTTCTTGAATCTGTAGGTTTCTATCTTTCACCAAATTTGGGGGAGTTTTCAGCCATTATTCTTTGAATACTTTTCAGTTCCACATTTCTCCTCTCCTTCTAGGATTCCCATGATACAAACGTTGATCTTTTGTTCTTGTCTCATGGGTCCCTGATTCTTTTCTTTTTTTTTTTCTTCCAGTCTGTTGTTCAGATTGAGTAAATTCTATTGATTTGCCCTTAAGTACCCTGATTTGATCTTCTGTCATTTTCACTCTACTACTGAGTTCATCCAAATTTTAACTTTTACAACAATTCTTAATTTCTATAATTTCCATTTGGTTCTTTCTCATAACTTCCATTTCTTTGCTAAGATTTTCCAATTCAAGAGAATTTGCAATTGGCTGTTGAAGCATTTTTATTACAACTGCTTTAAAATCCTTGTGAGATAAATTCTAACATCCGAATCATATCAGTATTGGTACAGTTGATTGTCTTTTCTTTACATTGTTGTTTTCCTGGTTTGGGTTATGATGAGTGATTTTCTCTTGTATCCTGGACATTTGGGTTATTATGTTAGGGATCTTTTAATTTTATTCACATCTTCTATTTTAGCAGGTAGGAGTCCTGTTTAGGTGTAGTGTATTGTTCTTGGTTCTTTTACGGGTTTTAGTTCCAATGGAAGTTCATTTCTCTCTTTTTTTCCTTTTAGTTTTATGGTTTTATTAACATGAATGACATGCATATAAGCTGTCTATTCATTTTCTTCACTGTGCAGCCTGGCATTGGGATTGACAACTCTGATGGCCAACTGGGCTGTTCTTTCCACAATGGCTTTGCAGTTCTTGGAGGAGACATTGTGAGCAGTCTCCGCATAGTGAGATTTGCTGCACATCAGCAGCACTTCAATCTCCTTGACCTTGTGAACTAGGAACTTCCAGAAGCCACTGGGCAGCATGTGCTTTCTTTCCTTGTTGCTCCTGTAACCAATGCTGGGCATCAAGATCTAGTCCTTGAATCTTCTGTGCACCCTACTGTCAATGCCTCTGGGTTTCCACCAGTTGCTCTTAATTTTGACATGCTGGTCTGATGGGTGTCGATGAACTTCTTGGTCCTCTTGTTGGCCATCTCGGGCTTCACCAGAGGTCTGAGGGCGGCCATGATGCTGAGTAAGAGATGGCTGCCAGGAGAAGGAGATCGCGATGCAGTTTTCTGAGCCCTCGAGATACTGTTCTGGTCTGCGTTGTTCTTTGGGTGCTGCTAGGGTTCCCGATCCATCCCTGCTGGTGTCTTCTGTGGTGTCAGAAGATGCCTCCCTGGATTGCATGGTGTTGCTGGGCCGCCTTCTGCAGAAGGGCAGGCAGATGGGGCTGCCACTGTTTGGAGGGCCTGGAGGCAAAGGGCTTTGCGGCTGCTGGGAACGAATTGGGCCACTTGCTGGCGCCCTGGTGTGAAACTGGGGTGGGGGCTCCCCATAGGTCTCTACTGGGCTCCCTGTCCTTTGGCAGAGAAAGCAAACTTTCCTTTCCTTTTTTTTCCCCCTTCTTCATCTATGCCTGTTGGTGGTTCTGGGTTGCAGGCCCCTTCAGAGCTAGTCCAGGGTATATGGGAGACGAAAAGAAAACCCAGGAAACTCACCACATTGTTGTTCCTCAAGTCCTGAGGTCCTTAGCCAGCCCACCATTTTCTTTCTTTTAAAAAAAAATTTAATTATTTGAGACAGAGAGCGCACAAGTGGGGGCAGGGGGAGGAGCAGAGGGAGAGGGAGAAGCAAGCTCCCTGCTGAGTGCAGAGCCCGATGCAGGGCTCGATCCCATGACTGCAAGACCATGACCTGAGCCAAAGGCAGACACTTAACCCACTGAGCCACCCAGGCCCAGCCCCTATACCCCCCACCATCGTCTTTCTAGCTTTCAGAGTCCTTTTATCATTGTTTTTAAACTTCCAAGGTTTTTAGCTGTACTTAGAGGAGGAAACTGTGATTCTACACCATCTTGTTCTGAAACCACAAGCCTGCCTTTTAAAGGAAGCAATAATTTGAGACTATATTCAGAGGGCAGGACAAAAAAAATAGAGTAAGAAATTGCCCCACATCAGCTCCCCCAGATAAATGCTGCTCATTGATTCTGACCTGGATGCCTCAAGATTGGGCTTTGAGCTTGTGCTGGTGTGTTGTCTTTAAATAAATCACTGAGGGCTATCGCTTCAGGATGCATAATTCCTGTGACTGGTGGTATCAGTGATGTGACCCCGGGTAAGTGGGTGTAAAATTGCGAAAGGCTACACATCTTTATGTATGTATTCAAACATACAAGGGTAGGGCGCCTGGGTGGCTCAGTTGGTTAAGCGACTGCCTTTGGCTCAGGTCATGATCCTGGAGTCCTGGGATCGAGTCCCACATCAGGCTCCCTGCTCAGCAGGGAGTCTGCTTCTCCCCCTAACCCTCTTCCCTCTCGTGCTCTCTCTTATTCTCTCTCTCTCAAATAAATAAAATCTTTAAAAAAAAACCTAGAAGGGTAAATGCATAATTAGCTGATGTTTATCATCACTGAGCACTGCCTGAAGGATGGATGGTTGTAACTTTCTTAAACCCCCCTCTTGCAGAGAGTGGAATGGATGGCAAAGGAGCTTACAAATTGCTGGATCAAGGATGGCAAACAGAATTAATTCACTTGCTCATTCTGCTCAATTGATACTGGATACTTTGTCCTGAGAGATCCAAAAGCCATGCCTAGATTCAGTAGGAGTGTCATGTTCAATGAGTCCTGAATGGTCGGTGGCAGTGGATATGCCCCACCCATTGAACATCCCAGATCTAGAAACATCCTCTAGAGCTCACATGCTTTTTGCAGACACAGAGCTTACCTGAGTTTGAAGGCCCATGGGGGGAAAAAAGCTGTATTTGAGGGGTATGTAATAAAGAGATTTCTCAGTATGGGGGCCCAGAGTGATGGACTTTTGTCAAGATTTTGCCCAGGGGCTCAGAACGTATATAATTCTAGCTGGGATGGGACTTGGCGTGGCATTTACACACGTGTCACCGATATCTATGTGTAAACAATTGCGTGGTTGTTGTTGTTGTTTTTAAAGCAAGGCTTTTCTGCTTTTTACAAACAGTATAAACACTTTACAAATGACCTCTGTCTCCAGGGCCCTACCCACTCTACTCTTGTAGACGAGCAGCAAACAGCTTATCTCAGGGGCAGCAAAGTTACTTGGACGGGAAGTGAGGCAGACATCCCATTTTCAGGACCTGCTTCATAATATACATGAGGAGAATTATTACCATTTTATCTGACAATTGCATAAAAACATTACAAAGCCAAAAATGCCTGTTGAGTAAAATGATAAACGGGAAAAAAAAAAAAGCGCCATCTGGCGTTCAACCCCTCTGTTCGTACACTGGAGGAAAAACCACCCAGATGGGACTTTGCTAAGAGTTGGTTAGTGTCTCTCAAGAGTCATTTTGACCGGGCGCCTGGGCGGCTCAGCTGGTTAAGCATCTGCCTTCGGCTCAGGTCGTGATCCTGGAGTCCCAGGATTGAGTCCCGCATCGGGCTCCCCACTCGGCGGGGAGTCTGTGTCTCCCTCTGACCCTCTTCCCTCTCGTGCTCTCTGTCTCTCATTCTCTCTCTCAAATAAATAAATAAAAAATAAAAAAACAAGAGTCGTTTTGACTTGTTTTCGGCCTCAGACCTGACCTGAGATCCTGGCTCTCCCATATAACCCACACAACCTTGTACGTGTCCTTCACGCTTCCACGGGGCAGTTGTCTTCCCTGCCCTGCGGCTATGTGGGAGAACTCAAGACTCATTTCACTTGTTTAGAATTTGTGCTTGGTCAGTGCAAAGAAGTCCTTATCCTTTTGCTAGAAAGACCTGAAAAATGTGATCCTGGCAGATGGACCTATCAGGTTAGTGAGCTAGAAAGTTGCAAAGGTGGCCTTGTTTGAGAAGGCAAAATGAAAATTTTCTAAACGGGCAGCAAATCTTCCCCCTGGTACTTTGCCCTGAACCTGACCCCCTTTTCTTCTCGTGAGGGAAAGAGCTTGGCATGTGTAAGTAGCCTCTCTGCAGTCTCAGAAGTTAAAGCCACACTGCATTTTACTGTAATTTCCAAGCTATGGTGAGAGGAGCAAGAGGGACAAGTGATGGAATGGAACAAAGCAAAGCCAGGGCTCAAGGTTAGGAGTCTGAGGGGATTTAGAAAGGGGACAAGCAGCCTTACATTCCTCCAGAGTCCCTGAAAACACCACCGTATCATACAATAGCGCAGAAATTCACGATGATGGCGAAGTGTGCCTTAGTCTTCAAAAAAAAGTTTGTGTGTGCTCGCTATTTAAGAAGGCAGAGAACCAAGTTTTTTACAGCCAAGCAAACATAATCGCAAAGGTTAAAACCAACATTTTAGTGCTTGAGGACAGGGGAGCTTCAGTTGCATGGAAAATCTCAGTGGGTAAGGACAACTCCATTTCCAAGAAAGCTGAATAAATGAAGCATTGCTCCATTTATAATCTCTGCAAATTGGAACTGTGTAAATTTCCCACCCCCACCCCCAAAAGACAGTGGCTACTTAACTTCAGTGCAAATCAGGGTCGCCTTGCCTGTGATACTTGAGTGAATGAAATATGCTATTTTGTGATACGCCCCCTTTCATGTTCTCTGCTCCAAAGGGGTGCAGTGAAAAACAACAGACAAAAACCCAATAACGGACGAGACTTCACACATATATTCTTCTTGACAATGGAGTTTATGGAAAATTCCGCTCCTCTCCACAGTTGAGATTCCTTGACGGTAGCATGGGGGAGGCTGGACGAGGTGGTCTTCTAGGTCCCCTCCAACCCGGATGTTCTAGGATACAGTTACCTGACCCAACTAATAGGCACCCAGTGAGTGTCCTTGCTCAGCTTCTCCAAGAGCACTCTGAGCTGGCTGTGGGCACTCTGGAGGTCCTCCTTCACCAGCACGCTGTCCACCAGATGCCCGTAGTGCTGGTCTATGAAGGCGGCAGAGGCAGCCATCTCCTGCTGCTCCTCGTCCTGCAGGGAAAGGGGCAGCTGGGGAGCCACTGGGTTGTTCTCCCTCAAAATAAGAAACCTCCAGCCTTTTTCTCGGGCAGTGTTCTAACGTCTAATTTTGAGTGGCTGACTTGGGCCCATGAAAAACCCATGGTGTACACAAGAACAGAATGTGGTGATAACACCCAATCACATGTCCGAAAATGTTGCCCAGAAGTAGACACAATCCTTGTTCGTCTTCTCAAAATATCTACTGTTAGATATTAGGACCTGTTAACCTCAGCCATGACACGGGCTTTGGGCGGATGCCGATTCTATATCTGTGTGTACCCATAATACACACTTCCGAGTGGAAGGTATTTCCAAAGAAGGGGTACCATTGTGTTGTGTGTCAATTTGGTTAAGTAATTACAGCAAAGAATGGCAAATACTATTAACTATAAGCAAAGCAAGCATTTCTGGATTCAATGATGGGGCAAAGAAGGAGAATAAATAACTCTAAGGCTCTCTGAATTCAGACTCCTAAATTCATCACGTAGAACTCAATTCTTCTTGCCATTTCCTCATACCAGAGCCCAACATGAGCACCGTAGCTAGAGTAGAGTTCTTTCCAAAAGTGCTGGGACAATCCTGACCAAACACCCCATTTCCCTGGGGTCCCCAACTTCCTTCATCAGACTGTTTTCCTGCCCCCTAACCCTGAGGGACAGGTTGCCCGCATCCCTCCTTCGCCCGGCCTGCGTAGGGTTTGTTTCTTCATTCAAAAACACCTTGAAGAAGCAGAACCTCAAGCCAGTAGTTGACTGATGGTTAGCTTGATTTGGGGGAAAAAGGCACGTGGCAGGTCACCTCTAAGTAACATCACAAAATGAAATTCATCTCTGGCATTCACCCACTCCCTTTCTATCTCTAGCCAGGCCTCTGCCGCCTTCTCTCTTGTGCTTACAGAGACTCAGTGCTTTTAGAGCGTGGGGTGAGCCGCCCTCCCCCAAAGAGACCCACATTCCAAAATATTCTCTCTTCCTCCTCCTTCTTCTCTTCTCTCTGTTCCCCATCAGCCCCAGATCCCGACTTTAGTGAGAGCACCTGCAGGGTCTGAAGATAGGTTGTAAGGGGCTCGGAAAGAGTTGGGCATGCTGCCACAAAGACTGAACAGAAGGCTGAGGTCACTTCTCCTTACTTTCTCCCAGGAGGAGAAAAGGTAGATGACATCAGGAGAAGCTTGCTAAATCCATACTCTCTCTCGCAGGGCTCCTCTCATACTCAAAAGCACTCTGCAGTATCTGATGCTGTCCCTGGATCTTCAATCCTACCTCCCCTGTCCCCTGCTTCTGGAGTTTCCCCTCCTCCAGGCACCCTCATTGTTCAGCTTGGAAGCATATAGCTATTTAAGGAACTATAGAAGGAACATTTTCGCCACTAAGTACCTCAATCTTTCTAATATTTGCGTCTTGAAGGAACTCAAGTAAATCTCTCATGGAGTAAAAAGTATGACATTTGTTTTGCAGCCAGAAATCCCCTGAACCAGGGGCACCTGGGTGGCTCAGTGGGTTAAGCATCCAACTTTTGATCTCAGCTCAGGTCTTGATCTCAGGGTCATTGAGTTCAAGCCCCCTGTTGGAGCCTACTTAAAAAAAAAAGGCGGGGGGGAGATCTCCAGAACCCTTTTCCTGGCCTGTAAAGGTGGAATTCAACCCCCTGTGCTTCAGGGAGAGAGTCACAGTCCTGAACAACCCATAGGAAAGACTCCCGCCATGCTGTCCCTTGCCCCATGTTGGATCCACTTGCTGGATCCGAAGTTGGTGTTTCAATTAAAAACGACTTGGGTTTGGCCTGGGAATTGAACAGGTTAGTGTGATCAAGTCTTTGACAGATGTCCCTTATTTTCTGGGAGGATCCTTCTGTGGAGGAGTGAAGGGTGGGGAGCCCAGGCAGAGCCATCCCTGTGTGAAGCGGGAGGAACTTTCAGCTGCCGCACCTTGGGCTTTCCGGTGACCTGACTGACCATCTAAGTCTGGCCAACAGGCAAATGGAAAGACAGCTCCATGCAGAAGGTACAAGCCCCTTACACAGCTGTAACAGCCCCTTTAGGCCCTCAGAAATGATCAACTCTAAACTTACACGTGGGGCTGCTGTGTCCTCACAAGCTGGGGACATGGGTGGCGTCTTCCTCTTTTCCTGAATCGCAGGTTTTACAAATATAACATAGGGCTTGAACTCTGAGGTCCTCAGTTGTTGCAGTGCCTGAGAAAGTTCAAAAATAGGACACATTTTATTATGAAACACTTTTTGAATGCTCCGTAACAGTGTGCTTTATCACATAACCTCAGTGGCAAAGGTCCTGATCACATGGTCCTGTGACAATGGACTTCAACCGGGCAGACCAGCTCCTCATTTTCCCATCCTCCACTTTGACACTGGACTTGGCTGGGCCCCAAAGGCCCACTTGCTGAGAAAGAACGTTCCAAAGCCCTGGTCCCAACTGCTGCCATCTCTCTTAGCTCTGACCCCACAAGCTCTAATTAACCTTCTTTATGCCCTTCTCCACCTGCCCAGTCCTGATAGAAGATTCAATGTGCATCTCTTAGTCAAACGTCGTCAATTTGGACTACGCTAATTCACAATATGTGTTATCACACAGGCCTCCTTATGATATTCAGAGAAGGAAAGGTTTGCTAAGCAAATGAAGAAGCTAAGAAATCATCTGAAACAAACTGTAAAGACATTAGAAGGTTTTCAAATGCAATCCATCCTCTTCATTAGCACCTATGACCTATAATGTAAGGGCCTCATTTGGAACACTGTATTAAACTGTTATATGTACAATCTGCACCACCCCCCCACCAAAATCAATAAAATCACTTTTCAAATAAAATTTTGCAATTTAGACTTTTAATTTTGAGGACCAACCCCCAGCAAGTCCAAATGAGAGAGGGTTTTCCTTCATAGACACAATGAGCTTTTTGGAATCTGTCTCAAGCCGACTTCTGTTAAATAAAGTCTACACCTTATAGCATAAAATCAGAGCTCCATTTCTATAGAGGAAAAAAAAACACCCAGATTGAGTTCAAAGCTTAGAAGATTTGTCAAAGACAAGGTTAAGAAGATGCTTGAGCCCCCGCCAAACACACAGCAGGCAGGGTGTGGATCTGACACCCTTCAAAGGGTCACTGTCTCCTTCCCTTTTCTCTTTCCAACTGCTCTCCGGGTGGCCTCTCTCGGTGATGCCCTGAGCCACTGACTTGACTGACTTGACCTGCCGTGGGGGCGCGGGGGCGGTGTCCTGAGCTGGGCCCCAGCATCCACCTGTGCAGTGGCATCTAATTCTCTGTCCTGTCACTGCGGACCGGCGGCGCCGGCCCACTGCCTGATCCCCACCATGCAGAGGCTATGATCCCAGGTCTGCAGGCCACCAGGGGGCCTGGGAGCACCCTACAATGAATGCCATTTGGTGTATACATGTGCACATTTCGGGCTACAGAGCTTTCCTTAGATTCTCAAAGGCAGACCTAAGGAAATTTTAACATCCAGTCCTCTGGACTAAAAAAGCCTTAGACTGGGGTCAAATGTTTTGTAAAATATACAGTCTCCTCATTTATTATTATTTTTTTTATCATTTTTTTTTTTATTTTGAGAGAGAGAGCAGAGGGAGAGAATCTCAAGCAGACTCCCTGCTGAGCACAGAGCCAGATGCGGGGCTCAATCCCACGCCCCTGAGATCATTATCTGAGCTGAAATCAAGAGTCAGACACTCAACCGACTGAGCCCCCCAGGCGTCCCTCCCCTCATTTATATATTCTGCCAACAGAAAACGCCCAACTGGCTCAGAAACTCACGTCCGGCTCCACGTCCACCAAACACACTTTGTTTTTGGCCATCACCTCCTGAATGGCGTCCAGGCTGGTTCCGTAGAGATTTTCCTTATATTCACCATGCTCCAGGAACCTAAAACACCACCAACAGGGAATGGGCCTTTAGTTCCTGAGTTTGCCTAAATTAGCGGGGCAAGATAGATAGACTTTCCACCATAACTCCTCTTCCGCGTCCCCCATCCTTCCCGAAGGCCCTCCCACAAGGTCAGGGGGAACACCAGACGGCTGCACCAAGGGCCAGCTGGGCCGCCAGGCCACGTACTTGTTGTGATGTAAGTCGGCCTCGAATGCTTGCTTAGAGACGAAGTGATATTCCACCCCCTCCTTCTCATGGCTCTTTCGAGGTCTGGTGGTATCTTTGAAAGAAAGGAAATGGGAAACTGGGCAAAGAGATGTCCCCTCACAGTGCGCAAGAACAACAGTGAGCCTGGGCCCTCCTTCCCCTCCGGAGCTCATCGCTGCTCAGTGGATGAACCCACCGCTCCCCATTCCTCAGTGTCCCTGAGGGGCAGGCACCCTCCTCGATGTGGGAAAGGAGGCCTCCCCCTTTGCAGGGGAGGAAAACTGAGGTGCAGGGAGGTCAAGTCCCAAGCCAGGGTGTGAGCTCCGTCCCATGCCAAGCGTTTGCCCTTAGGGGCCCCGCCAGACAGCCTGGCTGAGGTGGTGTGGCTTGTAAAAAATCGCTAAAGGGATCCCTAGTCCTAACCGTTGATTTCCTCCTCAGTGGCGGTGGTACCGGGAGTTGAGTGGCGGCTGTGAGCCGCCATGGGCTGGGTGTGTCTTTTCTGCGAGCCAGGGGGCCCCAGATACGGACGGCCCTGCTGTAGGCTTTCAATTCCTTATTCGGTTATTTCTCATTTTGAGAAAAGAGACAAGAAAACAGACAGTCCCGTGATGGACTAGATGGTTTCAGCAAAGCTGGCTCTCACATAAATAACTACAAACCATACAGCGTTTCTCCACGGATTTCTGTGATAGAACTGAGGTGCACACTTCAGGGGAAAATCAGGTCCTTCACAGGAGAGCACGCGTGAAGGAACACACGGCTCTTTTCCAGAGCATTCCGAAAGAAAAGATGCGGGTCTTGAAGGACAGTATTTTCATGCCCTTGGGGACCACACAGGGATGCTCTGTGCTCTGTACGTGGCATCCCTGTCCCATCTTGGGCAGAGCTGCTAGGGTCACTTTTCTGACCGTGTCATTCGCTTGTTTAAAAACTTTATTCACCACCGACAACATCCTAAAGACTTTTGATGGGTGTCTCCTCCCACATCATCCCCACTAGCCTCCCCAGTCCCTAATGCTGCTACCCTGGGTCACACCTCCATCCCTTTCCATAAACCGTTCCCTCTGTGTAGAGATCTATTCCTTTCTTCTCTGCCTGGAAAACTCCTATTTATGCTTCAAAGCCCAGGATAAAAGTCACCACCTCTCTGAAGTAGGAAGACTCGGGAAGTCTGCCTTGACTCTTTCAGCTCCTAAGAGCAAAGGGGGGGAAGTCACCTATCTGTGGGGTGCCTGAAGCAGGTAGGCCTGGCCATCCATGCACCCCTGTCTTGGGGGATGGATCTGGGCATTTCTGAAGGACCCATGTGAGAGCAGCTTCCACATGTCCTGTTTCAGTCCGCCCTGGAAGGCAGTGGCCCTCGGAAGCCTACCTCCCAGGTCCATCAGAGGTATGCCACTAGAATGGCTTCCTGAAGCCTGCTGCTCCTCCCTCCAATCCCTGCCACTTCAGGTAGGGCTCCGAAAGACAATTCTGACAACCCACACCCTGGGTTATGGACCCCGAGGTCCAGGGGAGAGGCGTCTGGCAAAAGAAAGGATTGGTAGCTGCCCTTAGAACATTCTGGAAAAGTCTAATTACTGCCACCACAGCCTTCCCTTTCGGTGACCCCGAGTGCCCACACTGCATCCTTCTGAGGCCAGAAGAACGGAGGGTCCCAGAAAGGGAAGGGACAGCCAAGGACAGGAGCGGTAGGCGGCAGGGGCGAGGCCCTTCGTGTGGCCTCATTAAGGATGTGACTCGGCAGGCTGCCTGGGTTTGAATCTTGGCCCCACGACTTACCAACTGTGTGACACTGGGCGAGTTACTTAACCTTCCTGAGCCCCAGTGTCTTCCTCTGCTGTACAGGATGGTGATCATCCTTCTCCTCAAGGGTACTGGGAGGGCCGCCCAAGCTACTGCACATAAAAGCTCCTAGACCCTTCATGCCCCTCTTCTGCATCACATCCAGAACCAGGGCCTCCTGCCTCCTTGGTCCTCAGTATCCACAGCTGCTCCTAGCCTCAGGAACTGGCAGGGCTGTGAGCACCTTGGAGGGTGCCCAGCCACTCTGATGGGCTGGAAGCCAGCTACAAGGGAGTGCCCAAGCAGTATCATAACTCACCAGGCTCCCGCCTTCTCTGCCCTGCTCTCTTACCCAAGCAGAGAGCGGGGGCCGTTGGAGTCAGAGTCACTGTGAAGAGGAAGCTGGAATGCCCCCTTGGTGCTGATAGCCCCTTGGTGTCATCCTGAGGTTGCTACTTTGCCTGCAGTGTGCTTTAGACTCATCTGCCACCCCAGGAAGGAACGGGGCAAGTGGTCCTCTAGCTTCTGCCTCAGAGGGTCCTAGTGGACCACTGAAAGTGGGTTTCTTATCATGCCTAGGTCCCATGATCTGCCCATAGCAGGCAGTGCCCATCGGTCCCTCAGACCCAAAGTAAGGATTAGATGGATATGGGGAGTCAAGTCCCTATGGACTATTATTCATGCTCACACATGCACACACAAACCCCCGTGTGGGCCTTCTTACGTGGAACAGCAACGCCAAAGTGCTGTGGGTTCTCTGCCACCACCTTCTGCTTCAGCTCATGCAGCCGGGCTCCCAGGGATCCTGGGAAACAAAAGGAAGGCTGTTGAGCTCCCTCCTGGAGGAAGGAGTCCAGGAGGAAGCCAGCCCACTCCCTGGAAATGCGGGACCTCACCTACCAATCAGAACCACCAGGCGGGGCCGTTCACCAGGCTGGTGCTGGTACCTGGTTACCTCCTCATAGGTCAGCAGCTCTGGAGCCTCGGCTCCTGCAGACCCCTTTCCTTCCTGGGGGCTTCCCGGTCTTTCTCTTCGGCCCAGCCGGAAGCTTCTCCGAAGACCAGCTTTGTGGGAAGGGCAGGGAGAACTGTGGCATTTGTCCCAGAATCTCCCAGGAAAGACTTTCTCTACCTGGCCAGACCTAGAAGGGGGTCTGAGTCCCACTGAACCTCTCCCAACTACCTCCTGCTACAGGAAGGGGCTGATCAGGATGCACAGCACAGTGAAGAAAAGGTGACCATCTGGCCTCCAAAAATAGGGTTCAAGGTCACTGTTTTATTTAAAGATGTTTACTTTTAGAGAGCACAGGGGGAGGAGCAGGGGAAGAGAGAGTCTTAAGCAGACTCCAAGCTGAACGCAGAGCCTGGCCGGGGGCTCGATCCCACGACCCTGAGATCGTGACCTGAGCCGAAACCAAGAGTTGGACGATCAACTGACTGAGCCACCCAGGTGCCCCGGTCACTGTTTTATTTAGCACATGGCCGACTTGGGTGAATCATCACCTCTCTGAGCCTCCATTTCCTTATCTATGATGAAATGGGAATACAAATCTACAAGTGCAATGTGTGGTCCTGGGTTGGATCCTGGATCAGGGAAAATGCTCTACAGGACATTACTGGGGCAACCTGGCCAAATTTTAAAATGAACAGTGTATTAGATGAGAGAACTGTATACATGTTAAAACTCCCAGAATTTCAGTAATTCCCCTGGGTTCTGTAAGAGAATGTCCCCGTCCTTAAGGGATACATACTGAGGCATTTAGGGGTGAAGGGATGTGATGTCTACAACCGAGTCACAGGACTCAGGAAGAAACTGTGTATGTGTGAGACAAGGGATGACAAAGCAAATACGGCAAAGTGTCATCTGGTGAATCTGAGTTCTTGGTACGATTCTTGCACCTTTTCGGTAAGTTTGAAATTACTTCCAGATGAAAGGTAAAAAAATCTCTGCCGGTCTCTAAGGCCTTTGAAAAGACTAAGCAAAATAAAAGCAGCAAAGGACCTTTGGAGGCTGGTAAAAGGCTCCGTCACTGTGTGGTGGCGGCACACACATGGACTGGACCATGGCCGAGACCGTGATGATAACAGATCGGTGTTAATGGAGCGGTCCGCATTCCTTCCCTGCCAGGGCTCTGCTCCCCGGGGCTGGGTGGAAGTTGGGGGGGACCCCAAAGCCTGGGCAAGTCAGTCCCTCCCCTGGCTGACAGAGATGAAGGGGAATATGGGTCCCCCAGGCTCGGCTGCTCTTGAAGCGTTGCTGGGGCTCAGGTCACTCTGCCCTTGTCTTCCCCTGGTCCAAGAGCCCACAGTTGGCTGTGTGTGGGCAGGGCAGGGGGTGCTGGGGGGCGAGGCCCGATACTCACCCACATAGTGCCCTTTGAAGTACCCCTCACAGTCACAGGTCTCTGGGAACCAAACAGAGAGAGGGCAGCCAGTGAGCCATGCTGGACACATACTCTGACCCAAAGGGACCCGGCTCCTGGGTGGCGAGGAGGAGCCCACTGGAATGATGTCTCACGGGAGCTCGGGAGAGATGCCATGTCCTGGCTCCCCAGGAAACCGAGTCCTTCTGTTTCACTCAATTCTCCATGCTTAGGCCCCAAACAGACTTTACAGGCCGTGGCAGGGGTTCTGGGCCAGCAGGCCCCTCTGGGTTAGGATCTCCAACAGTAGAAGGAGGGGAGATTCACTCGCCCGCCCCACCTTCCCGTCTCCTGCCTCCCACCCAGCTGGTGGCACAGTTAGCCCAGCCAGAGTCCAGGGAAGGTGGGGCACTATGTGTCCGGTGGGCAGGGAGGCGCTCTATCCCCAGCGGCTCTTCACACCTCAGGGCACAGGGGGAGGAAAAGAAAGCCCTCTAGCTCCAGACAGTCTACATTCTTGTCCAGGTACACAGGGGATAAATACCAGCCTACCTTTGTCACAAGGCTGATCATCTGCGGTTTGCACAAAAGACAGATGGAAGAGCGTTAGTGGAGGGGAACCAGGAGGCCCTGTGGCTGAGAGGCAGCCGTGGCCTCGTGTGCGTAAGGAGCCCTCCATCTGTCCCCTCTCTCTTTCCTCCAACAAACCTGTGATCTGAGCTGCGGTGCATTATTAAACCGAGCCTAGCTCTAATTAGTCTTCCTGTGTGTGTCTCATGAGCGGCCCGGAGCAAAACAGCTCAGCACCGGCGTGAGCAGCCCCAAAGCCAATTTACTCAGCAGCCCTTCTGACTTGAGAGCAAGTCTGGAAGAGTGGCCGTGGGCAGTGGCCCCGAGCCAGGGAGCAGCTCACCCCAGGATGCCTGCAGTGGGGCCGGACCTGCTCTCTCTCTTCCGGGGTTTCAGACGGGCCTGGGCAAAGGCGGGTGCCAGACGGTGGAGCGGTGCAGAGCAGGGCTGCCAGCCGCTGCACTCCAGTCACCGGACACCCCTCTGGGCCCCTTACTTGGTTCCGAGCCCCCCTGAGCCAGAGAAGCCATATCACAGGGCAGCTTCATCGCTATACAGAGCTCTAACCAGGAGGCCATGGGCACACGCCCTCTGAAAGCCTGACCCCAGCCCCGCTCCCTTGACCTCATGACCCTCCATTTTCCCACGTTGGAAAAGAGGATGTCCTGACTCCACTCCGTGGAGTGATGATTAAAAGGCAAGGTGGCAGGTGAGAGTGTCTTCTGACGGCAGGGGCTGCACAGGGTAGGGGTGCCAGATAAAATAGAGGACGCCCAGTTATATCTGCATTTCAGATACACAACAAGTAAGTCCCTAGTATAAGTATGTCCCAAATACTGCATGAGCTATACTTACACTAGAAACCCATTCATTATTGATCTGAAATTCAAATTTAACTGGGCATCCTTTATTTGTATTTGCCAAATTTGACTGCTAACACAGGGTCACGTGCAGCCTTCTCCACTCTCGTCCAGCATCGGTGGTTCTGAAACTATCAGGATCAGAGGGCCCCTTGGTAGGGGACACTCTCCCAGACGCGCGCACACACACACACACGTTTGCACACAATTTTGGAAGAGGTGTTTCACATGCCCCCCCCCCCCCCGGTATCATCTATGGGTCCCAAATACAGTAGCTCCTCTCCAGAGAACAGCTCCCCCCTCCCCGACCTACCCCCATTTCCCTCCTCACCCCTCTCCCCATCCCCTCCTTCTTCTGGAGGCCCCCCAGCTCAGACGGGACCCTTGGTGCCCTCTCCAGTCCAGCGCTTGCTTCTTCGGGGCACGAAGCCCCTGAGTCCTAGCCCCGGCCCCTCGCTGAAGGGCTTCCCTGCCCATCTACTCACAGGGGGGCTTCCTGAGGCTCTGGGGGCTCGGCAGGGTGCCGGTGGCTCTCCTGTAGCTTAGTCGCCTGCGGGGACACAAGGAGATAGGCAGGCCCATGAGCTCCGCCACAAAACCAGTCAGAGAGAACCTTCTGGAAAATTCAGGGAAACCAAGGCCTGGATGGCACAGGTGAGAGGCGATGCGGTCATTTACACTTTTGGAAATCTATCCTAAGGAAATCATTTGAAATATGAGGCACAGTCTCACGTGGAAGGTGATTAGTGCGGTCGTGTGGCAGCCAGACGGTGTGGACAACTTCAAGGTACAGCCACAGGGAAGGAGTGAACTCACTCAGAGACGCTCGGAGCACACCCAGGTGAGGGGCAACCCTCCCAGGATCTGACCTCGCAGAGCCCGCTGTCCTCCTCCCCCAAACCCATCACATTTCTAGAAAGTGTTCGTCTGAACCACCTGTGACTTTCCTGCTACACTGTCAGTTCCTGGGCCGGGGGGTGGGGGGGCAGAACCCAGACTCGCTGCCCATGAGTACATGGTCTCCTTTTTTTTTTTTTTCCCATGTAAACCTTTTGTTTTAATAAATAAGACCTATTCATGGCTTAGATTTTAAATCACATTTACAGATGAGGAACACTTCTAGGCCCAAACAGGTGAACGGTGAAGCTACTATTGCTGGTAGGAATGCATGCCCCCCATGCATTTGAAGCCTAAAGAGCAGAGACTGAATGTCAGAGAACACCACACACATCACCCTCTAGACTCGAGAACTGACAGCAGAAGACGAGAGGAAGAGCAGAGACTTGGGGAAGCTCCGCTAACCACCATCTGATATCCTCACCTTCATGCTACAGAAGCAGATGAAAGTTGTGCTTTCAGATAAGCTAAGAAGGAGGTTTCCTGATCATAGTAAGTGAAACTTTCTCTCATTTTAACAATTAGGCCAAGGGCATTAGCTACAGAGAGGATCCACTGATGAATACAGAATATTAGAACAGCGAAGAGGAAGCCACACAGATAATCTTGTTTTTTCAAATATCAGAGAGTTCCGCATGACAGCAGGAGAGCAGTGGATGAACTTCACCTCGCCCAAAGGTTTAGTCCAAAAACTTCCTGTTGCCATTTGCACCAAAGAAGGCTCCCTGTACTTCTGGCATCATCTGGGCTATGACATCCAGCCGGCTTTCTAGGGTATTGGAAACTTTTATTTTACAATCCCCATTATAGATCTCAATTCCACCAGCTATTTCCTCAGGAAGCTAGGCCTTCTGATCAATTTGGACATCAACATCTTTTTTGGTGGCAATTTTGTACCTAGGAATCGCTTTTTGCACTGCAGCCTTTACCAGAGGGAAATCCTGCTTCCTGCAACGAACAATCATTCGGGGCTCCAACAATTTGTACAAACCCTCGAGGACCAGCCCATCCAGCAGCATTTGGTACCTGGTTGTATCTTTTCCCGCTTTGCTGAGTCTCTGTTTTGCTTCATTTAATAGGTCTGTAATAAGGTCATCTCTTGCTCTGAGGACTGTGAGCCTTGCTTGATTCATCAAATTAGACATCTGAATTTTCTTCTGCTGCTCAATCTGCTTTTCTTTCTTCTCGAAGTATTCCATAATCTTCAGTCTTTGGGTTTGCACAAGACGACATTTCTCAATATTGAACTCTTCCTCTGCCTTCGCATCCATTTCCTCTGCTTTCCCATTGGCTTCTTGTTCAATAAAAGCCATCATATGCTTAATCTGCTTTTGCACGTCAGCATCGCTGAGGGCCATGGCGAAAGCTGTGCTGGGCCGGAGGCCCACTGGCTCTAGCTTAGGTTGGAAGGGGGCAGTGGAAAGAAGGGCATGGTCTCCTTTCTGATGAAATATTATATAGCTATTAAAAATCACACACTAAAGACTAGGTAATAACATGGGAAATGCTGAAGTTGCCATGTTAAGGGACACAGACCCCAAAAGCACGACTTCCAATTCTCTCTGTGTCTCTCCCGTAAGAAGCACGGGAAGGACATCCAACATGCCATCTCAGATAGTGGCGAGGCTTGGAGTAATTAGCTTTCCCTCGTCCTCCTCGTCTATATTTTTATATTTTATTTTTTAACTTTCTTTAAGTAGGTATTATACAACACACATGCATTTAGTGACAACATAGATTTCTGTGCATGTATTTAAATCTCAAACGGCCATCACCGCTGGTTAGAGCGCGAGAAGACCGAACACAAGGGCGATGGGTACTTCCCTCCGCAACGACACACCGCGCGCCCCTCCGGCCGGGGCTCCGCTGTGTACCCACACCTCTAAGCCACTCCAGAGCCACCCCCTGACAGCACAGCCCAGACCCACCTTTCCTGGAACCGCTTGGAGGGGATGAGGCCAGCTCGAAGGTTGGTGTCCCCTACTCGCTTGGCCTGCCACCACGTGGGATCGTCCTGGCTCACCACCTCCAGGACCTGCCTGCGCTGGAAGGGCAGGCCCGCCTCCTGGCAGGGGATGGCCCGGTCCTCCGTCGGGTTGTAGTGGAAGAGGGCCCGCATGAACACCTGAAGAGGGGGTGAGCACAGATGTGTCTCTGCCGCATCGAAGGCCAGATGACACCTATCATTCGCCATCAGGACGAGCAATCAGCCTCGAGGACAGAAAGCTAATCAGAAACAAGGCACATGGTTTCCTCTCGTTCTGCAGCTGTTGTGAATATTACAGTCAGGAAATCCATCGAGGTTCAGAAAATTAAGAGATGGGCCCTCTATCTGAATTTCTCTTTCCAGCCTAAGTACTTCCCTATTTCCCCAGCCTGCAGTCCTTAAAGCAGCCTCTTAGCAGACACAAAGCAACAACCAGTCCTGGGAACCAGCAGGGTATTTTTGATATGCTAACTGCCCCTAATGAAGTCCGCAGCCATCTGTTAAATAAGTGATCTAGATGCTTTGATTAGAACACAAATATCAACAACACAACAGTTACTGGCTCATCATCACTCTGCAGTGGGTGACTGACAGTCCACATTTTTCTACAGCTCACCCTGCCTCATCTGCCACATCCTCGGCCAACCCCCAACTCTCCCCTTTACCCTGAAGTCACCCCTCTAGAGATGATGGGGGGAAGATACAGCATTTTATCACACTTTCTTGTTCCATAATTCAGTGGATGGATTTATTTTATTTATCTCTATTACCAGACCATTAGGGTCCAATTACCTCAACAACAAACAGAAAAAAAGAAAAGAAAAAAACAAAACAAAAGCCAGAGGTCTTCCTTAGACAGATCCAAGTCATATTCCTTTATGTGTCAACCAGAAAAGATTCAGTTAGGGGAGCCTGGGTGGCTCAGTCGGTTAAGCGTCCGCCTTCGGCTCAGGTCATAATCCCAGGGTCCTGGGATCGAGCCCCACATTGAACTCCCTGCTCAGTGGGGAGCCTGCTTCTCCCTCTCCCTCTGCCTCTCCCCCTGATCGTGCCCTCTCTCTCTCTGTCAAATAAATAAATAAAAATCTTAAAAAAAAAAGAAAGAAAGAAAAAGAAAGAAAGAAAGAAAGAAAGAGAAAGAAAGAAAGAAAGAAAGAAAGAAAGAAAGAAAGAAAGAAAGA